>NC_059159.1:165035830-165335830 GCF_019923935.1 Bubalus bubalis
TGAGGTAGAGAGGCAGTGTTTGTTAAGCTGCTGTTATTTCTACTGTTACTGTTATTGTCAGTTATTGTCACTCTCTTAGGGCTTCCCTAAGTGGGAAAGTGGGAAAAGAACCCGCTAGTGGTAAAGAACCCGCCTGCCAATTCAGGAGATGGAGGAGAGGCAAGTTCGATCCCTGGATAGGGAAGATCCCCTGGAGGAGGGCATGGCAACCCACTCCAGTATTCTTGCCTGGAAAATCCCCCTGGACAGAAGAGCCTAGTGGGCCACAGTCCGTAGAGTTGCAGAGTCGAACATGACTGACACGACTTAGCACACACGCTGGTCTCTCTTAGGTTTATAAATCTTTCATATCATCTTCCAGGTTGGGCCTAACTAACAATATTACAGGGCTAGATGCTCTTGGACAGGTACTGTTCTGTTAGTGTGACCTCTCTTCATTTGTTCACTTACTCAGCATATATCTGTTGGTTACCTCCTATATGGTTCAGTTCAGTTCAGTGGCTCAGTCGCATCCAACTCTGCCACCTCATGAACTGAAGCACACCAGGCTTCCCTGTCCATCACCAACTCCCGGAGTTTACTCAAACTCATGCCCATTGAGTCAGTGATGCCATCCAACCATTTCATCCTCTGTCGTCCGCTTCTCCTCCCACCTTCAATCTTTCCCAGCATCAGGGAGTAAGCTCTTCGCATCAGGTGGCCAAAGTATTGGGGTTTCAGCTTCAACATCAGTCCTTCTAATGAATATTCAGGACTGACTTCCTTTAGGATGGGCTAGATCTCTTTTCAGAGCTCCAGTACTCTTGCCTGGAGAATCCCATGGAGGGAGGGCTGCAGTCCATGGGGTCGCATCTGCTATACACTAGGTACCAATTCATATGATTTTAGGTGGAGAGGGGAGATATTTATTTCTATTGTACTCATCAAATCAGTTCAAAGCAGGATTGGCTTCCATGACATGTGAGTTCCAGTCCTCTCCAGCCCGTGGGTCTCCATACCACATACCGAGCAGGATACCTTGTCCTCTTCTCTGAGACTCCATCACTAAAAGAAGGGCTCACAGATCTCAGTGGCCCTCTTCACACCCAGGTTCCATCTCCCCGTGTCTCTTGCCTCCAGCTTGCCTTTGCCATCAGCCATCCTGCAGCAGGATGGGCCTTCACAGCGTTTAGACTTGACCCTGGGCAGCCAGTGGCCAAAATTGGAAGGCTGCTGGGGACCCCTGCCTGAGCACAGCACTTGGGTCCCTTGGGCCCGAGACCCCCACGACCCAGCCCCTGCTCACTCCTCCCCTGAGGCCCTCTGCCCCCCTGCCACCTCTGGAATGCGCTTAGTCGCTCAGTCCTGTCTGACTCTTTGTGACCCCTTGGGTTATAGCCCGTCAGGCTCCTCTGTCCATGAGTGGGCTGCCGCTTCGTCCTCCCGGGGATCGGCCCTAATCAGAGATTGAACCTGCATCTCCTGCATCTCTTGCACTCCCAGCGGATTCTTTACCTCTAAGCCACCTGGGAAGCCCGCCACCTCTGGAAGCTGAGCTCTAATTAGGAAAGAGTCTGTGTGCCAGGGCTTCTCTGACCCTCAGGCAGTTGGGCGGAGGCCATTAACATGCAAATCAAGGATGCGCCTGTGGGGCCCCGCCTCCCCCAGGCATCCCAACGTGTTTTCCCCGAGAAGAGCTTTGGGCTGCTTTGTTCTGGTTCAGTGCCAGCAGAGAATGCCTTGCCGGCAATCCAGTGCAAAGCCAGGCTGAAGCCCAGCCAGGCTGAGTCGGGATTAAAGGATTGACTCCATAGAGAGAAATTAAGCGTCATGATCTGCGCAGTTCACAGTGCTGCTGATAAGGGGGATCAACCTCGAATAACACCAATCTCATTAAGAGGCTGCTGAATGGCATAGAGTAATTCCCGCTAATAAACTTCCTTTCTGTGCGGTAGGAAAACCTGCCTGGTCCCTGGTGACAGTTTAGGAGTGGGGTTTGGCAGCAGTGATACTGACGGTAGCTAACACTTAGTGAGCAATTACTGTGTGTCGGGCCTGGTTATAGCATCAAGGCTCCTCAGTAAGCTGGCTAGCATTATCATCCCCATTATACAGATGAGGAAACTGAGGCTCAGAGAACGTAATCGCTGGCCCAGAGTTGCATGACTCATAAGAGTAATACCTAACATCGTTTGAGTTCTTACATATTAGCTCATTTGATCTTCAGAAGTCCCTCTGAGTTAAGTGTTCCAATTAGCTCTCCTTCATAGAAGATGGAAGCACCTATTGTGGGCAGGAAAGTGTCAATTAAAAAATATTTATCAGGGACTTGCCTAGTGGCCCAGTGGTTAAGAATCCATACTTCCACTCCTGGGGACACAGGTTTGATCCCTGGTTTGGGAACTAAGATCCCCCATGCTGTTCAGCACTGCAAAGAAAAAAAAACCACAATTTATCAATAAGAAAATTGTTAGCCCTGTCCAACAGCTAATGATTTAAATAATGATACAATATTTAATAAGCATAAGCTATTCCCGTAATGTTTTGCCTCCAGAATGCAATAGGTCATTCCCTCAACTGCTATCAGTAGGGGAGATGCTCTGCTTTTTAAAATTTTTCCAAGCTGTAGTGCTGTATTGCTTGTTTGTGTTTAGAAGTGTGCATTATGCAGTTCATTTTAGTATGCTGTTTCTATGTGGTTTATTTTTTTGTTCTTTTCATAAAATGTGTGAATTATAAAATAAAATGACTAAGTAACTTGCCCAAGGCTCTACAACCACTGAATCAGACTATGATTCTGACCCTCTCATGAACTCAGCAGCCAGGTGCCCTCTTCAGCAGAGCGGTTGGGGTGCAGGATTAGGGATGGGGGAAGCCTCTCAGAGGTCATCCCTTCTGGCCTCTTTTCAGCTAAGTATGGCCTGGGGACTTGCCTAGCAGGCAAATATATTGGCAGCTCAGAGTGGTAGGATGTGGGAATGGCCACACTGAACTTCTGGGCCCTTTGAGGGCTTACCTAATCACCTTTCTGGGTGTCAGTCTTCTCATCTGTAAAGTGGGTTCATCACCATTCTCCAGAGCCTGGGTGAGATGATGCATGTAAAATACTGAGGACTGTGGCTCATTCTAAAATAAGACCAAATAATACAAGTTTTTCCTTTTCCATCCGCTGCTGGAAACAACTGCTTTCTCCTTCTGGCAACTGGTCCCTCCCTGGGAGACATTCTTTATTCCAGTTTTGCGTCCAGTCCTTTGCAGATGTGTATATCTGTTCATGTGTGAACATGTGTATCTGTGATACATGGGAATAGCCACACTGAATAAACCTTGTTTCCAGCTCAAGCTATAAATCAGACCATTCGCAGAGCATTTACCGAGTGCCTCACCCATTCAGCAGCATTATCTACGACATAAGGAGAAAAAAGGTTTTTAATCAACCATACTAGACATCGTTATCAAATTTGAGGTTGAGTAATACGGGCTTCCCTTGTGGCTCAGAGGGTAAAGCATCTGCCTGCAGTGCAGGAGACCTAGGTTTGATCCCTGGGTCGGGAAGATGCCCTGGAGAAGGAAAGGGCAACCCACTCCAGTACTCTTGCCTGGAGAATCCCAAGAACGGAGGAGCCTGGTAGGCTATAGTCCATGGGGTTGTAAAGAGTCCGACACAACTGAGTGACTTCACTTTCACTTTCAGTCCCGATTCCAAGACTTGCAGAAAGGCAGAGAATGAGGAAACCACCCTGCAACCATAATCTCACTACTCAAAGCCAACCACCGTTCCTCTTTTAATGGTTTCTTTTCAGTCTATTTTAAAATTAGATTTATTTATAATTTACATAAATAAGATTCACCAATTTTAAGAGTTCTGTTTGATAGGTTTTGATAAATGTATAGTCATTTAACCACCATCATAAGCTGTATAATGTATAATATATAATGTTACTATTGACCCAAAAAGTTCCCTTCGCAGCAGGTCCCTTTCCCAGACCCTCACGCTGGCACACCGTCTGCTTTCTTTGGTTATAGTTTCGGGAATTTTGTGTGCATGCGTTCATCGTTGCTTAAGTCGTGTCCTACTCTGTTGGACCCTATGGACTGTACAGCCTGCCAGGCTCCGCTGTCCATGGGGTTCTCCAAGCAAGAATACTGGAGTGAATTGCCATTTCCTCTTCCAGTGTAATCTTCCTGACCCAGGGATTGAACCCATGTCTCCTGAGTCTTCTGCATTGGCAGACAGGTTCTTTACCACTAGTGCCATTTGGGAAGCCTGCAATTTTGTATAAATAGATTATATATTTATTCTCTTGTGTCTGACTTGGGTGTCTGACTTCTTTCACTTAGCATACTTTCGAGACTCATTCATATTCTATGATACTAGTCTTTTAATTTCTGAGTAGTATTTTATTGTCTGGATATACCATAGTTTGTTTACCTGTTCCCAGGCTTCCCTGGTAGCTCAGAGGTTAAAGCATCTGCCTACAATGCGGGAGACCTGAGTTTGATCCCTAGGTTGGGAAGATCCCCTGGAGAAGGAAATGGCAACCCACTCCAGTACTCTTGCCTGAAGAATCCCATGGACAGAGGAGCCTGGCGGGCTACAGTCCATGGGGTGGCAAAGAGTCGGACACAACTGAGAGACTTCACTTCACTTCCCCCAACTGATGGACTTTTAGGCTATCTCCAGTTTGGAGCTATTACGAATAAAGCTGCTGTGAATGTCCAAGTGCAAGTCCCTATGTAGACATGTTTTTAACTACTACGTAGATACCTAGGAGTGGAAATTCTGGGTCATACAGTCAGTCTACAGTTAACCTTTTGAAGAGCTTCCCCATTTCACTAACGTGCACCATTTTCACATTCCCACCAACAGTGTATGAGGGGTCCAGCTTCTCCACATCCTTGATAACGCTTGTTATTATCTGACTGGTTATAGCCATTCTGATGCATTAAGTCAGGGTTCCCCAACCTCTAGCATCTAATGCCTGGTGGTCTGAGGTGGAACTGGTATATATAATAATAATAATAATAATAATAGAAATAAAGTGCACAGTAAATGCAGTCCCCACCCCAGTCCATGGAAAAATTGTCTTCTATGAAACTGACCCCTGGTGCCAAAAACCTTAGGGACTGCTACATTAAGTGAGAGGTTTCCCCAGTGCTTCAGTGGTAAAGAATCTGCCTGCAGTGCAGGAGCCAAAGGAGATGTGGGTTCAATCCTTGGGTCGAGAACATCCCCAGAGGAGGGCATGGCAACCCATTCCAGTATTCTTGCCTGGAAAATCCTGTAGACAGAGGATCCTGGCGGGCTACAATCCATAGGGTCACAAAGAGTCAGACATGACCTAAGCGACTTAACACACACACACATTAACTGATATCTCATTGTTATTTTAATCTGTGTATTATTGTTGTTCAGTCACTCAGTCGTGTCTGACTCTACAACTCCATGGACTGCAACACACCAGGCTTCCCTGCCATTCACCATCTCCCAGAGCTTGTCCAAACTCAACTTGCATTGAGTCAGTGATGCCATCCAACAACCGTCTCATCCTCTGTCGTCTTCTCCTCCTCCTGTCTTCAATCTTTCCCAGCATCGGGCTCTTTTCTAATGAGTAGGCTCTTCACATCAGGTGGCCAAAGTATTGGAGCTTCCAATGAACTGAAGCTTCCACTTTCATTCTAGTCCTTCCAGTGAATATTCTGGATTGCTTTTCTTTAAGATTGACTAATTTGAGTTCCTTGCAGTCCAGGGGACTCTTAAGAGTCTTCTCTAACACCACAGTTCAAAAGCACCAATTCTTTGGTGCTCAACCTTCTTTATGGTCCCACTCTCACATCCATACATGAGTACTAGAAAAATATAGCTTTGACTCTAGGGATCTTTGATGGCAAAGTAATGTCTCCACTTTTTAATATGCTGTCTAGGTTTGTCATAGCTTTTCTTCCAAGGAGCAAGCATCTTTTAATTTCATGGCTGCAGTTACCATCTGCAGTGATTTTGGAGCCCAAGAATATAAAGTCCGTCACTGTTTCCATTGTTTCCCCATCTGTTTGCCTTGAAGTCATGGGACCAGATGCCATGATCTTAGTTTTTTGAATGTTGAGTTTTAAGCCAGCTTTTTCACTCTCCTCTTGTACCTTCTTGAAGAGGCTCTTTAGTTCCTCTTTGCTTTCTGCCATAAGGGTGGTATCATCTGCATATCTGAGGTTATTGATATTTTCCCCTGCAATCTTGATTCCAGTTTGTGCTTCATCCAGCCCAGCATTTCACATGATATATTCTGCATATAAGTTAAATAAGCAGGGTGACAGTATACAGACTTGGCGTATTCCGTTCCCAATTTGGAACCAGTCCGTTGTTTCATGTCCAGTTCTAACTGTTGGCTTCTTGACCTGCATACAGATTTCTCAGGAGGCAGGTAAGATGGTCTGGTATTCCCATCTGTTTAAGAATTTTCCAGTTTGTTGTGATTCACACAGTTAAAGGCTTTAGCGTAGTCAGTGAAGCAGAAGTAGATGTTTTTTGGAATTCTCTTTCTTTTTCTGTGATCCAACAGATGTTCGCAATTTGATCTCCGGCTCCTCTGCCTTTTCTAAATCCAGCTTCAGCATCTGGAAGTTCTCAGTTCACGTTCTGTTGAAGCCTAGCTTGGAGAATTTTGAGTGTTACTTCGCTAGTGTGTGAGATGAGTGCAACTGTGAGATAGTTTGAACATTCTTTGGCATTGCCTTTCTTTGAGATTGGAATGAAAACTGACCTTTTCCAGTCCTGTGGCCTCTGCTGAGATTTCCAAATTTGCTGGCATATAGAGTGCAACAGTTTAACAGCATCATGTTTTAGGATTTGAAATAGCTCAGCTGGAATTCCATCACCTCCACTAGCTCTGTTTGTAGTGATGCTTCCTAAGGCTCACTTGACTTCACACTCTAGGATATCTGGCTCTAGGTCAGTCACACCATCTTGGTTATCTGGGTCATGAAGATCTTTTTTGTATAGTTCTTCTGTGTATTCTTGCCACCTCTTCTTGGCATCTTCTGCTTCTGTTAGGTCCATACCATTTGTCCTTTATTGAGCCCATCTTTGCATAAAATGTTTCCTTGGTATCTCTAATTTTCTTGAGATCTCTCATCTTTCCCATTCTGTTGTTTTCCTCTATTTCTTTGCATTGATCGCTGAAGCAAGCTTTCTTATCTCTCCTTGCTATTCTCTGGAACTCTGCATTCAGATGGGTGTATCTTTCCTTTTCTGTGTATTCCTGATGACAAATGATGTTTAACATTTTTTTAATGTGCTTATTGGCCACTTAAGTATCTCCTTTGGAGAAATGTCAGTTCAAATCCTTTGCCCATTTTTTAATTGGGTGTTTTGGGGTTTTTTTTTTATTACTGAGTTGTAAGAGATAATTTTATCTCTGTAGATACATGAGGCCTCTATAGATAGATGATTTACAAATATCTTCTCCCATTCTGTAGGTTGTCTTTTCACTTTCTTGATGCTGTCCTTTGAAGCATGAAAGTTTTTGATGAAGACTTTTTTTCATTGTTTGTGCTTTTGATGTCATGTGTAAGAAATCACTGCCTGATCAATGGTCACAAAGACTTAACTCCTGTTTTCTTGTAAGAGTTTTCTAGTTTTGGCTCTTAGATTTAGGCCCATATTCCATTTTGTGTTAATTTTTGTATGTGGTGTGAGGTAGGGGTTAAACTTCATTCTTTTGCATGTGTATATCCAGTTTTCCCAGCTCAGCTTTTTGAAAGGACTATTCATTTCCCTGTCGCATTGTCCTGGCACCTTTGTCGAAAATCAGTTCATTGAAAATTTGAGGGTTTATTTTTGGATTCTAAATTCTGTTTCATTGGTCTGTATGTCTATTTTTGTGCCAGTACCACACTATCTGGATTACCATGGCTTTATAGTAGCTTTGAAATCAGGAAGTCTAAGCTCTCCAGCCTTGCTCATTTTTAAGAGTGCTTGGCTCTTCTGCATAAACTTTAGGATCAACTTGTCAATATCTGCAAAAAAAGACAGCAGTATAGGGATTGGGTTGAATCTGGATCAATTTAGGGAGAATTGCTATTTTAACAATATTGTCTTCTTATCTATGAAAATGGAATGCCTTTTTATTTATGCCTTCTTTGAATTTTTCAAACATGTTTTTAGTTTAAGTGTACAATCTTATTTTATAATTTATTCCTAAGTATTTTACTCAAAGATGGAGAAGCTCTATACAGTCAGCAAAAACAAGACCAGGAGCTGACTGTGGCTCAGATCATGAACTCCTTATTGCCAAATTCAGACTGAAATTGAAGAAAGTAGGGAAAACCACTAGACCATTCAGGTATGACCTAAATCAAATCCCTTATGATTATACAGTGGAAGTGAGAAATAGATTTAAGGGCCTAGATCTGATAGATAGAGTGCCTGATGAACTATGGAATGAGGTTCGTGACATTGTACAGGAGACAGGGATCAAGACCATTCCCATAGAAAAGAAATGCAAAAAAGCAAAATGGTTGTCTGGGGAGGCCTTACAAATAGCTGTGAAAAGAAGAGAAGCAAAAAGCAAAGGAGAAAAGGAAAGATATAAACATCTGAATGCAGAGTTCCAAAGAATAGCAAGAAGAGATAAGAAAGCCTTCTTCAGCGATCAATGCAAAGAAATAGAGGAAAACAACAGAATGGGAAAGACTAGGGATCTCTTCAAGAAAATCAGAGATACCAAAGGAACATTTCATGCAAAGATGAGCTCGATAAAGGACAGAAATGGTATGGACCTAACAGAAGCAGAAGATATTAAAAAGAGATGGCAAGAATACACAGAAGAACTGTCCAAAAAAGATCTTCACAACCCAGATAATCACGATGGTGTGATCACTGACCTAGAGCCAGACATCCTGGAATGTGAAGTCAAGTGGGCCTTAGAAAGCATCACTACGAACAAAGCTAGTGGAGGTGATGGAATTCCAGTTGAGCTATTCCAAATCCTGAAAGATGATGCTGTGAAAGTGCTACACTCAATATGCCAGCAAATTTGGAAAACTCAGCAGTGGCCACAGGACTGGAAAAGGTCAGTTTTCATTCCAATCCCAAAGAAAGGCAATTTTGCCAAAGAATGCTCAAACTACCACACAATTGCACTCATCTCACACGCTAGTAAAGTAATGCTCAAAATTCTCCAAGCCATATGTGAACCATGAACTTCCAGATGTTCAAGCTGGTTTTAGAAAAGGCAGAGGAACCAGAGATCAAATTGCCAACATCCTCTGAATCATGGAAAAAGCAAGAGAGTTCCAGAAAAACATCTATTTCTGCTTTATTGACTATGCCAAAGCCTTTGACTGTGTGGATCACAATAAACTGTGGCAAATTCTGAAAGAGATGGGAATACCAGACCACCTGATCTGCCTCTTGAGAAATTTGTATGCAGGTCAGGAAGCAACAGTTAGAACTGGACATGGAACAACAGACTGGTTCCAAATAGGAAAAGGAGTTCGTCAAGGCTGTATATTGTCACCCTGTTTATTTAACTTATATGCAGAGTACATCATGAGAAACGCTGGGCTGGAAGAAACACAAGCTGGAATCAAGATTGCCAGGAGAAATATCAATAACCTCAGATATGCAGATAACACCACCCTTATGGCAGAAAGTGAAGAGGAACTAAAAAGCCTCTTGATGAAGGTGAAAGTGGAGAGTGAAAAAGTTGGCTTAAAGCTCAACATTCAGAAAACGAAGATCATGGCATCTGGTCCCACCGCTTCATGGGAAATAGATGGGGAAACAGTGGAAACAGTGTCAGACTTTATTTTTCTGGGCTCCAAAATCACTATAGATGGTGACTGCAGCCATGAAATTAAAAGACGCTTACTCCTTGGAAGGAAAGTTATGTCCAACCTAGATAGCATATTCAAAAGCAGAGACATTACTTTGCCAACAAAGGTCCGTCTAGTCAAGGCTATGGTTTTTCTTGTGGTCATGTAGGGATGTGAGAGTTGGACTGTGAAGAAGGCTGAGCATCGAAGAATTGATGCTTTTGAACTGTGGTGTTGGAGAACTCTTGAGAGTCCCTTAGACTGCAAGGAGATCCAACCAGTCCATTCTGAAGATCAGCCCTGCGATTTCTTTGGAAGGAATGATGCTAAAGCTGAACTCCAGTACTTTGGCCACCTCACGCGAAGAGTCGACTCATTGGAAAAGACTCTGATGCTGGGAGGGATTGGGGGCAGGAGGAGAAGGGGATGACAGAGGATGAGATGGCTGGATGGCATCACTGACTCGATGGACGTGAGTCTGAGTGAACTCCGGGAGTTGGTGATGGACAGGGAGGCCTGGCGTGCTGCGATTCATGGGGTCGCAAAGAGTCGGACACGACTGAGCGACTGATCTGATCTGATCTCATCTGATTTTACTCTTTTAGAAGCTATTGTAAATGGAATTATTTCCTTACTTTAATTTTTGGAGTGTTCATTGCTAATGTACAGAAGTATAATTTCTTTAATATGTTGATCTTGTATCTTAAAGTCTTGATGAACTTATTTACAAGTTCTAATAGTTGTGTATCTGTGTTTTCCATAGGCTTTTCTATACACACAATGATGTAGTCTGTCATCTATAAATAGAGATTATTTTACTTCTTCCGTTCATCTGGATGCCCTTTCTCTTTGTTTTTCTTTCTTTCTTTTTTTCTAATTGCCCTGACTGGAACCTCGAATGCATGTTGAATAAAAGAGTGTTCATTTTTACCTTGTTCCTGATCTTAAGAGGAAAGTTTTTAATGTTTAACCATTAAGTATAATGTTAGCAATGGGTTTTTCATAGATGCCCTTTATCGGTTGAAAAATTCCCTTCAATTCCTAGTTTGTTGAGTGTTTTTATCATGAAAGAGTATTGAAGTGAAGTGAAGTGGCTCAGTCGTGTCCGACCTCTTTGCGACCCCATGGACTATAGCCTACCAGGCTCCTCCATCCATGGGATTTTCCAGGCGGGAGTACTGGAGTAGGTTGACATTTCCTTCTCCAGGGTTTCTTCCCAACCCAGGAATTGAACCCAGGTCTCCCGCATTTTAGGCAGACTCTTTACCATCTGAGCCACCAGGGAAGAGTATTGCATTTTGTCAAATAATTTTCCAGCATCAATTAAAATGATCAGGTAATTTTTGTCCTTTATTCTATTAATATGGTATTGATTTCTGTATGTTGAACCAACCTGTATTCCTGGAATAAATGCTGCTTGGTCATAGGGTATAACCTGTTGTATGTGTTGTTGGATTTGGTTAGCTGTATTTTTTTGAGGATGTTTGTATCTATAGTCAAAAGGCATAGTGGGCATAGTTTCTTTTCTTGTGACTTCTTAGTCTGGATTTGGTATCAGAATAATACCTGCCTCATAGAATGAATTGAGAAGTGTTCCCTCCTATTTTCAGAAGCATTTGTGAAAAGTTCTTTAACATATGATAGAATTCATCAATGAAGTCATCTGAGCCTGGGCTTTCCTTTGCTTTTCTTTTTTATGGTCAATACTTTGATTACTAATTCAGTTTCTGTATAGATAATATCCAGATTTTCTGCTGCTTATATCGGTTTTCGTAGTTTATGTTTTCTAGGAACTTGTCTGTTTCATCCAGGTTGTCTAATTGGTTGGAATACTACTGTTCATAGTATTTCCTTATAAATAATCCTTTTTATTTCTATCAGATCAGTAAACTTAAGGGTTCTTTTAGATGTCCTTTATCAAGTTGAAAAAGTTGCCTTCTCTTCCTAGCTTGCTGACATTTTGTATCATGGGTGGGTATTGGATTTTATCACATTTATAGTGCATTTTATCTATGGAGATAAAATGATTTTTCTTAATTTTTTTTCTGTCTTAGTATAGGAAATTGCACCGATTGGTTTTCTTTTATTAACTATCCCACTTCTGGAATTAACTTTGCTTATTCATGATGTGCTATTATTTTTATTTTTTATTTTATCCCATATGGCTTGTGGGATATTAGTTCCCAAACCAGGGATTGAACCCAGGGCACAGCAGTGAAAGTTCTGAGTCCTAACTTCTGGACCACCAGGGAACTTCCATGATGTGTTATTATTTTTATATATTGCTATATTTAATTTGCTAATATTTTGTTAAGCATTTTGTGTATATGTTGAGGGATATTGGTCAGTAGTTTCTTTTCTAAAAAAAAAAAATTATTTATGTACTTATTTGGCAGCTCCTGGTCTTAGTTGAGGCAAACAGGACCTTCCAGCAGGATTTTGTAGTTGAGGCATGCAAACTCTTAGTTGCCGCAAGTAGAATCTAGTTCGTTGACCAGAGATTGAATCTGGGGTCCCCCTGCACTGGGCGTGGGGAGTCTTAGCCACTGGACCACCAGGGAAGTCCCTGTACTTTCTTTTCTTATAAATTTTTCTTTAGTTTTGGATTGAGGTAATGACTGCCTTGTAAAATGAATTGGGAAATGATCTTTCCTCTTCTGATTTTTGGGAGAATTTGTTTGGAATCTATATTATTCCTTCCTTAAATATTTGGTCAAACTTTGCAGTCAACTCATGCGGGACTTTTCTTTATGGAAAATTATGTGAGCTATGATCTGAATTTCTTAATAATTACAGAACTTGAGATATTTAGGTTACCTATTTCTTCTGAAGTGAACTTAGATACTTTATATTTTTGGGTTTTTTTTTTTTTGCCTCTCTTAAATGGTTGAATTTATTGGCAGAAAGTTGTTCATAATCATTTTTAAAATATTTATTTGTTTGGCTGCATCAGGTCTTAGGTGCAGCCCGTAGGCTCTTTAGTTGTGTGCAGTCTCCAGAGTGCTAGAGCTCAGTAGTTACAGCGTGCGGGGCTTCTCTAGTTGCAGTGCTTGGGCTTAGTTACCCCATCGCAGGTGGGATCTTATTTCTCCGACCAGGGGTCAAACCTGTGTCCCCTGCATTAGAAGGTGGATTCTTAAGAACTGGACCACCAGGGAAGTCCCCATAATCATGTCCCCATTAATCCCTTTAATATGTGTAGCATCTGTAGTGATGTCTCCCTCTTTTATTCCTACTACTAATAATTTGCATTCCTCTCTTTTCTTTTTTTAATCTTTCTTATTAGAGGGTTATCAATTTTACTGATTTCTACCAAGAATTAGCTTTTAGTTTGATTTCTATTGTGTTTATCCATTTTCTGTTTCATTCATTTCTGCTTTTATCTGTATTATTTCCTTCTGTTTATCTTAGTCTCAACTTACTCTTTAAACTTAGTCTTTAGATCTCTTAGTGTTGAAGCTTTGTGACACTGATTTTAAACCTTTATTCTTTTCTAATAAAACTTTTAATGTTATAAATAACATTCATTTAGATGTATCCACAAATTTTGAAACCTGAGGTTTGCATGTTTTAGTATTCAGTTCAAAGCATTTTCTGACCTCCCTAATATTTCTTTGGCCTCTGAGTTACTTACAAGTGTGATGTTTAATATTCAAATAGTTGAAATATTTCCAAATATCTTTTTGTTATTGATTTCCAATTTAATTCAGTTATGGTCAGAGACTATACTTTATATGGTTTCGTAGGTTTGGTTTGCTGTTTCTTGTCCAGTTTTCTCAGCTTTTGCTTCATGTAATTTTGATGCTCTGTACTTGCACACAGCACAGGATCATTATGTGTTCTTGGTGATTTGACTTCTTTACCATTATGCAGGGCCTCTCGTTTCCCCTGGTCATATTTCTGTTCTGAGGTCTGTTTTCTCTGTAATACTACCACATGCATGTCCTACCTTCTCTTCATTACTATTTGTGGAGTATGCCTTTATTTAACCTTTTACTTTCAACTTATTCATGTCTTTATATTTAAATAGATTTCTTATAGATAGCATAGAGTGGATTCTTGGGGGTTTTTTTAGTATGACATTCTCTAACTTTTATTTGGAATGTGGAGATCATATCATTTACATTTAATATGATTTCAGTATTACTGGGTTTAAATCTACCATTTTCCTATTTGTTTACTGTTTAATTTGTTCTTTCTTCCTTTTTCTCTTAATTTGTTTGCCTTATTTTGAAATGAGAATTTTTTATTATTCCATTTTTATCTCTACCATGGATTTATTAACAGTAATTCTTTGGGTGTTTTTAATGATTTATTTCAGTTTTACACTATACATTTCTAACATTAAATCTACCTTCAAAGGATATTAGCCCCCTTTGTATATTGTGTGAAAAACTTTCAACAAAATCTTCTATATCACCTTCCTAATCTTTCTATTCTTGTTGCCATACAGTTTATTACTACTTGTAATTACCACAATTCATTGTTACTATTTTCCAATGAGCAGTCAGTTACCTTGCTAAAGAGATTAAAAATGTGGGAAAACATCTTTTATGTTCATATATATACAGTTGCCAGTACTCTTCTTTTCTTTCTGTAGATCCAGATTCTTATTTGGTATCATTTTTTTTTTAATACCTAAAGAACTTCTTTTAGCATTTCTTATAGTTGCAGGTCTGATTTTTTTTCCCTTATTTATTTCCATTTGCGAAAGATAGTATCACTGGATTTAGAGTTTTATTATTTTATTTTAAAAATATTTTTGTAGTTTTTTAATTGAATTATAACCAATTTATAATGTTGCTTTAGTTTCAGGTGTGCAGCATAGGGATTCAGTTATACGTACATACGTATCTATTTTCTAGATTCTTTCCCTTATAGGTTATTATACAATATTAAATATAATTATCTGTGTTATACAGTGGGTCCTTGTTGTTTATCTACTTTACATATATTAGTGTATATATATTAATCTCAAACTCATAATTTATCCCTCCTTCCTTTTTCCCTTTGGTAACCATAAGTTTGTTTTATATGTTGTGGGTCTATTTCTGTTTTGTATATAAGTTTATTTGTATCCTTTTTTTGTTTGTTTTTTTAGATTCCACATGTAAGTGACATCATATGGTATTTGTCATTGTCTGGCTTACTTCACTTAGTATGATCATCTCATAAGGCCTTCCATGTTGCTGCAAACGGCATTATTTCATTTTTTTTAATATTTATTTATTTGGCTGTACAGGGTCTAAGTTGCATGTGGGATCCAGTTCCCCGAGCAAGGATTGAACTTGGGCTCCCTCCATCAGGAGCATGGAGTCTTAGCCATCGGACCACACCACAGGAAGTCCCTCATTCTTTTTTATAGCTGAGTAATATCCCAATAAATATAATTTATAGCAATTGCATTATGATATCTTCTTTATCCATTCATCTAGGGCAGCCCTTAGAATTTTAGATTGAAATTCTCCTTTAACTTTGTTCTGTTGCCTGCTGGGTCTGTTATTCTTATTTTTGTTCACCTGTACTTAATTTTTCCTCTTCTCTGGCTGTTCCTGTCATTGGTTTTCAACAATTTTATTATGATACTGTGCCTTGGTGGCGTTTTCTTTGAGTTAGTTGAGCTTTTAGAACTTGATTTTATGGTTTTCATCTAATTGGGAAAAATTCTGGCCGTTTCTTCAAATATTATTTCTGCCTCACCCCCTTTTTCTGGGACTCCAATTTATATGTGTGTTAAACTGCTTAATATTGTCCATACTCCATTTATTTATTTACAACCTTTTACCCAGTCTGGTTTTCATTGGACATTTTTTTTTGCTCTGTCTCAAACTTCACTGATTTTTTTTTAATTCTGTGGCAGCTAATTAGTTTTTATCCCATACAGTGTATTTTTCCTATAGCACTTATTTTTATATTCAGAAGTTCCACTTGAGTGTAGTTTAGTTTGCTCTTTTTTACATCTCCCATTTCTCTCCTTATGATATTCATGTTTCCCTTCATATCTTGAGCATATTTATGATGTTTACAACTTCTGTTGTAAGGTTCTTATTGGCTAAATATATCATCTCTGTCCTTCCTAGGTCTGTTTCTATTGATTAGGTTTTGGTTTTTTTTTCTGGTTATAGGTCATATTTGCCTACTATTTTGAATGTCCGGTACTGATTAGATGAATGACATTGTGAATTTCATATTGTTTGGTGCTGGTTTTTTTTATTTTTTAGAGAGTATTAAACTTGGCTTACAGTTTTTTAAGTTTGGAATCACTTTAATACATTTGAGGCTTGTTCTTAAAATGTATTAGGGCAGATCTAGGGCAGCGCTTAATCTATGGCTAATTTAGCTGCATAATAAAGGGACTGTCCAGGGCTTCTCAGGTGGCACTAATGGTAAAGCAGCAGCAGCCGATGCAGGAGGCACAGGAGACATGGGTTTACTCCCTGGGTTGGGAAGATCCCCTGGAGGAGGGCATGGCAACGCACTCCAGTATTCTTGCCTGGAAAATTCCATGGACAGAGGAGCTGACTGAAGTGACATAGCATATACGCACGCATACAAGGGGAGTGTCCAATTTCTTGTGCATTGAGGCTGGTCTCTCCATTCTGGTTGAGGGAACCCAGGTGACTTCCCCAATGGGGTAGCCCTAGGAATTATCATCCTACTACATTTTAATGATTTTTCCCCCATTCCTGTGGAATTTGGTCATGTGTATTGGGCTTCCCAGGTGGCTCAGTGATGAAGAATTCACCTGTCAAGGCAGGAGATGCAGGTTTGATCCCTGGTCAGGAAGATCCCCTAGAGAAGGAAATTGCATCCCACTCCAGTATTCTTGACGGGGAGATCCCATGGACAGAAAAGCCTGGCAGGCTACAGTCCATGGGGTCGCAAAAGAGTCAGACACAGCTTATTGTCTAAACAGAAATAGGCAGATTAGTTTCATCAAAGACTCCAGGGAACCCCCTACAATCTCCAGAGCTCTCTCTTTCTGACACTTCCTCTGCCTTAGTACTTTTCCCTGTAAATTCTAGCTGTCTCTGCCTGAGTTTCGATCTCTGTCTCTTAAAGGTGACCACTGTGTTTGTTCAATTCCCTGCCTCCAGGCAGTAAGCAGGGCAGTCAGAGAGCGCACCACATTTGCTGCTTTTTCTGGGCTCACACCCCGGGTTGCCTGTTTGAAAGCAATTGTATCATGATCGGTAGTTGTTTGCAGCTGGAGAGCAGTTCCTCTGGTAGGGCATCCTTAATGGGCAGAAGTGAAAGTCCCCTCTCCATATATTTTGATGCATAAATCTGTTCATTCTTTGACTTGTGAGCTTAAAGTGCATATCTCTAAAAATACATATGAAATTCTGATTAGAATTATCTTATGCATTTTCACATTTCTCCAGGGTACACAGCCACCTTTCTAGTGGCTGCAAAATATTCCTTGAATGCCCATCCCAGAGTCTTCTAGCTGGCTGACTGTGAATATGTAGAAGTTGGAGAAGTCTCTTTTCTAGGTATGGAAATTCTGGCCTTGACCTCTAAGGTCTGGTGCCTTAAATTGAGAAGAAAGGAAGAACAATGTCTGGCAATGCTGAACAGAGGCCACTGACCCACTGATAGCCTCAGGCTGTGGATTCTACCTGTCAGATGATGTCTCAAGGAAGTACACCCACAACAACAATAGACGAGCACGGAAGAACAATATTAGAATATTGGGCAAGCAGGTCCATAGCAGAATAGTCATACTGGAAATGGCACAGCCCTGAAACTCAGGACTTAGGGTGTAGTTAACAATAGGTAAAGTATGGTGCAGTAAAAGATGGTATGGCCATTTCTGATGGCAAATATGTAACTCAGATGATTTCTACTCAGAAACAGTTCTACAAAAATGTCAAGAAGTGACCGTGCATAGAAGAGTATGGCATGTGCCCATTACTACCAGTGTATATGTACAGGTTAACAAAAATTAGGGGAATTCATGGAGGACGCACCCAGGACGGCTGGGCTGTCCGTCCCAGCTCTGCAGCTGGTTTTCTGTGTGATCCCGAGCAAATCCTTTCCTGCGTGTGCTCTTCACTTTCACCTTCTGCATGTAACGAGGGGGCTGCAAATTGTATACTTTATGTCATGCAGGGCTTTGCTTTTGTTGTGTTCATCTAATTAAGTTTTTAGTAAATACACTAAAAAGACAAAAAGACACACTTCAAAGAAGCAAGAGTGTGAGATGCTTTCTGCCTCTTGGGGTGTTATGGGCACCCCCTGCCCAGTCTCAGAACTTTGTGCTTGTGGGTGTTGGGGAGCCTCCCATCCAGACTCAGAACACAGAGCTTCCCATTCCCCGAGTGCTTACTCCATGCTAGGCACTGTGCCCACTGCTCTTTCCCTACGTTATCGCTTATTAGTCCTTCCAGCAATTGTGGGATTATCTTCATTCTTCCAAGTGATGAAAATGATGCTTTGCTGGCATCAGATAGTTGTCTAAGGAGCCAGAATTTGAACCCAGGCCCGAGTCCCAGAGACCAGTCTCATCTTCACTTGCATGCTCTAGTTCTCTCCTTGTTAGCTGACAGGCCTCTGGCACTTCAAGGAAGCACACTGTCCCTTTTGTGCCCACAGCGGACAATGAAAACAACATCGCCTCCAACCAGTCCCGATCGCCCCCTGCTGTCGTGGAGGAGAAGTGGAAGCCCCAAGCCCAGAGGAACAGCACCAACAACAGTAGGTCTTTCCCAGGCGGACACCAGGGACTGGAGGAAGTCTGCTCCAGCCCCTCCCGCTGCTTCTCTGCCCCCCTCCCCAACCCCGTACCTCCCATGGTGATGCAAGACCACGCATAACGGTTTACCAAGCACTTTCACACCTGAGACCTAGTTGATGGGAATTCCGACCTCACGGGATGGACAGAGGAGGCCTGGGGAGACCTGATCTCTTTGTGATCAGAGAACACAAATTCATGACAGAATCAGAATTAGAATTCACTCTCCACAATTTCTCTGGTCTGCTTTTTCCTGACACTGTGGCCTCAGGTATCTTATTCACTAACGCCTTCTGTATCAGAGGCTGTTTCTGTTTTGAGGAACAGGTTAGACTAGTTAGCTTCAGAGGTTGAGGTGAATGGCACATGCGGCAAATATTTGCACACATACCACTACCCTCTGTTCCCGTGCCCACGGCAGGCATTTCTAGTCAATCATAGAACTTCATGGCACGGCAGGCATTTCTAGTCAATCACAGAACTTCATTCCCGGGAGACTGTCTCATGTTAAAGACTTGCCACGACCATCGGTTCGCACACAAGATGAAATCACTTCGTAATTCCTAATACTAGATGCTTGAGTATTAGGCTGCTGCCAGACCAAGGAGCCTTGAATGCCAGGATTAATCACGCCTCTCTTTGTGTCCCCCCACCCCCCAGCCACGACCAGTGGTTTGACACCCAACAGCATGATCCCCGAGAAGGAGCGGCAGAACATCGCAGAGCGGCTGCTGCGGGTCATGTGCGCCGACCTGGGTGCTCTGAGCGTGGTGAGCGGGAAGGAGTTCCTGAAGCTGGCCCAGACGCTGGTGGACAGCGGCGCCCGCTACGGGGCCTTCTCGGTCACCGAGATCCTGGGCAACTTCAACACGCTGGCGCTGAAGCACCTGCCACGCATGTACAACCAGGTGAAGGTGAAGGTGACGTGTGCCTTGGGCAGCAACGCCTGCCTGGGCATCGGCGTGACCTGCCACTCACAGAGCGTCGGCCCCGACTCCTGCTACATCCTCACGGCATACCAGGCCGAGGGCAACCACATCAAGAGCTACGTGCTGGGCGTGAAGGGCGCGGACATTCGCGACAGCGGCGACCTGGTGCACCACTGGGTGCAGAACGTGCTGTCGGAGTTCGTGATGTCGGAGATCAGGACCGTGTACGTGACGGACTGCCGGGTAAGCGCATCCGCCTTCTCCAAGGCCGGCATGTGCCTGCGCTGCTCAGCCTGTGCCTTGAACTCGGTGGTGCAGAGCGTGCTGAGCAAGCGGACGCTGCAGGCCCGCAGCATGCACGAGGTCATCGAGCTGCTCAACGTGTGCGAGGACCTGGCGGGCTCTACTGGCCTCGCCAAGGAGACCTTCGGCTCGCTGGAGGAGACCTCGCCGCCGCCCTGCTGGAACTCGGTCACGGACTCGCTGCTGCTGGTGCACGAGCGCTACGAGCAGATCTGCGAGTTCTACAGCCGGGCCAAGAAGATGAACCTCATCCAGAGCCTCAACAAGCACCTGCTCAGCAACCTGGCCGCCATCCTGACGCCGGTGAAGCAGGCGGTCATCGAGCTGAGCAATGAGAGCCAGCCCACCCTGCAGCTGGTGCTCCCCACCTACGTCAGGCTGGAGAAGCTGTTCACGGCCAAGGCCAACGATGCGGGCACCGTGAGCAAGCTGTGCCACCTCTTCCTGGAGGCGCTCAAGGAGAACTTCAAGGTGCACCCAGCGCACAAGGTGGCCATGATCCTGGACCCGCAGCAGAAGCTGCGGCCCGTCCCCCCCTACCAGCACGAGGAGATCATCGGCAAGGTGTGCGAGCTCATCAATGAGGTCAAGGAGTCCTGGACTGAGGAGGCCGACTTCGAGCCCGCAGCCAAGAAGCCCCGCTCCGCCCCCGGAGAAAACCCTGCCACCCAGGAGGACGACCGGCTCGGGAAGAACGAAGTGTACGATTACCTGCAGGAGCCCCTCTTCCAGGCCACCCCCGATCTCTTCCAGTACTGGTCGTGCGTGACCCAAAAGCACACGAAACTCGCCAGGCTCGCCTTCTGGCTCCTCGCGGTGCCAGCCGTGGGGGCCAGGAGCGGGTGTGTAAATATGTGTGAACAAGCACTTCTCATCAAAAGGAGGCGACTGCTCAGTCCAGAAGATATGAACAAACTCATGTTTCTGAAATCCAACATGCTTTAAGACTTCCAGATTGAAAAAAAAAAATATGAAAGAGAAAAAGAAAAGAGAACGTTCAAAGAAGAAGGAAAAAACCCCACACAACACTGTCGCAAACAAAGAAGAGGAATTTAAGTTCTAAACACTGTGGACCTCATTATAAATGCCCCCTGGAAACTTAAGTGCTTTTTTTCAGTGTGAGTGTGCATGGGTGTGCACGGGCAGCTCTGTGCTCATCTGCGTGGCTGCCGAAGCGTTGCACACACGTGCACACACATACTCCCCTGGTGCATGCATGCGTGCCCCCTTGTGGGTGCGTGTGCATTAAACTGGGTGTGTCAGGAAAGCTGAGTGTTTGGGAAAGAGGGAAGACGCTTCACTTCCTTTTCTCAGTGAGGGGGCTTTAAAAGACTCCATTTTCAGGTGTGCAGATTGTACAAACTGATGTTGTGAAATGTTCAGGCAGCTGAGATCTGAAGTGACTTGACGCTCTCTGTCCTTCACCCTGTGGTCCCCCTACTGCCCGCCACCCCTGCCCCCAGTCTTCCTGACCCTATCACACCCCACTCCTCCCCAGCTGCCCTGCCGTGGATTCTCCAAACTGCATCAGATGGACAGCTTCTGCACTGGACTTTGTTCTCGTTCACCTTCAGGGCATTGAGCTGCTGCCTTTACGATACCCCTGGGTGTCAGGGGGCAGCCGCCTTAGAAACACACCTATCTATCTCCCCAAATCAGGAAAGGAGACTTTTAAGAATATAAAGCTGACCTTTTGCTTTTTAATATAAGAGAGGAAAAAAAAAGACATTTTCAAAGAAGTATTAAGATAACTGTCTCCACTCCTTAATAATTTTTTTCCTAACATTTTAGCAGTTTTTGCCTTTTTTTTTTTTCAAATTTGATTTAGACTCTGCTAGGAGGCACTGAATGTCTATAACTTATATTTTGGAGGGTTTTTTTGTGGGTTTTTTTTTTTTGATTGCCCTTTTTGTTCCTCGAGTCACACTGTAAACTAGCTCATCTCAGTGGTGTATTCAGTATCCTGAGGTTTTTATCAACCTTCCCTGTACAGTCCAGTTTTCCTGTATTTGAAAAAGCCAAGACCGTGAACTTGGCTGTGCTGTTTGGAGACCAGGAGAGGTGTTAGAGTCACAGGTCTCGCAGACGTGGGATTTGGTGGAAGCCACAGAGAAACATGTGGCTCAGGAGTGCTGACTGTGAGTGGAAGACCGCCCTCCTGGCTCGCTGCGTCTGGTTCTGCGAGTGTCTGACTTCTGTACCCAGAGTGCATTACACTACTTGCCGCGTCACTGACCCTTCCGGCTCAGCAGGGAATCCTGAGTTGATCCATGTTCGCATCCATCACACCTCAGACCCACAACCTCCTCTTCCTCCCCAGGACCCCTGAGATTCTGGGGGTTCCACTGCCCACGGCCCTGGGGGTCCCCCACATGAGCCTCAGCCCTCCTTCCAGGACGGTAGTTGAGCACGGTGCCTTGCGGGCCAAATGATGGATGTTTGAGGGTGGAATGGCATTAGGCCACATTCAACTTGATGCTGTGAAAGATGGTTTTAGGCTTTTCTTCCTCTGTGAGCGGTTTAGGTTCCACACACTTAGCCTAAATGCCAACAGGGTGACCCTTTCCCCTCTCAAGAGGTGGTTTTGTCAGGATCAGTGCTCAGCCTCCCACCCCACCTCTCAGTGAATATGTACTGGTGGTCCAGTATCCCCTCGGTGCCCACCATCGCGGGGGGCACCATTTGCAAAGGCACATTCTACCATCCTGGGGGGCTGACCAAGTCCACCATATCCCTCCTTAGTAATAAAACATTGTTCAACTGCGAGATACCTCGATTTCAAAAAGCACTGTACAACAGCCCTCCCCCGCCTCCCCGGTCCATGGCAGTAACGTTGGGGAAGTTAATTTAAAAACTCAAGGCTTAGGATCATGGACCAGAACACTGTCCCAGGTGCCAAGCCTGCTCAACTTGCCTCATGAGAACTAACCCTCCACATCTTGGACATACTGAAATGCATCCCAGAGGGTCGTTTCCACGTTCACTGCAGCAAGCCATGGTCTCAGGAACCACCATGCCATTTCCTCTCCTGGAGAAGTTCTGGGCACTTACTCCGCAACATTTCCAAGGGGTGTCACACCATCAGAAGAGCCTCTTATCTGCACTGGACAGTCACCTCGTGTCACGTTCTATAGTATATGGGAGCATTGACAGGCTATTTGATGAGACTTTGGGAGACCTTCCAGAAGGTGGCTGCAGGCTTGCTGATGGGTGAGATGCCTACAACCAAAGGCCTCCAGCCTTGCTGCCGGGGAGACCTGGCACTCTGAGCCACACAAGAGGGTGGAAGCTGCCTGTGTTGTGTAGTTGGTGGGAGTCAAGCCTCGGAGCCCATCCTCTCTCTGCTTTTGAGCGGGGAGCTGTGCTGGTCTTGCCTCATTTTAGGGGCCACTCCGCAAATCGGCATTTCACTGTGTTGCAAAGCCATCAGGACCAAGCCCAAGTATCAGCGTCCTTCTCCTTGGAACTCGGGGATGTCTGCCCTCCAGCATGAAATTTCTAGGAAGTCTTACTAAATTCCAGGTATCTAGTTAAACGTGTCACCTCCTGTTCTGTCCCTCCTTTCCACCTTGGTTCGATCCTTAGGGCTTGGCTTACTCTGCAGAGATGACGTGAGTGACACTCGGTTTCTGAAGGCTGTCTCCTGGGACTGCCTCATCCAGATAACGGGCATAAGGTCGCAGGTAGTCATTTCTCTCTTCCAGTCTTTCGTCCTTCAGACACTCTTGTTGCCAATAGGAAGGGCTGTACCAAGGTGCCCCGCCTCTGTCTGCTTTCTCACGCAGGCAGCTCGCCTACTGCAGATCCCCTTGCAGTGAACAGCTTAATAAAACCCAAAGATCTCACAGGCCTAGCCACTGGCCCCTTGTCTCCAGCAATATCCACCCTATCCAAATTCTAGCTCAGCCAAAGGATTGAGGTCGGCTCTTCCAGCTCATCTCCTGGTACCTGCCCTGACATGGACCTTCAGAAAGTTTCTGTCTTCTGCCTCCCCGTTCTGTGGCCACTGACCACTATGGGACTCTACAGCTCAAGGCGGTCAATTGCCTGCTGACTTGGACACAGTTTGCCAGAAGTGTGTGATTCCCAGGACATAAGGGGTCTTGCTGCTGACATGCGTGGACCCCAGCAAAGAGGCGAAGAAAACACACGTCCACTCTGCAGGGTTTTCCTGCCTCCTCTGAGGTCAGTCAGCTTCGCCACCATAGCCCAAGCCAAGGACCATAGCCTTATGGGTAGTGCCACAGATGTGGAGTAACCGCGGGGTCTCTGCTCCACTAAGCAGGCGTGCCATCCCAGTTGTCATGAATGGATGCCTGGACTTGGGCCAACATGGTTCTTCTTCCCTCTGCCCAGGTCCACCAGCCAGGCCTCCCTCCAGATGGTAGCTAGAGACCAGGAAACAGAGGGGCCATCAGATGAAGCTCCTTATGGCTACTCTTCATTTCAGGGTTCACGGCATAGAAAACCACCTACTGTGCCTGTGAGCGAGGACACTGCCATCACCCTGCCTGGCAGCTTCATGGTTGGCATCCAGGCTTTGGCTCTTGGCTGGGAAAAGGGTGCTGTGGTTTCCTGGTGAGGAGAGAGCAGTCCAGTGATGCAGGTGAGAAGTTCTGTGTCTCCCGATTTCTGGGAAGGACTCTCTCGGACATCAGCTCTGTAGGCTGGTGAGCCTCCTGTCCTTCAGCTTGCTCCTTTCTCTCCTGCACTTTCAAGAAACACCAGAGAAAAACTCTGCAAGGCATGTTTTCCACCGTGAAGCTGACCCTCTGCCCTTAGGGGTCACCCAGGCTCGTGCTTTAACCTGGACTAAACTCTTTGGAAAGTGGAAGCCCGAAGAGCTGTTGGGGATGCTGCAGGCACTCTGGGAGGCCACAGCTTCACGGGGAAGGTTTGGAACGAACCTGGGATGCCGACGGAGAAGGGAGGTCCCGTGAGGAATGACCCAGAAGGGGATAGTACTGGGATGTTGCCATGACGACGGGTGTGCTGGCAAAGATGGAGTGAGGAGCATCCAGGGCACAGCTGGAAGTCTCCTCCTGCCCGCATGGAGTTGGGGCAAGTTCATAGCTCTGCCCTTGCTGGGGAACAGCAGCAGCACCTCTGTGCCTGGGATGTACCTAGAGGAGGGCTTCTAGAAAGGCTGCTGGCTTAGATGAAACCAAGAGGCTAAGGAAGGCTCAGGCTGTCCCCTGGAGACAGTAGGTGGGCAGGGGGGCTCCTGTCTAGGCCCCACCGGCCCCGCCTCTGCCCACTCGTCACTGTGGCTAATGTTTGCTAGGCCAGTTATGGTGAACCAATGAGACAGTGTTTTCCCTCTTGCGTTTCCCCTCCCACTTCTCCCTTCTCTGGGTTTTTGGGAGGATCTTGTTGTAGTTGTTGTTTTCCTTCCTCTCTTGTTTGGGTTTGAGGATCGTAGTCCGTGGAGCCCCATCGTTCTCTAGAGGGGCCCTGTGGTTCTGTGCAGAGGCACCTGCTCCCGCTTTGCTGACGGTGAAGGGCATCGGGTTGCTATTTGTGTATTCACAGCCCCACCGCTGCCACCACCATGGGCGTTGCTTTAAAGATTCGACTCCGGTACCGAGAAGGATGTGCTAGGTCTGCAGTTGGGTGTCAGCATCAGGACCCACCAAGGCCTCCCCACCCACATGTCCCACCAGGCACCTTCGACTCTTCGAACCAAAGTTCCTTTTAGGGGCGCAGCCCAGCCTTGTCCGCAACCTCAGGGGCCTGGGATCCCTGTGGCTCTTCCTGAAGTCCAGGTTGGCAGAGACCATGGAGTCTGAGGCCAACCGGAAGGGGGGCTCTTCCCACAACCCAGGTGCCAGCCGGTCCCCGCCTAGGACCCTTCCCTCCCACCCAAACGGGGTCCCAGATGGGGTAGCCGGGTTCCAAAGCAGTGAGCGAGCTCGTGGACTGGCACAGGGCTGGAACTCGCCAGCCAGGAGACAGAGGGCCCCGCGGGGCTGCAAGCTCCCAGACCCACTGGACAGCGTGTCCAGGGCCATTCAGATTCCAAGCATCAGGAGGTCATTTTGTACAACCACCTGAAGCAGAGATATTTTTTAAAGAGCATAAATTATTTTCAGTTGTTCTCTGATGACCCTACCTTTTTTCCCCCCCATAACTTCATGTTGGTGATTCTTTCACATCAGGTAAATCTTATGAAAGCCTTGGTGCCCCCTCCCTCCCAGGCCCCACTCAGTAACCACGTGTGTGCACCCCCATCCTTTCTCAGTAGTTAAAGACGTTCTAGGCAATACCATGGGCACATCTGACTGTGTCTCTCTCTTCGAGTGCAAGAAACTCAAGTCATCTTAAAAAAATACAAAAAAAAAAAATTTACAAAAAAAAGAAACACACAAAAAAATATCTTTTTTAGGCCAGAGTTTTCTACAGGTATTAATGAATATTTTTCTTAATCCTTATAAGTTTTATGTGTTTAATATTTCTTAATACCGGTAGCATTAATTTATACTTTTGTAGCAACACAATATTTTTATAAACAGCCAGTGCTTGGCTCAAGTCTCCACAAGGGGTTTGTGCAGGGTTTTCTTGGGACCCTGTGTACCATGTACTGTATTTAAAAAAAAAAAAAAAGTTACCTAGTATCACCCTTGCTGTGTTAATTAACAAAAGACGTTGTTTGCGGTCTCCTGTGTCGTTGATGTGGATCCAACAGCTCTGCAAGGAGTCACGTTGCATGGGGGTTGAGTTGATGGTTCTTGTGATTTGTAAACCCCCGAGACCAAACTTGAGGGTTTATTTAGGGTTTTCTGTTTGTCCTTTGGGTTTTCGGTTTCATTTTGGTTTGGGTACCGTTTCTCCATTTATAGCCAAATCAGTTTTGTGGTGTTTAAAACTTTTACTGATGTCAAATGGAGGAAAGGAACAGAAAAAAAAAAAAAAATTTTTACAAAGTAATAAAATTTAAAACTGAGCTGTTTAAATGTTGCTGTTTTTACCTGTCTGTTCTTGTCCAAAAGTGGGACATTCCCAGGGTTAAGAGGAAGGGTCCACTTGGTTCCTTAAATCGCCAAAAGCCCCAGCCCAGAATTCAACACCCCCTACCCTCCTCCCCTGAATTCTTGCAACATTATTTCCCGGTTGGTTGATGCCAAGGCAAAAAGACATCCTTTTAATGGTTAGAGAGAATCAGTTGCTTAAATAAATGATTTCATGTCAGTGTTGTATTTATGGTTTTACAATAAAACGACCTTTAGGAAGATGGCAGTGCGTGGCGTTATTTCTTGGGCTTGGGGTTGGGCCGTGTCATCCAGGCAGGAGCAGGGCACTGGAGAGTTGTGATGGAGAGTAGAGATGGACAGAGGCAGACGTCGCCTGGGGGTGACGGAGCTGGAGTCCATCCTGAGGGGACATCGGATGAGGTCAGGGTGACCCTGGACACCAGAGCCGGGTCAGTGATAGCTGACAAATGAGGCCCAAGAGCACGTGGCCTCCGGGGCCTTGCTCTTGAGCGCTGGCCCGGAGGAGGAAGGGTGGCCCAGGCCCCAAGGAGCATACCAGGTTTGCCTGGACTGACGTCATTTATGTGATGTCGTGGGTTGTGTGTACCATCCGTTTTCTGAGGAAGGGTGCCCGTGGCTTTTGCCAAATTCCAGATGGCATCTGTGACTCTGAAGAATCAATGGGAGCTGTCAGAGACACATTCAAACCCTGTGTCTGGACACAACTGTCTCCAATGCGGTCCAGAGTGGAAAGCCTGCCTGGGTAGGGAAGGCACTCTCCACCCCAGGAGAGGTGCAGACAGAGCCCAGACACTACACTGCGGGCCTGCCAGGCAGCCAGGCCAGCTCCCTTAGGTGCCCTCCTCTCTCTACTTCTGAAGCTCTGAGCAGCGTCCCGATGCGGCGGCCCACCCAGGCTCCCCAGTGGCTTTCTTGCAGCGCCCCCTTTCCTAAACCTCCCTCCCCATTCGCTGACTGCTGAAACGCTGCCATGCTCTGAGCCAGCTCTCCACTCCTCCAGGACAGGTGACTGTCCTCCCTCACCTGCCCGGAGTTAGCGCAGCCGTCTCCTAGGTGAAGCGCACGCCCACGTTCCCCTTGACCTATGGTCGCTTGCACACCTTGAGCTCCTTCGCCCCCCGGCACTGGCCTCCCGGATCATGTGTGTGGAGTTCGAAGCGTCTGCGGAAGGGTGTCTGTCGAAGTGTCTGCGGAAGGGTGTCTGGCCCTGCCAAATTGCCCAGGGTGGCCATCACTCTAGCCAGGTTAAGAATCAGAGTCCTCCACGAGGGCCCATCCAGGGTGGACTCGCCCCGAGCCTCACGCCGCAGACAGGCTCATCGACGCTCAGCTTGGACAGTCGGACTGAAGGCAAGTCTGAGACAGTAGCGCCGCCAGAAGGCAGCTGTGGCCTGAGCCGGGAGCAGGGAAGGAGGGGTGACCGCTTCTCCTGAAGCAGACCTGCTGTTGCCAGAACAGCCAGCGCCTTGGGCTTCATCCCCGTCCTTAACCCGATACAGTCAGTGAAAGTAAAAGTGAAAGTCGCTCAGTCATGTCCGGCTCTGGGACCCCGTGGACTATACAGTCCATGGAATTCTCCAGGCCAGAATACTGCAGTGGGTAGTTTTTCCCTTCTCCAGTGGATCTTCCCAACCCAGGAATCGAACCGGGGCCTGCTGCATTGCAGGCGGATTTCTCTACCAACAGCTGTCAGAGCAGTCCCCAAAAGGGGTGCACTGCTGGGTGAGCTGAACAACTTCCCATCAACCAAATCGCAGGGGTCACAGCATGATGGGCTGTGAGTCTCAGCCAGCCTCCCAGAGGCACCAGCCCTGCCCTCAGAAGCCCCTTCTGGGGGAGTTTCCTGCTCAGCGTACCACGTGGACGTCCCAGAGCCGGTGGGTGAAGTTCAATCAAGGAGTTTCTATGGGCTCTGAAACAAAAGTCAGGAGTCTTGCTGGAGCAAAAAGACTCCCCCCGCAACCTCAGAATACCAGGATCCAGTAAGGCCAGGGCGTGGCCAGAGCCTTGGTATGGCTGAGGGGCCAGCCTCTGGATTTTAAAATCAAAAAACACATTTTTCTGAGTAGCCACGTTTATGTTGTAGAAGAGATGAATGTGACCTGTGTCTTAAAGAGAAAATTTAAGATGAGATGGTTTAAGAATCAAACAGGTGGGGCTTCTCTGGTGGCTAAGCAGTCAAGAATCTGCCTGCCAGGGCCAGAGACACGGGTTCAAGCCCCAATCTGGAGAGAGCCCACATGCCTCCGAGGAGCTAAAGGCCGTGCACCACAGCTTTTGGGCCTGTGCTCTAGAGCCTGGAGGCTGCACTACGGAGCCTGCATGAGCAACTGCGGAAACCCAAGGGCCCTAGAGCCCGTGCTCCTCGACAACAGAAGCCACCGCAGTGAGAAGCCCATGCGCTGTGACTTAGTCGCCCCCGCTCGCTGCAACTAGAGCAAAGCCAGGGCAGCAACAAAGACCCAGCACAGCCAAAAAAAACAAATAAAAAGCATAGGTCATCGCAGCGTTTGGCTGGGAATGCTTCTGGTGCCTTCTGAGATAAGGGGACTCCTGACTGGAGGAGTCCCCTGAGGTGGTAAGACCAGATCCAAGGGAATTTTTTGTAGAGAAAGTTTTAGCAAGTATTGTGGAGACATGTCTCCAGAACCAGGCAGGGTGGCAGCAGGGGCTGGTGACCCTCAAGGGCGGCTCCATGTAAACGGGCCATGTCAGCTCAGTGGAACTGCACAATCTTAACCACTAGACTGCTGGGGAAGTCCCCAAGAGGTCCATTTTTAAATGGTGAATTCAGAACTGTGAAAGATACCTTATGAGCCCAAAACTCCCATACACCAGCTGAGCTGAGGGTGGCTGACCCATCTGTGGCTGGCATCTTCTGCTTTAGGCATTTGTCCTTTGGGTCACTTCAAAATATCCCTCTTCAGAGTGGTACCTTCAGACTGATGCAGATGGTGGCCCCAGTGTATGAGGCGTGCATGGAGGGGGCAGGTATAGCTAGACGCAGGACGTGAGGACATTCGTGAGTTGCAGCCTGGAGAGCCTCTTGGCTTCTCCCAGTGTCCCCATCCCCAACTCCAGCCACTTCTGTCAAGAGAGAGTCCCAGCTACGCCCACAAATGCTGTCCTCAGAACAGTCCTCTCTGTTGGAACCTAGAAGCCCCAGGCTCAAGGCTTTGAAGAAAATAAGAGGGAGGAATCTCTTATGTGATCTGATCAAGAGGGCTGCAGAGCTGTCTCTACCCAGAATCCTTGCCTCTGGGTTTGTCCCCTCCACCGGAGATGTGCAGTGCCCACCCTTCTCTCTTCCTGAGGGTCTCTTAATCCAGTGGGCTAATGGTGTGAAAGGGACTCTGGACCAAGCGAGCCGCCAGCCCTTAGCATGCTGTTCACCCCATGGAGAACAGATGCCGTCTCTGCCTAGGTTTCTGCTGCCGGGGTCAGCGTTCCATTTCAGCACACATGAAGCTGGGGTTTTTCTGCTCTCTCAGCAGCAGCAGTCCTCAGGGCTCTGAGCAGATGGAGCTAGCAAGAGGTGTTTATGAATCTGATGTTTGTAGATCTGGTCTGTGTGAGCTGGAGGCTCCTGGAGTCCTGTGCTTGGACCAAGTTGGTGCCCAAGCCATGCTGGACAGCCTACCCGCTCTCTTCCTCCAGGGAGGAGAAGGAGAAGCTGGGCTAGACCCGGGACTTGCAGCTGTGGTCCAGGGCCAGATGGTTGTCCTGGACACAATGAAAAGGGCAATGAATATTCTCCTTCCGGGGCCAAGGGCCAGAGTGAGGATGGCAGGAGATGGGATCTCCAGGGCCCTTGTGGAGGAACAGCCTAAGGCTTTCTAACCCCGGCAGCTACAGCTGGCAATACGGCTGTGAACAAAGCAAAAGGCTGCAGGGGTGGGTGGGTGGGGGTTCCTTGTGGCCAAGGGCAGGGGAATTCTTTCAGGCACTTGTGGGCATTTACCCGAACCCCCTGGGCACACACTAGGCATGGTAATTTCTTCTGACCCTGGGCCACTGATGATCTCTGCCAAACATCTCTGGGAAACAAGTATCCAGAGCTGCTCCCTCTTTTCTATCCTGGATTTATTAAAACAAAACAAAATAATCCCATTTTATACAGAACTGCGATTTATGTTTTGTAATTTGCATAGCCAATTTCATGTCCTGAAGATGGCTCTATTACATTTCCCATACACACATTTTTCATTTCTGGGGAAAGTTCATGCCCCCTCCCCAGCTGGTCTCCTCCTCCCTTCCCCCCAATCTCATTATACTTCGTGATGAACAGTCAGGACATGGAATTCCAGGAGTCTACAATTCGGTTTTTATTGGAACCTGCAGCAGGGCTCTGGGGCAGACTCTGACCCTCCCACTTCCTGCTGCCTTGTGGACTTCTGGCCTGTGGACCGGTCAGTTGGAGAAGCGCAGCAACTCCTCATCCGCTGTGGACACAGAGAGGCTCAGGGAGTAGGTGTGGGGTCACCCAAGGGCCTGTGGTTGGGGGCGGTCAGGGCATGGGGATGCCTCATGGAGGAGGGAAGACAGCTCGGACTGAGTTCGAGCCTGAGCCTGAGGCCAGAAACTTCTGCTTGCGGGGTGACTTGGTAACTCCAAGATGCATTCCACAGGATGACCTGTTTTTTTGCCTCTGATTTACTTTAGGCACCATTTTTCCGGTGGGGAGATAAGGCACGTAAATCTTCAATGGCTGCGGCTTCTTGGAATGCTATTCTTGTTACCATCGCAGCATTGCCTCTGTTACTAGTACTGGCTGCTGCTAGATGGGTATGAACCAGGCAAGGCACCGTGCCGCCTAGGAAGTGGGTCCTTTGTGCCACTTTACAGAAGAGAAAACTGAGACTTAAATTGGTACAGTCCACGGGATCACAAAGAGGTGGACATGACTGAGCACGCAAGCACTGTAACAGGGACAGAGTAGATTGAGAAGATCCAGCGGTCTGAGCCTTCGGGAAGCAGTGACTGGAAGTATTTGAATCATTTGAGTAACGATGTGGCCAGCCCGAATGTGGCACTGAATGCCAGGATTGGAGCCCGCCTCTGCCCTACTCAACCCCACCCTCCCTGCTCAGGCCAGCACCTCCCCAGGTGCCCCATCCCAGCTGGGGTAAAATTGGGCTTGGCCCCATTTTACAGGTGGGAAACTGAGAGAGTGGGTGTGCTGGTCATCAGTACAGAGTCCAGAACTCAGCTCTCCAGATCCCTACCAGGGCTCCCCAACCAGGATTCTGGTGGCCCCTCAGCCCCGCCCGGCGTTGTGGGGCCTCCTACCTTCACCAGGAATGCCACAGTACTCCTTGCACTCCTTCTCCGAGTAAAATTGGTTGCCATTGCCCTTGCAGCCCCCATAGCTGAAGCGGACGCACTTCCCCTTGACAGCATCAAATGCCCAGAGCTCCATGTAGGCTCGGCATGGCCCCTGGACTATGGGGAGGTTACAGGCCTCTGCGGAGTGGGTGGGAGGCACAGAGCATTAGAAAACCTCGTGATCGCTGACCTGAGATACCCGGCAGGGACCCTACTCACCTGGAACACCTAGACCTCTTCCTATAGATTGAGAAACCAGCCCCCTAGAAGACATATGTGCCGAGGGTCACCCACACCCAAGTGCTCAATTCCTATGCCTTCAGGAAACCGGCCCTGGAATCCCACCACCGGAGCAGCCTCTGTTAGCTACCTGTTCAGTGGGCAGGTGGTCTGTTGGGAGGACAGGAGTGACCAGTACAGGGGAGGCGGAAGTGGGGTGGCACTCACCCACAGTCCGGCAGGTCTGCAGACACTCCTTCTCCGAGAGGAAGTTGTTGCCATTCCCCATGCAGCCGCCATATAAGAAGGTCTCACAGGCCATGGACGTACCGTTATAGAAATACCTCTTGAACAGCCCCAGGCAAGGCCCTTGTGAGTAGTCCAGCTGGCAGGAATCTGTGGAGGGGCAGAACAGCAGTGCTCGCTGAGTGCTGACTGTGTGCCTGTCACCAGGCTGGACACTTCAAAGGGGAATCACCTCATTTAGTTTTCATCTCTGCATTAAGAGGAATCATTCTCAGCCCGTTTTAAAGATAAGGAAATTGACTCCCTGAGAGGCAAAGAGATTTCCTCAGGGTTACCTAGAGCTGAGATTCCAAGTCATATTTGTTGGACTCCAAAAACCCATGCCATAATATGAGGTGTTACCAGTGGCCCAGAGACCAAGCATCCGGCTTTGGTCTTGTCTGCCCTACAGCTCTGTAAAGACAGTGGTTGAGGCTACATTCACCAGCATGCATGCTGGCAGCCTGACCTCTCTGCCCGATGTCCCAACCCTGTGCCTTTGCCCTCATCATTCCTGCCCCTGGAATGCTAGAATGCCTTCCTCCATAAACCATAAATGGACATAACGTGAATTCTCCTTCATCCAGGAAGTCCTCCTTGATCACTTCTCCCCTCCCTCTTCTGAGCTCCCTCAACTCTTTAGCTTACTCTCCTCTTTCAAGTCCCTTATTTTCTTCCTTGACTACCTCCTCTACTAGACCAGAAGATGTGTTTGTCTCCATGATCCCAGTGCTCAGCAGAGGGTCTGGGGGGTGATGCAGGGTCAGGGTTCAATGTTTGCTGAAAGAGTTGAAGAGTGATTGGTCTATCAACTACAGAGTATTCTCACATACTTTTCCATGTGTCCCCACAAGAGCCTTTGAGATCAGCTCAACAGGCTGTTATCCCATTGTACAGATGAGAAAACCAAGGCCAGGAGGCCACGAAGTAAAACAGACAGGCCAAGAACTTGCTTCTCATCATGGAGCTGAACGTTTCTAAGCTCAGGGACCATGGCTTGTGATCCCCTCTCTCAACAATGTCTGGCACGGGGCAGAGGACGGGATTTGCCTTTTCTAGGCTTTCGCTTCATTCTAGTAGAAGAATAAAAAGACTTCATGGTCATGAGGGCAGCTGGAGTGAACCAGCTGTGGGCCCTTCCTCTCTCGAGTGTGGCAGAAGGGGGGTTAAAAAAAACAGGGAGTGATCCTCACCTGCTTTCTTGCTGAAATTAGTTACTGGTTGTCCATCCCCAGAGCCTTCCTCTTCCTGGGTCAGCACAGCCCGCCGAGCCCTCTGGGGGAAAAAACAGGAGAAGCTATTTCAGGGACCTAGCCACAGTTGTTCCCCTGGACCCTGGGAATGTAAAAGCCATTTGCTCTGAGGATCAAGGTGTAGACAGAAACACAGCTACTAGACTGATGAATGGCCTGTTTTTCCCAAAGCATCGGGCTTTCCGTGGCACGAGTGGTAAGGAATCCGCCTGCCAATTCAAGAGACAAGGGTTCAGTCTCTAGGTCAAGAAGATCCCTTGGAGGAGGGCATGGCAACCCATTCTACTATTCTTGCCTGGAGAATCCCATGGACAGAGGAGCCTGGCAAGCTACAGTCCATAGGGTCGAAAAAGTTGGACACAACTTCGAAACCAAACAACAAAAACAACTGGCTAAAACAGATGAGGCAGGAGACAGATAAAAAGAAGCAGAACAGAAACTATCCAGACCAACTTCAGAAATCTCATTCAAGGTTGAAGGAAACAGGAGGATATTCTCAAACAGGGAAGAATTCCAGGATTCAAATATTCAAAACTTCCTCAAACACAGCAGTTTGTGAAGAAATGGCATTAAGAGATTAATAGGAATAATAACTCAGGAATGGTGAAGCTGTGTTGTATTCACTAGGAGAGAATGTAGAATCCATTAAAATATAGAGCTATTACTAAATGTCTGGGAATTGCAGAGATAGAACAGAATGGGAATGGTATCAATCTGGACAGAGTAAAAGAAAAAGGGAGAAGGAGATAGAACACATGAGAGTAAAGATGTCTGTCTGCCAAGTCCCAGAGACAAAAGACACCCTCTGAAAGTGTTTACTTACATTTAAAGTCGTTCAGTCGTGTCCGACTCTTCATGACCCAGTGGACTATACAGTCCATGGAATTCTCCAGGCCACAATACTGGAGTGGGTAGCCTTTCCCTTCTCCAGGGGATTTTCCCAACCCAGAGACTGAACCCAGGTCTCCCGCATTGCAGGCGGATTCTTTACCAGCTGAGCCATAAGGGAAGCCCAACCTTGACTTAGAGCATTCTTTAAGAAATTAACCTCTTGGCAAGGAGAAATATTTATTTGAAGATTTTTTTTTAAACCTTCAAACTTCAGATTTTTTTTAAACAACAATGAATGCCTTTTCAAATTTAGGAATAGCATCTGGAATGCAATTCCATTTAATACCAGCATATCTAAATCTGTGCATCTGTCTATCCAACTTTCCTTACATCTGCCCCTCTCCAGGTGTATACAGGTCAAGATTTCTGGAATAATGTGAATGCTCAGAGTTTGTAGGTGGTGGAATTTTTCAAAACTTGTTTTTTATACTTTTTATACTGCATTGTTTTAATTCTTTATAATGAGAGTATGTTAGCTTTATAGTAGCAATGGTAATTTTTCTTAAAAAATAGGGAAGTGGTACAGCCACTATGGAGAACAGTGTGGAGAGTCCTTAAAAAACCAGAAATAGAACTGCCATATGACCCAGCAATCCTACTGCTGGGCATACACACTGAGGAAACCAGAAGGGAAAGAGACACGTGTGCCCCAATGTTCATCACAGCACTGTTTACAGTAGCCAGGACATGGAAGCAACCTAGGTGTCCATCAGCAGATGAATAGATAAGAAAGCTGTGGTACATATACACAATGGAGTATTACTCAGCCATTAAAAAGAATACATTTGAATCAGTTCTAATGAGGTGGATGAAACTGGAGCCTATTATACAGAGTAAAGTAAGTCAGAAAGAAAAAGACCAATACAGTATAATAATGCATATATATGGAATTTAGAAAGATGGTAATGATGACCCTATATGCGAGACAGCAAAAGAGACACAGATGTATAGAACAGTCTTTTGGACTCTGTGGGAGAGGGCGAGGGTGGGATGATTTGAGAGAATAGCATTGAAACATGTATATTATCATATGTGAAATAGATCCCCAGTCCAGGTTTGATGCATGAGACCGGGTGCTCAGGGCTGGTGCACTGGGATGACCCAGAGGGATAGGATGGGGAAGGAGGTGGGATGGGGAGTTCAGGATGGGGAACACATGTACACCCATGGCTGATTCATGTCAATGTATGGCAAAAACCACTACAATATTGTAAAGTAATTAGCCTCCAATTAAAATAAATTAATTAATTAAAAAAATAAGGAAGCAAAGAAATATGTTACCAGTGTGAATTCTATGCAGAAGTAGGACATTATTGTTCTTTTTTGCTTTCCTTCAGTTTTAAAAATTTTCTTCAGTTGCATGCAACAAATTCTCTTCTCATTTTTATTCTATTACAAATATTTTCTAATCTTCCTTGTTATGGCTTCTTAGATACACTCATCATTTAAAAGTGAACATCTAATTTCCAAATACATGGGATTTTGTTTAAAGTATCTTTAATATTAATCTCTCGTTTTGATACTAGTTTCTCATTTAAATGCTTTCTTCTCTGTAGTCACCCTCTGTGTTTCTTTTTAGTCTAACTTTATTGAGGCTTTCGATGGCGAAGTCAAAGATTTCTCTTGGTAAATGTCACATTGCACTTGAAAACGTGGATTATTTTCAAGTGTCTTTCAATATTGATTTCTAACATAATTCCACAGTGATGAGAACAGACTCTGTATGATTTCAACATCTTCAGACCATGAAATTTTTGCATTTCGTCTTCTGTCCCTGGATATGTTCCAGTGTCTCCTAGTTTATAGTCTATGGGAACTTGAATAGAATTTGTATTCTGCTGTTGTGTGAAAACTATATAAATCTTAATTATGTTGAATTGGTTTTCAGTGCTTTTCAGGTCTACTATCTCCTTCTACTTCCCTGTATATTCATTCTATTAATTTTTGAAAGTTTGATATTGAAACTCCAACTAATAACCTTAATTTATCTATTTAAAAAAATAATTGTAATATATAGTGGAACATATGAAACTTTGTTCTGTATTTTCCAAGTCCCTTGTATATATGTTATATACTTTCATAATCAAAAAAGTAAAGATTAAAATGAAAAAAATTTCAAAAATATGTTTCTAAAATAAATATATGTATTTTTACACACACACACACATATATAGACACAACAGTAGACTAAATTAGTATATATAATTTCCAAATAATCAGAGAAAGAATGAAGGCTTAATCAATATGGCAAAAGGCAGGAAAATTAAACAGAAGGAAGCCCCCCAAATCAAAAGTCAGCATAGGAGAGGCATTGGCTTGAGAAGCTGCTTGCTCTCGGGTTTGCTGTTTTTCAGAGCTCAACTGACTTTATTTTCATCTATCGAGTGTTGAGTATCTTTATCTCATTATTGAGTCTGTCACTGCTTTAGGCACTTTTCTAACATGTCACTGGATTCCAGCACCTGGAAGGTAAAGGTAATTACTCCATGCCACAGACGAGGAAAGGGACATCCGCACGGGGCAGCAACTAGCCCCATGCAGAACTGAGACTGAGCCCAGGTGGGTCTGACTTGCCCATCGCCGCCTTCTCTCCGCAACCTCACCCATCGGCACGGCAGAGGAGCCTAAGTGGACAGGGTGGGGCTGGGCTGGGGGAACAGAGGTGCTCACCGAGAGTGGAGTGGGCACTGGATCCTGCTCTCCAGGGACACATTCACCTGAGTCAGAGGACAGGAGAGAGAGGGAGTAAGACCCAGATAGGCTTTGCTTCTTCCGAAGAACTAGTGGCCATGCGGCGGGTGGGCCCCCTCGCTGGGACCTGTCCCGTGCATCAGCCCACCGCGGGGACGGCTCCACCTGCGTGGCTTGCTGGAGGTCATCGCTGGAAACTCGACCGGCTGGTGGCTACACCGCTGTCTCCACCTCTATCGTCCCCACCCCCTCCCCTCCACCAGCGTTCCAAGGCTGACATCTATCCAGCACTTACTAGAAACCACGTATGGTGCTACTGTATTTAATGCCTTTATCTCACTGACCCCTCACAGCAGCTTCTAAGGGGGGGACATTATTATCCCCATTTTACAGATGAGGAAATCAGGCTCTGAAAGCCGCCAGAAGCCGCCCAGTTGAGTTTGAAGCTCGGTGCTCTAACTTCTACCCTCTATTACCTCCCAAGAGGCAGCCCTGGATTCTGGCTATCACGGCACTTGGCAGGCGGCAGCAGAGTGAATGCTGAACTGGCTCTAGCCTCAGCTCTGCCAGGTACACGCCGGCTGACTTGGAACAAGTCCAGGGACCCAGAGTGCCTTTTCTATAAAGAGAGGAGGGGAACCATAGCCCAGTTTACCTCAAAGGGTGGTGGGACAGACCCAGGGGCTGGGGGGACGTGCTCTGGGGGCCACAGAGGACAAGGAGGGGACAGAAATGTGAGAGGGGGTGGGGTGCCGTTACCTCTGTCAGGCATTGTGAAGATGGCATCTTCGGGGATGCCCACACCCAGGGCCACCTCCCTGAATTTCTCCAGCAGGCTTTCCCGAAGCTGCGGCTCACGTCCTGCAAGTGGGAGTCAGGGGAGATGCCTAGAACCACAGGGCCCAGGGCTGCCAGGGCCTGGCATTATTTTGCCCAGGGACTTTCATTTCAGGGACATTTGAGACCTATTGACTCAACTGGGTCTCTTCAGTACCCTTACAGAAAGCTCAGCTCCAGAAGAGGAGGAGGAGCCTTCCCAGACTCCCCATTCCAGGTCTCCCAGATCTCCACCCAGCACAAGAGTGGTTCTTTAAGGGCCCAGAGATGCTAGAATTTTCTGGAAATTTTGAGTTCAAAAGAAGAGGCTTAAACCTCAAATGGGAGACTGAGCTCTGCCTTCTACAGGGAGAGTAAATGTTTTCACCTTTTCTGTAACTGGAGTTTTGTTGGAAGGAAAAAGCAAAACTCCCTGCACTTCCCCACTTCATTTCCCCAAATGACAGGTCTCCTCCCACCCCCAGCTCCGGGCCTTTACCATAGAGCTTGGCAGTAATGGTGGGTCCATGGCGACGGCTTAATTTCTTGGTCAGAAAAATGGCATACTCATCGTAGTTGGTGTGGACCACATAGGACTCCATGGTGATATTCCATTCTGCATGGAAGATGAAGGAAGACAAAAAGATCAGTGGTCAGAAGGCTTCTATCCTGAGACCCTTCACCTATTCACCCACGTATCATCTATTCATCAATCCTTCTGTCCACCCATCCTTTGCATATATTCATTTATCTATTCGTCCATCTTCACTCTCTCTCTCCATCCATCTCCTCCATAGATTCATCATTAATTCATCCACCATCATTTCATCCGTCCATCCTCTCCATATATCAGTCCATAAATACATCCATTTTCCTTCCTTCCTTCCCTCCCTCTTTCCTTCTTTCTTTCCTCCATCTGTTAGCCCATCAGTTTATCTATTTAATGATTGATTACTCAACTAATCTACCATCTTACATATATTCACTTACCATTTTTTAATTCTCTCACTCATTTATTTATCCAACCATTCATCTATAGAAACATTAAAGCTCTGACACATTTATTTGATGCATAGAGCAAATTCAATAAACATTTGCTGGATTAATGATAAATTCATGTCCACATGTGTCTATCCCTTAGCACCATACACTCTGTACATGGTAGATGCTTAGCAAATTTTTATCAGTTGATTGCAGATGCCTAACAGGAAGAGTGAGGAAATCTTGATGTTATCCTCAGCATTCAGAACCATCACTTGAATTCAGTAATGTTTTCAGCTCATCACTTAAAACCAGCACTTGATGAGCGTGTACATGGGTGGGGCAAGGGTCATGGGGGTAGGGGCTAGAGAGAGAAAGAGAAAGAAGGAGTGAGAGAAGGAGGGGGGAATTTGGAGGGAGGCTAGATGACATTGCAGAAAAATGGGAGGAATGGCTATAGGGGCAGAGAGGAAGAGAGCTTAAGATGTCAGGCATTTTTTTTAGTGAAGGAGAGAACTGTGGGTGTCCCCTTTGACTCAACTTACTGGCTTTGTGATAGAGAAACTTCCCATCAGTGCTTGTTTTCTCATAAGTACCAGAGATCGATTCACAGACACCTTTCCTGGAAATGAACAAACCAAAATGAAGATAGTATCTGGTAGAGACCATTGTCCTGACACCCCGCTCTCCTGTAAGGTCCTTCCAAATACAGGGTTGGTTTTTTTTTTTTGGTTTTTTTTTTTTTGTAATTTGGAAAGTAACATTTCCAAATATCTGGTTTAGTTCTCACACCAGTCCTGAGAGACACCTGTTTCACAGAAGAGAGCAGAGGGACTGAGGGAAGAAAGGAGCTAACTGATGCTATCTTCTTGGTAAACCCAGCACTAAAAATCAGCACAGTATATGTATACGCCAGGAAATCAGAACGATTTATTAACACATTAAGTCATTTATTACTTTCTGTCTCTCTTGCCCCACTTTCCTCATCTGAGAAATGGGGATAATGATAGTTTCTACCTCATATGGTGGTTGAGAGCATCAAATGAGATATTTTATGCTGAGAGCTTAGAGTAAGTACTATGCACACATTAGCTACTATCTTTACCAGCTGAGTTACCAGGGAAGCCCATTATTGTTATAATGATGATCATTTATCTTATTGATATTTAACGAGCATCATCTATGTGCCAAGCACTGTGCCACAGGCTGGGGATACGCAGAAAGGCAGGGGAGACCCTGTCCCATCATGGAGCATTGGATTCTAAAACCCAGTGAGGGGGGTGGGCAGGCCAGAGGCAGATGCAGTCGGTGTGGTTACTGCCACATGGGGGGAAGCAGGGGTACTCAGGGAGCACAAAAGAAGGCCTGTAACCTGAACCTGGATGGGTGGAGGGAGTCAGAGAGGCCTTCCTGGAGGAGGCAACAAAGAACCTGAGTCCTGAAGGATCCATAGGAATTAGCGCAGGAAGTGGGGAGAGTTTTTCTAGGTAGAAGAAATATTTGATGCAAAGTCCCAGAGGATGGAGGGTTCCAGAAACTGAAAGAAGATCCAGCTAGGTGGGTCAGAGAGTATGTAGGTGTGTGGGGAAGGGAACAGTGAGCGCTTGGGAGTCACAGAGGGCTAGAAAGCTATGTTGAAGGAGTTGAACTTTATCTCAAGGGCAATAGGGAAGGAACTCTGGAAAGGTTTAAGCAGATTTGAGTTTCTGAAAGGCCTTTCTGGTTGCGAGGTGATGAATGGTTGCGAGGATGGAAAGTTGGAGGTTAGAGGTGGGGAGAAATGTAGAGAGGCTACTGTAGATAACAGTAGGAAAGAAAGCTGAAGGTGACTTGGTCCAGGGCAGTGAAGAGGGAAGAAGTAAACAGGCCGGAGGGAATAAGGAAGAGCAGGGACAAGGCTGGATGGTGGACCGAACATTCGTGGCAGAGGAAAGAAGAGTCTAGGACATGCACCTACCACCCAGCTTTCCAGGTTGTGTAGAAATGCCTTACTGAGCTAATGGAAGCCCAGGGGGCAAGAGTAGATCGGGAAACAGGCAGAGTGTTGGGGGCGTTGCCCTTGGGGTGTAGATGGGACAGTTAGAACGGGCTGCCCTGGCGGTGGGAAGCAGAGAAGTCTGGCCCTCAGGAGTGAGTCCTGGCTGGAAGTAGAGACCTGCTACTTTCCAGGACAGGGTGGAGGCTGAAGCCAGGGTTGGGGTGGGGGAAGGGGTGGGTCCCAGTCCTCTAACCCCATCCCCACTCACCGCCTGTGAGTGTTGGTGACGCTGATCTCCTTGCTCGTCGGCCCTGCTTTCAACACCACTGTGCTCATGGTCATCTTCTCCTTGAACCTCTTCAGCCATGGGCAGGTAGAGCCCACGGCCACATTGAACCACTTCCCATAGATCTAGGAGACAGCCACAAGCCCTAAGGATCTGGACCTGGACAAGACTGGGAGGGCATCTGTCCCCCTCCCCCCTCTCAATGACGTCTCCTCCTAAGTGATCATGTCTCACAGGTAACTGGAGGCTACAAGGCTTCCAGGGAGGATGGAGCTCTGCTGATGGAGCTCCAGACATCATGGCTGGCTTAGGAGGGAGACAGCAGGCAGACCCCTCCCCACCAGCTGGCAGAGGGCCTGACTGCTGAGATGCAGGCTTTGGGCTGCTCACTGGACAGGGTCCAAATCTCCATGCCCCAAGGTCACCATCAACCATTGCTCCCCAAGAGCAGGAGTCCCGTCTCTTACTCCTCCAGGGGTGCTCACCACCTTGCACACAGCCCATACCTCTGTGTTAGAAAGTAACTCCTTTCCCTAAGCTGAGCCTGACCCAGGATGAGCCTGCCGCTTCTAGAAAGAGCCCTTAGGTGTCTGCAGACCCTTCGTCATCCCAGACCACCAGAGACCTGTTCCTCATGCCCTGCTCCCCACAACCCTTCCTCATCCCTAAACGTAAACAAAATCCATACTGCGGCTACAAAGGTCAGAAGGAACCTGGGGTGGTGGTGGAGGAACAGGCTTTGCTCAAGGTCACCCAGCGATTCGGGCAGAGCCGGGGCTGGACGGCAGCCTCCCCCCGCACAGCGCCCTGCCCAGGCCGCTTAGTCCCACCAGCCTGATTTCTGTCCTGCTCCTCTTCTCCCCATGATCCTACAGGTAGGGCAGAGGGCCCAGGATGGGCTAACAGAGATGTTGCGGCAGAGGTGAGTAGTTAAAGGATGAAGGGATGCAGGTTAGGGGGTGGGCAGAAGAGTCACACAAAGCTGGGCACTGTCGGGGGGAGGCGCTGCAGGGGCAGCAGGACTTGGTCGGCACCAGCCTTCCCTGCTGCTGCTGAGTCGCTTCAGTCGTGTCCGACTCTGTGCGACCCTATAGACAGCAGCCCACCAGGCCCCGCCGTCCCTGGGATTCTCCAGGCAAGAACACTGGAGTGGGTTGCTATTTCCTTCTCCAATGCATGAAAGTGAAAAGTGAAAGTGAAGTCGCTCAGTCGTGTCTGACTCTTAGCGACCCCATGGACTGCAGCCTACAGGCTCCTCCGTCCATGGGAGTTTCCAGGCAAGAGTACTGGAGTGGGGTGCCATTGCCTTCTCTGAGAAGCCTTCTCTGGGTGGGTTCTAATCGGAGCACAATTTGCCATGGAGCCCAACAGTACAGGTTCAGACTTCAGGATCTTTGACTCAGAGTGGCAGCCCAGAGTTCCACGAAAGGGTGAGTGCAGAGGTGCAGCTTCAATGAAGTCCTGACAGTCTGAGCAGCAGAAAGGGCCCTGAGGGACCCACACCTGGAGTTCCAGATGCAGAGACTGAGACCCCAAGGCACATGGGACTTGCCCCTTCCTGCCAGCAAGGCCCAGCCGCTCAGACACCCTGCCATCACCGCCAGAGACACCAGCCTTACCCTAGACAGGTCGAAGTTCTCCTGCACTTGAATGTCATCGGGCAATGTGGGCACGGAGCTGGCGTTTACCGCCAGGCAGGCAGTCAGTAACAACAGCAGGCCGCTGAGACTCCACATGGCTCTGGTTCCTCTGTCTGGGGTGTCACTCACAGGCTTGGCTGGTCTGGGGATGGAAGAGCCACCAGCTCCCTGCTCGAGGCAGCTACAGACTGGGGCTGGGGAAGGGGTCTGCGGCTGTAGGTGACCTTGCTGTTTGCCCTGCTCGGCGAGGACCAATCAGAGACCCAAGGCCAGGGCCAATCGATCCCTTTTAGTACCCTGTCCAGGGTCACAGTCCCCAGGGGCCAGGGTATTTGTTTCAGAGGAGCCACTGGCCAAATGCAACCTGGCCTGGGTGTAGCTGGACGCTGGGTTCAGGCATCACAAGGGCTTCCCCAGAAACTCCTCGCCTGTCCCAGGCATGATGGGAGAGGCGGGCAGCCCAAGCCCTTCCTGCTGAGTCATTCCACCTGTGAGCCAGGAGGACAAGCCCGACTGGCCTGTTTCCCATATGAAAAAATCTAGGGCCTGGGGAGAGTGAGTGACTTAGCAGAGACTATAAGCAGGTCTATGGCAAAGCTAGCTTCCCTTGTGGCTCAGATGGTAAAGAATCTGCCTGCAAGGTGGGAGTCCCAGGTTCAATCCCTGGGTTGGGAAGATGCCCTGGAGAAGGGAATGGCTACCCACTCCAGTATTCATGCCTGGAGAATCCCATGCACAGAGGAGCCTGGCAGGCTACAGTCCATGGAGGTGCAAAGAGTTGGACTGGACTGAGTGGCTTAACACTACCACCATGGCAAAGATAAGATTAGAACTCAGATATCCTGTCCCCAGAGCTCCTTCTCTGACCCATGGCTTCCCACAGCCTTAGCAAATAATATTAATAGTCAAAACAATAATGCTGCTGCTGATGTCCACAGCTTCGATGCACTGAGCCCCTGGTATGTACCAGCTAGGCACAAGAGCTTTACGCCTGCCCTGAAATGGCTCATCCCCACAACAGCCCCATCAAGTAGGGGCTGTTTTTCCCCTTTATAGACAGGCAGCCTTTGGTGGTGGCTGAGAGCGTGGACTCGGGAGCCAGGTTGCTCTCTCTGCTACTCACTGGGGCAGGGGGCGGCCTTGGGTGAGCGACTTTACCTTTCACCACATCTGTGTCTTCATCTGAAAATGGGATAGTAGCAGCTCCTGGTTGAGAACATTGTCACAAGGGCTGAAGAAGCTCATGCTTGCAAAGCAGTGGGACAGTAGCTGGGACGCGCCGGGAGCTGAGTGTGTTCACTGAGGGGTGAATAAAGTCCCCTCCCCACAGGCTCAAGTGACACCTTACGTGCGTATGTAATTAGTTCAGATGAGGTCCTACCGGAGGAGGATGAACCCTTAGTCCAAGCACTGATGTCTTCATAAGACAAAGAGGAGGGAGATTTGGACTCAGAAACACACAGGGAAGATGGCCACGGGAAGACAGAGGCTGAGATTGGAATGAGGCGGCTGCAAGCCAAGGAATGCCAGGGGCTGCCGACAGGAGCTGGGAAGAGCAAGGAAAGGTTTTCTCCTAGAACCTTCAGGAAGGATGCGGCCCTCCTGACAACTTGCTGTCCAACTTGTAACCTCCAGAACCGGGAAAGAAAACATTTCTGTATTATTACACCACCCACTTTGTGGTGTTCTATTAATGGCAGCCTTAGGAAACTAGACAGTGTTCAATCCATTGAAATATTTAATGGGAATTTTAAAAAGCAGATCTGTTTGTCTCCAAAGATCAAACTCTTGCTAGTGATACTGCAGGTCCTCTCTACTTTAAAAAATTTTTTTTAAATTATGAAAGTATGATAACACATTTACACGAAACTTGGAAAATACAGAAAATTATTTTTTAAGTCGATAAATTAAGATTTTCAGTTGGAGTTTCTATATCAAACTCTCAAAAATTAACAGAATGAATATGTAGAGAAGTAGAAGGATATGAAAAGCATGGAAAGCACTATTAGCCTGAAAAGCATGAAAGCATGAAAGCACTGGAAACCAATTCAACATAACTAAGATTTATACAATTTTCACATAAGAGTAGGAACCAATTTCTATTCAAGTTCCCGTAGACTGTAAGCCAGGAGACACGGAAACACAGCCAGGGATGCAAAACAAGCTGCAAAAATTTCGCAGTCTACAGATATTGAAATCATACAGAATTTGTTCTCTTATCACTGTGGAATTATATTAGAACTCAATATCAAAAGATATTTGAAAATGACCCACATATTTTCAAGTGCAATGTGGCATTTACCAAGAGAGACCTTCAACTTAGCCATTGAAAGCCTCAGTAAAGTTAGACTGAAAAGAACACAGAGGGTGATTGCAGAGAAGAAAGCATTTAAATGAGAAATTAGTACAAAAAGAGAAATTAATATTAAAGATATTTTAAACAAAATCCCATGCATTTGGAAATTAGATGTCCACTTTTAAATGGTGGGTGTATCAAAGAAACAGCAACAAGGAAGATTAGAAAATATTTGCAACAGAATAAAAATGAAAAGAGAATTTACCAGAATGTGTTGCATGCAGCTGAAGCTGCTCCATGCAATTAAATGCAACGTGGAGTCTTGAAAAAGGTATGAAAACAAATAATGAACACTAGCATAAAATTTTGTGGGATTTGAACAAAATCTGTGCTTTAGTTAATAATGCTGTGAAAAGTAAAGTCTTAGCTGTTCAGTTGTGTCCCACTCTTTGTGACCCCATGTGACCCCAGTTCTTCATATTCTCAGAACTGGACTCAAAGTTTCAAGCCTCATTCAAATTTTTTAAAATCACTAAAATAATAAATTTTCTAGACTTTATGCAGTAATACTAGATGCCAAAATATATGGAACTACATTAAAGTTTTGAGTGAATATAAATTAGAAATCCAGCATTCTATTCATACTAAGTCAAACAAGAGGAATCAAAACGTCATAAGTTTTTTTAGGCAAAAATTCATAAATTTTCTAAAATATATATATTACACATACTATATATATTTGTTGTTGTTCAGTCACTAAGTTGTGTCCGACTCTTCAATCTCATGCACTACAGCATGCCAGGCTTCCCTGTCCTTCACTGTCTCTCGGGGTTTGCTCAAACTCATGTCCCCTGAGTCGATGATGCCATCCAACCATCTCATCCTCTGTTGTCCCCTTCTCCTCCTGCCCTTAATCTTTCCCAGCATCAAGGTCTTTTCCAATGAGTCAGCTCTGCACATCAGGGGCCAAAGTGCTGGATCTTCAGCTTCAGCATCAGTCCTTTCAATGAATATTCAGAGTTGATTTCCTTTAGGATTGAGTGATTTAATCTCCTTACCATCCAAGGAACTCTCAAGAGTCTTCTCCAATGCCACAGGTCGAAAGCATCAATTCTTAGGCACTCAGCCTTCTTTATGGTCCAACTCTCACATCCATACATGACTGCTGGAAAAATCATAGCTTTGACTATATGGACCTTTGTTGGCAAAGTGATGCCTCTGCTTTTTAATACCCTGTCTAGGTTGGTCATAGCTTTTCTTCCAGGGAGCAAGCGTCTTTTAATTTCATGGCTGCAGTCACCACCTGCAGTGACTTTGGAGCCCAAGAAAATTAAGTCTGTCACTGTATCTGTTGTTTCCCCCGTCTGTTTGCAGGGAGAAATATCAATAATCTCAGATATGCAGATGACACCACCCTAATGGCAGAAAATGAAGAGGAACTAAAGAGCCTCTTGATGAGGGTAAAAGAGGAGAGTGAAAAAGCTAGCTTAAAACACAACATTCAAAAAACTAGGATCATGGTATCCGGTCCCATCACTTCAGGGCAAATAGATGGAGGAAAAAAATGGAAACAGTGACGATTATCTTCCCTCTTGTTCACAGAGTTTCTCAAGCTTTTATGGTTTGTTTCATGGTGATAGGGAGGAGGCAGTCTGAATTAAAAAGGGCGCTGAGAGCCAGAAGCCTTGACTTGTTCGATACAACTTTGGGGATGACCTTCCCTCTCCGAAGCCCACTTTTCTCACCTGTAAATGGAAGATAGGAATCCCTGATCTGACAAGAGGTCAAGTGAGCATTGTGTGTGAAAGTACTCTCTAAACAGTCCACTGCCTCGCCTGTGTGATGGTGTCAGGATGTCTGTCTTTGAAGAAACCAAACCTGATAAAAGAATGAAAAAAATCACAATGAATCATGAACAGGAACAGAGCCATCCTGTGAAGGTTGCCTACAGGGTACCACAGTGGCTCATCTGATCTTCACGGAGGGTCTGCATTGTCAGGACTGTCAACCCCCCTGGTCCCAAGGGAAGCCTAAGACCCACATGGGTGTAGAAGAATCCCAGCCTATTTGGGGGCAAAATTATTCAACCAGCAGCACAACCCAACCTGGGGGAGGGGAGAGGCCGGGAGGATGGGCCCAGGATGTTGATCTCTTCTCCCACTTCCAGAGATGTTTGCTCTCCTGAGATTATTAACCAAAGCAAACAGTGAGAACAAACTCTGACAAAGCCCACCTGGACTTTGAGCTGCTTTTTAAAAATTAATCCAGAACCACAAGGACGCAAGGCTGGCAGTAAACAGGAGTGCTGACCCTCTTCCCGCTCTGGCCCTTGGGGTGGAAGGAGAGAGGCTCTGGGGCCCCTGTCCTCCTAAAGGATCCAGGGTCAAAGGGTCCACTGAAATTGGCCGGGTCCCAGAACCCTTTCAAGGGGAGGGCAAGGGCCTGACCACGCAGGAGACCTCCGAGCCTCAGAGCCAGCGCAGGAGGGAACAGAGGCGTTTCAGATGAGCACTCTGGGCCTCGGAGAAGGAAAAGAACTTGTTCAAAGTTCCCCAGCTTGGGGGTGATGCAGCTGGAGGTCAAATGGGCCTGGATCCAGAGCCCAGGCTTTCCCCATCCTTTATTCATCTGTTCACTCATTCACTTACCAAACATGCTCTCCAGGCTTGGTGCTAAGGATAGGATGGAAAACAGGACATGCTCCCCAGGGCTCCACCCCCAGGAGCAAATCTGGCATGATGAGTAGAAATCAGCCAGCCAAAACAGCAGGCATAGGGTGCGGGTCAGTGGCGAGGAGGAGAGGGTATTCCAGACAGAGGAAACAGCAACTGTAAAGGCTTCGAGGAGGACGGTGGAGAAAGAAATGTATATGGAATGCAAAAACAAACAAGCCAAACCACAGGTCTGGAGCTTGGGAGACAAAGAGAGACGTGGAGCCAGCCGGGCCGGGGAGGTGGTGAGGACCAGCAGGGAGGACTCCGACACCAGCTCAAGGGGATTGCTGGCTGTCTGGAGTATCTGGGGAGCCCTGGCGCGTTTTCAGAAGTGCTTCTGGATTTATAACCGGGAGATATGGGTGAGGAGGCAGTGCAAGTGGGAAGCTCAGGAAAGCAACTCACTGGGAGGTTTTCCAGGAACAAGGAAGGGGCCGGAGCACTGGGATCTGGAGAACGGACCAGCAGGGACATCAAAGACATTATTAGGTGGAGGTGGCCAAGATTGGGACCTTCCTCTGCTAATGGAGGAAGTGGGTGGCAGGGAGACCTTGCCTCCCCACGGCGAGGTATCCAGCTGTGGGCCTCATCCCAGGGCCTGACGCTGCCCAGTTTCTTCAGACTCAGAGCCACAACCCTTCCCTCGAGGGGAAGCTGGAGGCGGCAGCACCCAGGACTCCACGACAGTGATGGAGGAGGCGTTATTCTCACCGGCCGGCTCTGTCTAGGTTTTGTTCCCCATTCCTGTCGCAAAGAGCCAGGCCACCCGCAGGCTTGAGTTCCAGTCCTTGTGACTTGTTGGCTGACTGCTGCAGTCTCTTCTCTCCTTGACCTCACCCTCCTCCTCTGGAGTCCTGATGAAGGTGTAATCTCATGTGACAGAGGTGAAATGAGCACTGGGTGAGGGGCCTTTGTGAAAGCGCTCCCAGTGTACACGTGGGAGGGACAAACGTCATCACAGGCACTGCGCACAGCGCGTGGTATCAGGTCAAGGCCCCATAGGTAGCAGAAATCACGCGCAAGAAGGTGTGAGCACCCCACGTCCACTAGAGGGCAGCAGAGAACGTCAGAAAGAAAAGGAATTTGTTCACAGGTTCCTCCTTACAGACCTGGAGGCAGAGGCCAAGAGTCAAGGCCGGCAGAAGTGGTAGAACCAGGGTTGGAATCCAGCTTTCCTTGCCCCAAGCCTGCTTACACCCCTCTGATGAGTGTAAAACACTCAGCTTCTGCCTTGCCTAACCCCACCCCGGCCACAGACCTGGATGCTTAGATGAGCCTCCTTTAAAACTAGTTCCCTGCCCAGTGAATTCAGTTCTCCTGGTGAACTAGGATTGGGTATTACTGCTATTGAGCACAAGGGCTGCGACCACCTGAATAAGCACTTAGGTTCATAATGTGTGCCAGGTCCAATGCTGAGGACCCAACAAGCATGTCATCTCGAATCCTCTGGTTAAAGTTCCATCATTTCACTATGATGTGTAGCCCCATTTGGCAGACAGGGAAATCGAGGCCAAGAGATCAGATGACTTGGTGTCAAGGGTCACCCAGCCAGTGAGTAGTGATCCAAACCCAGATGTGTCTCCCTGACCGCCGAGTCACTCTGCTGACCTCCCAGATCCTTGTCCCCTGATACACAGTGGCCTGTGGCTGTGTTCTTTCAGACACCTGGAGCAGAGGGGTGGCTGTCTCCCTTCTGTACACCTCACAGCATGAATGAGCCTGGTTCTCCCTTCCCCGGCCAAGAGCATGCTTGCTTTCTGCCACAGCAAGGCTTGGCCCTTCTTTTCTTCCTCAGAGACCAGCACTGTGCTGGCCACTTAACAGCAGCTCAGAGACCACCTGCTAATCAACTGACTTAGAACCGTGAGCAGAAATGGAGGTCAGACCCTAGAAAAGACCACCCAACTAGAAGAAAGCTGAGGGAGACTGGGAGATTGAAATAACCATGGCCAAATAGGGTATTCCCAGACACAATTTTAAAAGCAAAGGTCCCTTGAGTCGCTGATTTTGAGTTATTCTGTGCATAATGGCTGGCAGGATCCTCAAGACTTCATCCAGCAGAGTGATGACCGAGCTGCTGAACTTTGCACCCAGACTGTCCTGGGTTCCAGTCATGGCTGTGACCCCATCCTGCCTGTTTGGTCTTAACTGACTTCAACTTTCTCAACCTGTCTTTTCCTCTGTTAAATAAGGAATAACTAATAATAATAACTAATAAGGGCATATAAGAATTAAATGATGAGAAACATGTCACTTTCTTGCTCCTTGGAGAGAGCTTAGCAAATAATAAACGTTAACCCTGGGTGGAGGGTCCTCTTGAGTGCATACTCAGTCATGTCTGACTCTTTGCGACCCTATGGACAGCAGCCCACCAGGCTCCTCTGTCCATGGAATTTTCCAGGCAAGAATACTGGAGTCAGTGGCCATTTCCTTTTGCAGGGGATCTTCCCGACCCAGGGGTTGAACCTGCATCTCTTGCATTTCCTACGTTGGCAGGCAGATTCTTTACCATTGGGCTACCTGGGAAGCCAGAGGATTCCCTTGCCTGTGTGCACACTTAGTCGCTTCCGTCATGTCTGACTCTTTGCGACCCCATGGACTGTAACCCACCAGGCTCCTCTGACCATGGTATTCTCCAGGCAAGAATACTGGGCTGCTGTGCCCTCCTCCTGGGGATCGTCTCTACACAGGGATCGAACCTCGCGATTCGATGCAGCAGATTCTTTACCGTTGGGCCACCCAGGAAGCCAGAGGACCCCCTTAGATCTTGTCAATTCAGCCTCATGATTGTGGGAGCAGGTGGCTCAGCTTGCAGAAGCAGCCCAGAAGGTGCGACACTTTGGAGTTGGGTGTCCTGGAGAACCAGCTGCCCCAAGAACAGAGCTTGTGGCCCAGGGCATGGCTTACTTTGTACCCTGGAAAAAGGGCTCCCAGAGGAATAAACTCCCAAAGACCTGGTGTGCATCAGGAAGAGGACACAGGAGTTTTCCTGCTCTTTGCAGGCTGGTCTTATCTGCCCTGCATTAAATAAAGCAGGACCTCAGCAGGCCTGCCCGACTCCTGGCTGACCGAGTTGACGTCACCCAGTATCCTTGGAGGGATGAAAATAGCTCTTTTCTGAAATCACGAGACAAGCCAGACTCCTTGGAAAGTCTCACTGGCCTTTCTTGAATGAAGACAAATGCATCTCTAGCGATCAGCCTCCCTGGAAGGAGAGTGGGAACTCTTCCCTGGTTTTCCATTGGGTGACAGAGTCCTGAATGGCTAATCGCTCCCTAGAAGAACCCATATTAGAAGGCTCACCTTGTAGGAAGGAACCAGCAGAGCTGGATGTCAACTTCATGAGTCTGTAAACCAGAGTCCAGATATTGATGCAATTCCTCTCCTGGAAAACAGGACTGGTAGAATATTTGTGCTGAAAGCATCCATTAGTAATAAAAATAGTAATAACAGCCAGCATGTATTTAGCACTGACCATTTGCCAGGTTCTGTCCTAAACAGTTTACATGGATTCACTTCTTTAATCCTCATATCATCCCCTATGAGCACATTAACCAATCTTATCCCTATTTTCAGAGGAGGACTTAGATTCAGAGAGTTTAGTTACCTTTTCCAGGCTCCCATAACCATACATTGGGCAGACAAGCTGAGAGAGGGAGAGGGTTTGCCAAGGTTCTGTAGCCAGGAGACCACCCACACAAAAGGCTGGATTTTCAGGGTCCATTTCTAATTCTCTTGATTCTGACTAGGCTGCACAGAATCCTCCTTCTGTGGGTAGCCTGTGAATAATCACTGTATCTCTGGAGGTGATGAGGTTTCCTCAATGGGTTAAAAGAACTTGGGAAGTCCATTCCTTCACCTTCTTAAAGACCTCTGTAGAGTCCAACTCTGTTGGACTGTTGAGATTCAATGGAACTTAACTTCTCCAGGGAGGCTGCTCTTTCTTCTTAGTGGTTCCTGGTTGGATGAAAAGCCCTCCTTTATTATCCCTTCCTTTGTGGTCCTACTGAGTAGCACTTGGCATGGTTGTTGAACTCACCTATTCAAGAGCCAGAACACCCTAGCCCAAATCCCACTTCTGCCACCTACTAGCTGTGTGACCTTGGGAAAATTTCTGAGCCTCTTCTTGTCTTGGTTTCCTCACTGTAAGATGAGGATAATAATAGTACCTACCTCACAGAGTTGTTGTGAGAAATGCAACCTGGATTGCACTCAGATTGATCTCAGCACTGGCCAGTGCTGAGAACGATGCTTGGCACCAGAGAAATATGCTAATCATTATTACTTATTTAATTGCATAGGAATTGTCACTTTGATTGTCTTTTTACCCCACTTGACTGGAAGCTTTCTGAGAACAGAGCGGTGGCTTAAGGTCCGGCCAGGGTCCTCATGCCTAGTAGGCCAGGCCTGGCATTCAAATAAGGACTTTGGCTCAGTTGTGAAGATCTGCCTGCAATGCAGAAGATGTGGGTTCAATCCCTGGGTTGGGAAGATCCCCTCAAGAAGGAAATGGCAACCCACTCCAGTATGCTTGCCTGGAAAATCCCATTGGACAGAGAAGCCTGGTGGGCTACAGTCCATGGGTGTCACTAAAGAGTTGGATATAATTTAGAAAATAAACAACAACAAAATGTACAATGAGAGAGAGTGTAATCAGAGCCAGAGGCTGAAAGAACGTTCTCGAGGAAGATACTTGTGGCCAGCAGTTTGGGTTTTTTTGGCTGTGCTGGGTCTCCATTGTGGCTCTCAGGCTTAATTGCCCTGTGGCATGTGGGATCTTAGTTCCCCGACAGGGGATGGAACCTGTGTCCCCTGCATTGGAAGGCAGATTCTTAACCACTGGACCACAAGGGGAAGTCCCTATGGCCTTCTTTGCTGGCCTGTAAGCATGGATGTCAGTGATGGCCAGTGGGTTTGTAGATCTGTTGCCAAGCAGGCTTGGAATCCAGGTCTCCTGACTCCAGTCCTGGTCTCCATCCACAGCACCAACTCGTTTACAAGTTCTAGTAACTGCTGCTCCGTGTTTCATAGCAAGGCTACCCCCACCTACCCAATCACACTCCATCATGTTTGCTTAAAAAAAAGGTCGACAGAGAATTCCCTGGTGGTTCAGTGGTTAGGACTCTGCACATTCACTGCCGAGGATGTGGGTTCAAATCCTGGTCAGGAAACTAAGACCCCATAAGCTGTGCAGTGCGGCCAAAAATAAAACTTAAATAAATAAATAAAGGAAGACAAGTCTTTGGAAGCTCCGCAAGGAGAGAGAAACAGGAAAAATAATCGAGGACACAAGATATCCCTCAAAGGGGCTGAAATCAAGTCAGTTTGGTGTACAAAACTGAATTAATATGAGTTGGGGCAAATGTGTCATTAGTCAAAGGGAAGAAAGACCCTGAGTGAGAGAAAGCAGGATGTGAGAGAAAGCTGACGCAGAGAGGGAATGGGGGTAAGAAGTTCTCAGCAGGTAGATCTTCACAAGCTCTCATGTTCTCTCCACCTCTTCCAGTCCTCCTTGGGGTTGGTCACTGAGATGAAACTCATAACCTTTTGAACCCAAGCACCCACAGGAGTGCTTTTCCTGAAGTTTCTCTCCTCCTACTGTAATGTTTTCACCATGCTGCCCATTCTGCACTGGCTGATGGTTAGAGTCCCCAGGGATCTGGAGAACTGGATCAGGGCTCCAGACATGAGGTTGATCTCTGGTTTTGACACCATTCTAGAACTCCCGGATGGCCTTCCAAGCACTGGTAAACATCCCCACGCCTAGCCAGAGATTCCAGAGAACCCCTCCCAACTGCTACACAAAGTTTTACAGTTTCCAAGAGCTCTTCTACAGATTTGGAATTCTGGGAAATTCCCACAGCGCTTCAGGATTTCTAATAGCTGTCCTGGTTCTAATGTATCAGAGACTGTCTTCTAAGTTTGACAGTTCTGGAGAACTGCTACCCTATGTCATGGGGGCCAAAGAACATCCCCCAATTCCAACATTCTGGGGAAAGTCAGAAGTGTCCTGTGGGATCTACAGTTCCGAGTAATGACAATCCTGGGATCCTGCGGACTTCCTCCAGGGTTAGGGACTCTGGACAAGCTGCAGTTCTTGAGTAAGGATGCTGAGAGGGAGGTAGACACACGGTATATGGCATGGGAGTAGTGAGGACTCATCGCCTTCAGTCCTGTATCTATCTCTGGGAAAGTAAGTAGGGATTTTGCTGAATTGGAACCAGGAAACTTGAAAATTGTGGCTGGCTCCAGCGGGAGAAGGAATTGTCCAAACAAGAATGAACCGGCCACAGCCAGGGTCCCCCTGGGTGGTCCTGTCCATGCTTCCCAAGGCAGCCAAGGAAAACTTTCACGCTCAGTTCCAGGGGCCTCCTCTGCCTGAGGCTAGAGACCTCCCAGCAAGCAGGGGCACATACAGTAAGTGAGATAAGGAACCTGGGGAGTGGAAGAGCCCTGGCTCAAACCTGCTGAGCCACACAAGCTGATGCAGCATCAAAACCATCTAGAGCAGAAACAAGTGGCTTTACGGCGATTATTAGGCTCCCCCTCCTTCCACCCTTCACGTCTCTGCAAAAATGTCACCTGCGTGAGACCCTTCTTAATGCCCCTGTGTCAGAATTGCACCCGCCCTGACCCATGGACCTCCCTCCTCTCTTTTGCTCCATAGCCTTTATCACTATCTGACGGCCCATCTGTTTTGCCCATTTTCTTGTTTCTTATCTGTGTTAACAGTAAGGCTCCTTATGCTCCTTATTGTTAACAGTAAGGCTCCTCAATGCCAGCCCAAAGTGGGTTCTCAGTTTGTTAAGTAAAATTTTTTGGAACCCAGATTGTCAATTGCATCAGATCGTCACGCTGACTAAAAGCAGCTTTTGGCTAAATTGTCCACAGCAGACAAAGCCCTGTGCTGCAATCTTTCCACGTGTCAGTGGATTTAATCCCCATGACTGACCCGTGAGGGGCTACTATTCTTGTATCTGTTCTGCAGATGGGGTGACTTGGGCTCAAAGCAGTTAAGACACCTGCCCAGGATCACTCACGGTAAGTGATGACACTGAGACTTGAACTTGTGTTATTCCATCTACGGACTGAGCTCCAGCCACCCTGCCTGGCCCAGTGCCTGTGGTGTGTGGCCATCACCCCACCTCCCTGGCTTCTGCCTCCGTGGACTCTAACCTTCTACAAACACCTCTATTCTCAGTCACAGGTCTTGCCTTTCAATACCTGGCTGCTGTCGTCTCCAGCTCGGGGTGACCCTGCCAGCCCCAGCTTCAGGGACCAGCTCTCCAGAGAGAGCCTCAGGAGTCAGAAGCCCCGCAGTGGGGAGGCTCAGAGAGGCCCACCCCAGGCCACACTGCACACACAAGCATAGCTGAGAGGCACCCTGCTTTCTTATCTTTGGGTCCGTACTTCCATGGGACAAAGAGGGCATAACTATGGAACGTTACCTGGGCTACTTTCCACACTGGTGGGTACAAGTGTATTGGGTCTTTCCTTGCTTGGTCTTGTGCTGGGGAGTGGGGTGGGAGCAATTGGACTTGATTTTCTTGACTTTTCTCGGACCAGGCCTATGGGCAGGTCTGAACACTGTTGCGGATGATGGCTATGACCTCCCCAGGGCATCCCCAGTCCTGATTCTCTCCAGTGGCTCCCTAGCTTGTCCTCTGGCCTCAGTGTCCCTCTCCCCAAGGGCTCCCCAAGCCCGTGGCTGAGGCTGGCCTGCCTGGGGTCTTGCCTGAGCCGTGTCCAGTGCCCAGGTCTCAGGGGCTGCCCAGCCCGAGCGGGGCTCAGGTGCCGCTGGTTGAGGTGTCTCACCTCTCCCTACACCGGTCATCTCATCGGTCTCCCTCCTCCAGTTCACCCTTACCAGTCAGTCCACCTGCCACAGTGGCCAGCATGATCTAAACGCACATCGAAGCTGGTGGCTCCTCAAGACCCTTCTGTGGTTCCCCTTTGCCCTTGGGACAAACCCCAACTCCCAAAGTGGCTGAGGCCGCGCACTTCTAGAATGGTCTTGGAAACCTTTGGAATTCTGAACCTTCGGCACTGCAGCCCGCTCCTCACCCCCACCTGCCCTGGGCCAACTGCCATTCACCCTTAATCATGACTCTCTTTGGCAAACCTTCCCTGATGATTTCTGACTGGGTGACCCTCTGTGCCTCCAGCGCTCTGGGTTTCTCCCATCAAAGCGTGCGTGTGAGGTTGTAAATGCTTACTGTCTGCCCCCCACCAGACTGTGTGGGCAGAGCTAGCTTGTCCCTGTCTGTCTTCTTTGCCTTGATTTACAGTTGATGCCAGTGGTGTTTACTGAATGAGTGAGTGAATGTATGAACAAACAACGGGATGAGCCACGTGGGGTCTCAGTTTCCCTAACCATAAAATGGGAGACTTAGGTTAGCCTTGTGGCTCTTTCTGTAGTGGGATCCTCCCACTCACACCCCCAATTTCACAAGTCACATCTGGACTTACCTCTAACTGTGGACCCACAGCATCCTACTGGGCATGTGCCGGGAATCATGATATTCCTAATCTCCTTGCCCCTCACTAGAGATCAACAGGACAGGGAGCCATGTCTAAAGGACTGAAAACCAGGAAGTGGTCCCGGGAGGGTGCGGGCCTTGCCCAGGGGCTCAGAGCAGATCTGCAGCTTCAGAAGTCAGGCCCTATGATGCAGTACCAGGACACACGCAGCTGGCACAGAGCGTGAGAGCCCCTCAGCCCACCACCTGCCCCGGCTCAAGGCCAGAGCAGTCTCCCCCAGGCCTCCTTCATGGAGATGCTCGCCACTCCCTCTCCCCATGCCTGCCCAGTGGTACACAGTAGTTGCTCAATTAAAATGTGTACAGTAACTAAAATTGTTCTCCAATGTATGGATCGCCCACCCAGGGGCTCTAAGGGTAGGGCTAATGACAACCTCCTCCAAAAGGACTTATGCTACATGCTGCACCTCCTGGGATTTCAACCCTGAATATTCAAGGAAGGACTGACGCTGAAGCTGAAGCTCCACTATTTTGGCCACCTGATGCGAAGAGCTGACTCATTGGAAAAGACCCTGATGTTGGGAAAGATTGAGAGCATGAGGAGAAGGGAGTGATAGAGGATGAGATGGTTGGAGGGCATCATTGACTCAACGGACATGAGTTTGAGCAAACTCCGGGAGATGGTGAAGGACAGGGAACCCTGGCTTGCTGTAGTCCATGGGGTCCCGAAGAGCCAGACACAACTGAGTAACTGAGCAACACATTAAAGGAGGTTCTCCTCTATTCCAGGAGAACCTGAAATATTCCTGATCTGAAGGGGAAGGGGACAGTCATCCCTGTCAGGAGTCCTGGCCTCCTCTTCCTCAGGACCCCTCCCCTAAGAACCCCTCCTCTCTGGGTTTCTCCCAAGGGCCAGAGCCTGACTAGTCAGAAGATAAGACCAACCAGACCTGGAGCTGATGTCTCTCTTTATTCATATACTTCATCACCCGTGGCCTGGTTTCTCCTGAATCCAGTCTCATTTCTCCGAGTCTGGGGTGGCATCCACCCTTTGCGTCTGCAGTCTGCTCCATCAGCCCCCACGCCCAGGCCTGGTCTCTGCCCAGGCCAGCTGCAGACTGGAGCAGCGGCTGCTACGCCACTGAACAGATGGAGAGACTGAAACCCAGTGTGCAGAGCCCAGCCCAAGGCCACATGAAGGTCTCCTGGGTTCCCACGCTGCCTGCACAGGCAGGGAGGGCCTGGCTAGGGCTCCGTGTGCCCTCAGCGAGGGGGTGGCTGGCTCCGGCCACGTCGCAGGGAGGTGCCGATTTGGTCTCTGAGGGCCTCCAGTCTCCGGGCCAGGTTTGGAACTGCAGCCCCACCTAAAGGGCACACGATGAGGCTTGAGGCCATCACCTCCTTGGGCCTTGCCCCACCCAGGCCCATCAGGGTCCCAGCAGCCTCTGGGGAAGTCTCAGATGGCCCTCTGAACTCAATCTGCCATGCACACCACGGGCCCCAGAATACATCTGGGAGTGCAGGTGGCTTCAAGAAGAGAATTCTAGGTTTGAGAAGTAGAAAGATCATAGAACTCTCACCACTTAATCCGCCCTCTATTTCAGAAATGGGAAGACTAAGGTTTGGAGGTGAGTTCCGGCCCAAGATCACAGAGAACGCTAGCAGCCCTCCCCTCGCGCCCTTCTTCACCTCTCAGCACTGGCGATGCATTCAGTGGCCCCGCGGGCAGGGGAGGTGCAGAGGGCATCACTTTCTCCTCAGTCAGCATCTCCGCCAGAACCTGGGTCTGAGTCCACTCACTGTGACTCCTGGGCCGGGGGAGTTGGGTGGTGGGAAGTAAGCCTTCAGTTTCCCAGGCCTGTTCCCTAACCCCCCATCCCCCAGTGCCCTAGGGCTGGGCTCACCTCTCTCTCGAGCACTTGGCAGAGCTAGGGCAGCACGGGGGTGCCCAGGGCGGGGGCCGGGCAGACAGGGGCCCATCACCTGGGGCCTTAGAGCCAAACACCTGCAGGAGAGACCAGAGTCCACAGGGCTGGGTGATCTCAGCTCTGGGTCCGTGCCCCACTTCCCTGAGGCTGATCATGATACCACGCTCCCTGTCAGGCCTGCCCTAGGGGGCACTAAGAATGTCTGGTGAGCATAAAGGGCTGGGGGTCCCTTTTCCTGCGGGCAGTGGGTGGCCCTTGTGAAGTCCCCTCTGGAGAATAGGCACTCCACAAGGGCAGGAACCACGTCTGCTCTGTGAATCCTCAGTGCCCAGAACAGGGGCTGCCACAAAGCAAGGAGTTTAGGGGAGAGTTACTGAATAAGTGAATACTCACTCATTAAGTAAATGCATTCATTGACTCATTCATCCAGTGCATAAATGAGTAATGTGTAAGTGAATAAATGAATAAGCCAATAGCAGAGTAAGTTCCCAAAAGAAGGTAGAATGGGGAGGACCAAGGGCGAGGAGAGGTTAACAGCTATTTCGAACCCCGGGCAGAGAGAACCCAAAGCCAGCCACTTCCCGCCATGACCCAGCCCAGGACCCTGGAGTCCCCACAGTTCTGGAGCCTTCCAGACTACAGACCCCTAGCTCCAGGTCTCCAGTTCTCCCCGGCTTTCCCTCCTTCCACCTCGGCCTTTCCTACCTGGGGCAGGTGGAGTTCCCTCCGTGGGCAGGCCCAGTGGGCCAGCGATGCACGGCACAGGGGGCAGAGTTGGCAGTGGGGGCAGAGGGGTGGTGGAGCCTGCAAGAGGTCGTGTCAGGGGCTCCGTGATGTCCCTGCCCCTCCCTTCCCTGGGCTGGGCAGAGACTCACGTGGCACAGGAGAGGTGACACCATCACACAGGGACACGGCGGGGCGGGGCCAGGGCCTGGCTGCTGAAGGTAGCAGGCAGAGAGGAGACGCCTGGAAAGAAGGGTGGGCTCTGTCTGCCTTGAGCCCTCAAAGCTACCACCAGCCTGGCACCCAAGTCCTGCTTTTAACAAACGCTCATGGAGCCCGAACTACATGCTGGGCACTGTTTTCAGATCTTTACATATGAATTCATGCCATCTGGTCTTTAGGACAATCTCGGGAGGCAGGCACTGTATCGCCTCCGTTTTACAGAAGGAAAAATCCAGGCGGTGAGAGGTTAACGGACTCACCCAAGGTCACACAGCTGGTGGCAGAGCTGGGGTCTAAACCCTGGGGGTCTGGATCCAGAGGGCAGATCTGGCCGAGCCACCCCCTTTCCCACCTGCCCTCCACCCTGAAGGCTGGTCTCAGCCGGCAGCCGCGCTCACCGCTCCAGCTCGCGGACCTGCTGGGCCAGGATGCGCTGCTCGCCGTGGGCCAGGTCCCGGCTGCTCTGCAGCTGCTTCTTCTCTTTCCTGGAAGGCAGGGCCGGCGGGGGCATCAGTCAGCTCCTCCTCACTGCAGCACAGTATGAGCCCCAGGAGGCAGGCAGGGACAGAAGAGGAACAGGCGGGGGGCTGGGGGGGGGGCGGGGGAGAAACCAGAGAGGGGAGGCATCTTGGCAGAGGGGGCCCGCAGTGAGGGGTGGGCCACAGAGTCCGGGCTAGGGGAGTCTACCTGAGCCTCTCATTCTCTAGCATGAACTCCTGCAGCATCCCGTAGAGGTTCCGCTGAGCCCAGGCCACCCGGGCCCCACTGAGTCCAGAGGCTGCAAGGAAGAGGGAGGCAGCTGGAGCCCCAGGAGCCCCAGAGCCAATCCTCATTTCACCCCCACCCCAGGGAGCTCATACCCTTGGGGTCCATTTGGCCCAGTTGGGACCGCAGGTGAAGGTTCTCCTCCTGCAGCTGCAATAGCTCAGTCTCCAGGTGCTGGGGCGGCTTTGCCTTGGGGGACTGCAGAGAAAGAGGCCCAGGGCTGCCGTTCACGGTTGCACAGGTTTCTCACTGCACAAGGCGGTCTGGCGTAGGGGAGTAAGTGGAGCCTAAAATCCAGCCCAGGCTCCACTTGCCCACTTGGAATCCTGGCCCAGGGTTACATACACTTGGAGGGGACACCTTGTCCTAATGGCAGCAAAGTGCCATGTGGCCTCGGCTGTCTCCCTGGAAAGCCTGCTGTAAACTGCTCCCTGTCCAACCCCAAACTCACTTCTGTCCAAACCTTGGTCCAGATTCTGACCCCAAATAAGACCCCACATCAGATTCCAACTTAACTCAGACTTAGTCACGATACCAGCTAGGATGTTGGCTAGACCCTGAAGCATGTCCTGAATCAGACTCCAAGCCTAAACCTACCCTCACCCTGACCATGAACCCTGACTGCAACCCCACCCTGCCCAAACATAACCCCATCATCAAGATTTCAACCCTAATCCCTGCTCTGACTCCGTCTCAGACTTCAACCGTGGCACTGATTCAGTCTCCAGCTGTTGGATGATGCCCATCACCTCCCCTGCCTGTCCCTCTGCTCTGCCTGCGGCTCTCTCCACTCACCCTGGGGGCCTGTGGCCGAGTGGTGACCCGCTGAGCTCGGCTTGCATATCGCAGGGTGCTGAGGGTCTCGGGAAGGCACTGGGCTGAGGGGGACACGCAGGCCACCTGGGGAGGACTGCCCCTGAGTGCTCCTCTCTGGGAGCCCTCCCTCAGGACCCAGCCCTCCCTGCCAGCCTCCTGTGGATACCATGAGGGTGACCCCATGCCCTCCTAGTGAATCTGCCAGCAGCTTGGTGAGCTTGCTGTCCCGGAAGGGGATGTGGCTCTGCTTCCGCTGAGGGTCCAGTAGCAGCGAGATGCAGTGACCTGGGTGGGGAAAGCATGGTCACCCTCCATGTCCAAGGCCACCCAGCTGGTACACTGCAGAGCTAGGTCTCCATCAGGCTTGTATGTCTCTAGGGTGTCTCTTTCCATATGATCTCATTACCCATTCAGACTGCTTGGCCACCAGACTAGGGCTCCCACCTTGATCCCTAATGCCCACCAAAGGGCCTGGCAAAGGAGCTTAGGAAATGCCTGACAAATGGACTGAATGAAGAGATGTTTCCTACACATCTCCCCATGCATGCAGAGAAGAAGGCCAAGGTAGGTCCCAGCTATTAGAGACCTCAAGACCAATGACCTGGGGGGTGGGGAGATGGGAAGACAGGTTAGTGCCCTTCTCCTCCCTGGGCCTCAGTCTTCCAAAATACAACAAGGGTCAAGTTGAATGTCTGAGGGCTCACACTCTGCACTGAGTGTGTTTCTACCCCCCCAATTAGAATTCAACTGTATCCTCAGCATTTATAGATCCACAAAGTTCTATGAGAGAAAGCATGAGATACCAGCAAGCTGAGGCCTCAGGGAGGCCTGTGGCTGCTGGATCATAGCTCTTTAACTCTCCTCCATTCCCAATTACTCCCCTGACTTCCCCACTGTGGATGGCTGCGGGCAAGGCATAGAGGAAGGACTTGGGCAGTCAGTCCACTCAGATCTCACCCAGGGCCAACAGGCTGCGGTTGATGCTGTTGGCCTCAAGCATCAGCTCCCCACGGGATCCTGTGGCCACCACCTTCTCACTGCCGGCCAGGTCTACAAAGCACAGCTTCCCCCCGGCAGGGAGTTCCCCGGGGTCCACAGGAGGCATCTGCTGGGGTTGGAGGATCAGGGCTCCATGGGGACTTGGGAGGGGCTGTCATCATCAAAATCACAGGGCCAAGGGTTTCCACTATTACCTCCCATGCATGCCCAAGCTGGTTTATACATCTAGAGGCAGACCCTTGCTGGGTGGCCCTGGGCTGCTCCTTTCCAAGCTGAGGCACTCACAGTTTGGTGGCTGATGTAGAGTGTGAGCAGAGCATGGCTTCGGCTGGAGGCCTGGTTCAGGGTGTGAGCGGAGCTCCTTCGACGGCTAAGACCTAGAGAGGAAAAACATCTTAGAGTTGGATGTGGTAGGAAGAGCAAGTTGTCACCAATGAATAAAAAAGGAGCGAAGACATCCTGATAGAGGGGTCAGCTGGTGCAAAGGCACAGAGGCAGGAGTGGAATGATGGGTGTTGAATTGGGTTCTAGCTTGAACAGGTGAAAGGGGACGGGAGAGAACTGAGGGGAAGAATGTCAGTCTGATTCACATTTTATTAATATCAACATCTCTCACATTGCTGTGTGAATAGAGAGAAACTCAGGCAGAGAGATCAACTGGGAGGTATGCCACAACGCTCGGTTGGAACCTCGAGACTGACCACAGCGGGTGCTCAATAAATAGCTGATGAATGGATGAATGAGACCAAAACAGAAGAGCCTTTAGGCTAGGGCTTCTCAGGTGGCTCGGTGGTAAAGAATCCACCTGCCAATGCAGGATTCACGGGTTCGATCCCTATGTCGGGAAGATCCCCTGAAGGAGGAAATATTCTTGCTGGGATAATCCCATGGACAGAGGAGCCTTGAGGGATACAGTCCATGGGGTCACAAAGAGTTGGACACAACTTAGCTACTGAGTATGCAGGAAGTATGACCTTTACTCTCAGGGTTCTGGAAAGGTCTGGAAAGGGATAGGGATGTGGTTTGCTTTGCTTGATGCAGAAGCATGCACTTGAAGGGGGGGATCCCTCCAGGAGGTACAACTGAGGCTTGACCAAGGCAGAAGCCCAGTGCTGCAGAGAAGGGTGGAAAGAGTCTGGAAGGCAGTATCAGCAGGCCTGAGGGGTAAGAGTGGGGGGCACCCTTGGTTTGTATCTGAACTGTTGATTTGCTGGCCCTTTTCTCCCACAAGGGTCATCTCTGAACCCACAGCTCCAGCCTGGGGCCCCGAGGGCACTGGGTGAACAGGTGAAAAACTTGCATCCCACATATCCCAAAGCAGCTTGAAGTAGCACGCACCCATTTGCAGAAGTTCCATGAGGGCCCCCAGGCTCCCAAACTCCACCACCCGCAGCTGCTCCACATAGAAGCCCCGGGTCTTGTTCCAGCGAACAGGGAGGGGCCGGGGAGCCCCCAGACTCAGTAAGTCCCGAATCTGAAAGAGGAGGGTGGAGGGTGAGGGAGTGGCCTGAGTCCTTGTTTCATCCACCCCCAGACCTTATGGTCGACAGCCCCCCACCTATTCTATTTCCAGTTTCCTTGGAAAGAAATGCCTCCCTTTCCTTATGGGCTGTCTTCCTAGCCATCCCAGTCCCCCACCTGCTCATTGTAGATCTCCAGGTAAGAAGCATGGAGAGTGACAGGAACATCCAGGTGCTGCACGCGGTCTAACAGCCAGGTGAAGGTCCTCTGCATGATGCCAGCCAGGCTGGGGGGTACAGGCACCCCCTCTCCCTGGGAGCAGAAACAGCCGAGCCTGGGGCTGGGCTACCACCATCACCACCACCGTTATAATTACTCTTTGTAGAGCACTGTGCTGGGAGAAGGCAATGGCACCCCACTCCAGTACTCTTGCCTGGAAAATCCCATGGACAGATGGCCTGGTGGGCTGCAGTCCATGGGGTCGCAAAGAGTTGGACACGACTGAGCGACTTCTCTTTCACTTTTCACTTTCATGCACTGGAGAAGGAAATGGCAACCCACTCCAGTGTTCTTGCCTGGAGAATCCCAGGGACGGGGGAGCCTGGTGGGCTGCCGTCAATGAGGTCGCACAGAGTCGGACACGACTGACGAGACTTAGCAGCAGCAGCAGAACACTGTGCCAAGTTCCCATACCAACATCTCATTTAATTCTCAGTCAGTGCTATCTCTTTCATTTTACAGATGAAAAACCTGAGAACTAGAAAGGGGACACCTGAACCCAGGTGCTCTGGATTGGCTGAGACCCTCTACCTTCCCCGATCTTTCCTCGCCTGCAAATAAATGGAGCTGGGCTGCATCGTCCAATTCCTTTTCCTCTGGGAGTCTGCGCTCCCCAAGGCTTCTCGCCCACCGATCCCTGACCCCCGGGGGCTCTGCTAGAGCTCGGCTCACCTGGGGAGGAGGTCCGGTCAGGGTGTAGGTCTTCCCGGAGCCGGTCTGGCCGAAGGTGAAGACGGTGCAGGAGAAGCTGCGGGCCGCAGGAGTGTGGCTGTACAGAGGCTGGTGCGTGGCTGGGTTGGGGGAGAAGGGAGGGAAGGGGGCCGGGGGCGGGGCCGTGCGCGGGCGGAGCGCCCGCGGCCTCACTCACCCGCGCAGCGCCAGCTCGCCCAGACGCCGCACGCCGCACGCGCGGAACACGTCATCTTGGGTGCTCGCTCCGTCCAGCACCGCGCCGAAGCGGAAAGCCACGTCCGGGCCCCCGCCCGGGGGGCTCACCTGGGGAAGGGGGCCGTAGAGAAGAGGGCGGGGCACCCTGGGGAGGGCGGAGCTCGCTTCGGGGAGGGCGGGGCCTGGGGGAAATTGACCTGGAGGGACCTGGCGTGTTCCCCGAAAGTGGGGTTTTTTTTTTTGGAGGGGAGTGGGGGTAGGGGGGTGGAAGTCCTCACCTGCAGAGTCCGGGTCCCTGAGCAGTGCAGCACGCTCTGCTCCCCTCGACGCAGCTCGGCAGCGCTCATGGGACGCACCCTGTGGTCGGACGAGGCGGGGAGGGGGCTGATGGTCCATCCTGAAATCTCCATCAGTCCCTTCCTAGCCGCACCCCTCCGAGCCACCCTACACCTACCTGAGCACCACCTGGATGGGCGTTTCTGGCCCCTCCGGCCCCTGCTCCAGGTTCCTCGCGGGGTCCCTGTGGCAGCAACTCGAGTTAACCATCCGTGTCCCAGCGGCTTCTTGAACCTCCCTAAATCTGTACTTACCCGTCGGGCGACCCGCGTTCCTCCATGTCCTGCTTGGCACACGGAGTTAGCTCCGCCCGAGTCTCGTTCTTTTCCCTCCCCAGTACCCTCCCCCTTCACACTGGGACTGGCTATACACACTTACATCCCCCACTCTGATCGCCCCCCTTTCCCAGGCAATCATCCATCCGGAAAGGCTCGACCTGCCCAGGGCTAACTAGTTAAAGATTTACCCAACCTCCCACCTGTGTGGTGGAAAAGTCTGGAGCTAGAGAGTTCGGGAGTCTGAGGATCTCTTGCCCTTGGCCAGTCCCATCAGGAGGGACCACCAGACCAATCTCCTCTGTGCACAGATGGGGATACCGAGGCCGGGACTGGGACAGGCTCAGCCCAGGCCACACAGACAGTCTGAGCAGAGCATGGGACCAGGCTCTTCCTACTCTCTCCACATACTTCTTCCCTTTTGTAATCTTCCTTCCCACCTCACCCCTCTGCAGCAGTTCCAGCTGCTTCCAGCTGAGCCCAGGGAGGGGAGAGGGGTCTAGAAGGATGGGAGGGGCCCAGGTCCCAGTTCCAGGAAGATGTGGCTGGATTGGATTCCTGAGTTGAGCAGTCTACAAAGCTCTGAAGCATCTGGTTTAAACTTTGGGTCACCTGCCTCTCCAAGGCCAGGGCAGTTGTTTAACCCTCTCCTGGCCTGGCTGATGAGAGCAGCAGAGATGTCTGTGAATGTGCTGAGGTGGAGCAATCACCCATTCAGTGCCAGTCTCCATGCAGGGCAGCAGGACGAGAGAATCCCATATAGATCCTGCCCCTTCTGAGCTCACAGTCTTGCTAGGAAAACAGGTAAGTACAATCTAGTGTAGCGGTTTAAGGGGAGGGTGGATTTGGAGGCCTGTAGGAGCAGGAACCCTGATGGCAGAAAGTGAAGGAGAACTAAAGAGCCTCTTGATGAAAGTGAAAGAGGAGAGTGAAAAAGTTGGCTTAAAGCTCAACATTCAGAAAACTAAGATCATAGCATCCGGTCCCATCACTTCATGGCAGATAGATGGGGAAACAGTGTAAATAGTGGCTGACTTTGTTTTTCTGGGCTTCAAAATCACTGCAGATGGTGATTGCAGCCATGAAATTAAAAGACACTTACTCCTTGGAAGGAAAGTTATGACCAACCTAGACAGCATATTAAAAAGCAGAGACATTACTTTGCCAACAAAGGTCCATCTAGTCAAGGCTATGGTTTTTCCAGTAGTCATGTATGGATGTGAGAGTTGGACTATAAAGAAAGCTGAACACCGAAGAATGGATGCTTTTGAACTGTGGTGTTGGAGAAGACTCTTGAGAGTCCCTTGGCCTGCAAGGAGATCCAACCAGTCCATCCTAAAGGAGATCAGTCCTAGGTGTTTATTGAAAGGACTGATGTTGAAGCTGAAACTCCAATACTTTGGCCACCTGATGCGAAGAGCTGACTCATTTGAAAAGACCCTGATGCTGAGAAAGATTGAGGGCAGGAAGAGAAGGGAACGAAAGAAGATGAGATGGTTGTATGGCATCATCAACTCGATGGACATGGGTTTGGGTGGACTCTGGGAGTTGGAGATGGACAGGGAGGCCTGGTGTGCTGTGGTTCATGGGGTCGCAAAGAGTCGGACACGACTGAGCCACTGAACTGAACTGAACTGAGGAGCAGGAAGGTAAGAGTGGTGGGTGAGGATGTTCTAGGCAGAAGGAACACCCTGCTGGAAGGCCAGGGTGGGGAGGGGAGATGTGTGTGGCACTGAGAGGTTTGAAACTGGGCCCCACTTGTGAAAGGCACATCAAAGAATCTGGACTCATTCCCTAGAGAATCAGGAAGCCAGTGAAGGGTTACCAACAGGAAAGTGACACCGTCAACAGATATTGATTGTTTATAATTATTGCCATTGTGGCTATCTCTGCCTGTTTTCTGAAGATTTCTGTTAATTCCTTTTCCCTCAAACAAATATTAGGATGAAAGTTCTAATCATCACCCCCCTCAATGTAACATGATCTGTATACCATAAATGACAGCCAACTATCAGAGCAACCCAAATAGCGAACGGCGTGTCTTGGGTGGCAGTGAGTTCCCCACGCACTGGAGGCATGCATGCAAGAGCCAGTGGACTTTCTGGGTTTATAGGGCTAATAGCTAGATCTGGAGGGGGAATTAGAGAGAGCAAAGAGCCACTGCCTCCAGCTCTGCAACTAACAAACCACAGAGCCCTGGGCAGGTTATTTCCTCCTTCAACCTGTTTCCTACCCATGAAAAGAGATTATAGTTTCGTGATTTCAATGAACCAGCGTAACTGAAAGTGATTCTTATATTGCAAAGAATTATTTAAAAGCAAATCCCTGGTGAGCTCTAAGATTCTTTTCTACTCTGAAATTCCTTAATTTATTATAATGTTTTGAATAATTGAGGTAGACAGGACAAGAATTACCATCCTTGTTTTTCAAAGTAAAAACAAAAACAGGAAACTAGAGGCAGGCAGGGGAAGTTGTCTAATGAGAAAGCAGCTGTAAATGGATGATCTGAGAGAGTTTAACCGAGAACGCAAAACTTTTAAGTCCTGAGCTTCTGCTCCAGCAGGTTGCCCTGTTCAATTGTAAATCCAGCAAGTGAACAAGTTGCTCCTTCAAATGCTTTTAAAAGGGTTAAGGACTCAGCCACTCACATCTTAGTGTGTGTTGATTTGATCAGACTGCTGTTCCTCCTCAAACTAGAGTGAGGGGAGCCACACTGAAGGGATTTTGAGCAAAGTGCCAAGACTAAGGGCCTGTGCATGCTGGGGTGTGATGAGCTAGGGCTCGGTCTTTTGCACCAAGCTCCCAACCTGGATGTGAATGTGGGCATCACTGGGTGTCCACAGCAGGAGCGCAGTTCTGTTTCTGGGCTCTAATGGTGCAAGTGGACATCTGGCACCCTTATGTTGAACATTCATTCAGCAAATTTGTATTAAGCCTCGTCTATGCACCAGGCTTCCAGGCATTTGAGATACGTTAGTAATCTAAAATCTAAAATCTAAAACAGATAATACTAAGTGTTGGGATGTGGAGCACCAAGCATGTATACGTTACAGGTAAAAGTGTGAAAACAACTGTTTTTTGGAAAACTGTTTGGCTGCTGCTACTGCTGCTAAGTCGCTTCAGTCGTGTCCGACTCTGAGTGACCCCATAGACGGCAGCCCAACAGGCTCCCCCGTCCCTGGGATTCTCCAGGCAAGAACACTGGAGTGGGTTGCTATTTCCTTCTCCAATGCATGAAAGTGAAAAGTGAAAGTGAAGTCGCTCAGTCGTGTCTGACTCTTAGCGACCCCATGGACTGCAGCCCACCAGGCTCCACCCATGAGATTTTCCAGGCAAGAGTACTGGAGTGGGGTGCCATTGCCTTCTCTGAACTGTTTGGCAACATATACTAAAGCTAAACACGTGCCTGTCCTCTGACCCAGCAATTCCACTCCTAGATCTGTGCCCAATAGAAATGAGTGCATGCTCCCACCTAAAGATGTATACAAGAATGTTCTTATAGCCTGATAGCCCTACTAGCCACCACTCCATCACCACTACCAGTTTTTCTACCTCCATCTTTGTCATCATTACCACCACCACCACCACCATCACCCCATCACCATCATCACCAGAACTACCATCACCAACAGCTGCATAACCAGTAGGGCCCATAATTATTGGTCACTGCAACCACCAGCTCCACCACCAGCAACACTGTTACTGACGTGTATAGTCTGTGTTTATTCTCTTGAGAAAATTCAAGAAGCACTACCTGGGCCCCAAGCCCCACGTTGACCCTGGTGCTGCCTGTTCCCACAGCTGGAACTGAGTCCTTCTCTGTCTTCCTTCCCCTCTTCACCCTGTTTTGAGCCTGTCCTCTACTTCCAGACTGCACCTTTTCCTTCAGAGCAGTGGGACTCTTGTGGTTGAGGGAGGGATAGACAGAAGGCACGCAGAGAAGCTTGGAGCATTTTAAAAGCTGGCTGGACCCTGCAGTCCAAGACCATCCCCAAGAAAAAGAAATGCAAAAAGGCAAAATGGTTGTCTCATGAAGCTTTACAAATATCTGAGAAAAGAAAAGAAGCTAAAGGCAAAGGAGAAAAGGAAAGATATACCCATTTGAATGCAGAGTTCCAAAGAATAGCAAGAAGATATAAGAAAGCTTTCCTCACCAATCAATTCAAAGAAATATAGGAAAATAATAGAATGGGAAAGACTACAGATCTCTTGAAGAAAATCAGAGATACCAAGGGAACATTTCATGCAAAGATGAGCACAATAAAGGACAGAAATGGTGTGGACCTAACAGAAGCAGAAGATATTAAGAAGAGGTGGCAAGCATACACAGAAGAACTGTACAAAAAAGATCTTCACGACCCAGATAACCACGATGGTGTGATCATTTACCTAGAGCCAGACATCCTGGAATGTGAAGTCAAGTGGGCCTTAGGAAGCATCACTACGAACAAAGCTAGTGGAGGTCATGGAATTCCAGTTGAGCTATTCCAAATCCTGAAAGATGATGCTGTGAAAGTGCTGCACTCAACATGCCAGCAAATTTGGAAAACTCAGCAGTGGCCACAGGACTGGAAAAGGTCAGTTTTCATTCCAATCCCAAAGAAAGGCAGTGCCAAAGAATGCTCAAACTACCGCACAATTGCACTCATCTCACACACTAGTAAAGTAATGCTCAAAATTCTCCAAGCCAGGCTTCAGCAATGTGTGAACTGTGAACTTCCAGATGTTCAAGTTGGATTTAGAAACGTCAGAGGAACCAGAGATCAAATTGCCAACATCCGCTGGATTATCAAAAAAACAAGAGCGTTCCAGAAAAACATCTACTTCTGCTTTATTGACTATGCCAAGCCTTTGACTGTGTGGATCACAATAAACTGTGGCAAATTCTTAAAGAGAAGGGAATATCAGACCACCTGACCTGCCTCCTGAGAAATCTGTATGCAGGTCAAGAAACAACTGACCTAGAACTGGACGTTGAACAACAGACTGGTTCTAAATCAGGAAAAAAAATACATCAAGGCTGTATATTGTCACCCTGCTTATTTAACTTATATGCAGAGTACATCATGTGAAATGCCAGGCTGGATGAAGCACAAGCTGGAATCAAGATTGTCAGGAGAAATGTCAATAATCTCAGATATGCAGATGACACCACTCTTATTGCAGAAAGCAAAGAAGAACTAAAGAGCCTCTTGATGAAGGTGAAAGAGGAGAGTGAAAAAGTTGACTTAAAACTCAACATTCAGAAAACTAAGATCATGGCATCTGGTCCCATCACTTCATGGCAGATAGATGGGGAAACAATGGAACCAGTGACAGACTTTATTCTGGGGGGGATCCAAAATCACTGCAGATGGTGACTGCAGCCATGAAATTAAAAGACACTTACTCCTTGGAAGAAAAGCTATGACAAACCTAGACAGTATATTAAAAAGCAGAGACATTACTTTACCAACAAAGGTCCGTCTAGTCAAAGCTATAGCTTTTCCAATAGTCATGTATGGATGTGACAGTTGGACTATAAAGAAAGCTAAGCACCAAAGAATGATGCTTTTGAACTGTGGTGTTGGAGAAAACTCTTGAGAGTCCCTTGAACTGCAAGGAGATCCAACCAGTCCATCCTAAAGGAAATCAGTCCTGAATATTCATTGGAAGGACTGATGCTGAAACTGAAACTCCAGTACTTTGTCCACCTGAGGCAAAGAACTGACTCATTTGAAAAGACCCTGATGCTGGGAAAGATTGAAAGTGAGAGAAGAAAGGGACGACAGAGGATGAGATGTTTGGATGGTATCACCGACGCGATGAACATGAGTTTGAGTAGGCTCCGGCAGTTGGTAATGGACAAGGAAGCCTGGCGTGCTGCAGTCCATGGGATCAACAAAGAGTCGGACACGACTGAGCGACTGAACTAAACTGGACCCTGCAGGGGTGCCTCTCCAGGCTTCACTAGAGGGCAGCAGAGCATTGCATCAACATGGCCCCCAGGCTCATCACAAAGGAGGCTTTGTCGAGAGCAGGCACGCTCTTTCTATACATTTTCTCCGGAGCTTGTGCACTGTAGAGGGGCTGGCCAGCCTGGTCCTGTGGACAGGGATGAGCAGCCCCTCAAGAAGTGCTCCTCAGGAAGATGAATAAAAGCAGCATTGAGCAATCATGGGGCCCTCCCACGCGCACCCTGCTCCTGGCTCCAGCCCCTTCAATCCACTCTCCTCCCTTCAGCTCCAGCCATCCTCTTTGAGAAAACCCAACGCAGACTCCCTGGGGCCGCAGAACAAGGTCTGACGTCCCCTACCTGGGACTCCAGACCATTCAGACTCAAGGCCATTTGGGTTCTGTCTCCTGCTGCCCCTTCCAGCCAGCCCTCTCCACTCCCCACCACCCTCAGCCCCTGCACCCAGCGCTCCAGCCCAAAGCTTTCCCAGGCTTTTCTTTGGCTCCTTTAAACCTTTGCCGCTGCAGTTCCCTCTGCCAGAGTGCTCCCTTCTTGCTACCTGGTGGATTTGTCCTGCAAGTCTTCCCATCCGTAGAACGCCTTTCCTGGCACCCCGGATCCACCAGGTCAGGTTGGAACCACATCTGCGTCCCCAGAGCCTCCCTCCTGTTACAACGTGGATCACACTGGATTGCTCCTCCTGTCTACTGGGGAGCAGGGACCGTGCAGCTCCATCCCTGGGGTCTCCGAGCCAGAGCAGGGCCCTGCACACAGTAAGAATTCAACAGATGCTGATGGGAAGGAAGGAAGGAAGGAGCCGAGGAGGAGGAAGGGAGCCTGGCAAGAGGGCTGCTGGCTGCATCCCTCCCTGACCTCCGTCTCTCCTCCCTTCCTCTCAAGGCTAACCGCACACTCAGCTTCATGAGCTAAGGACTCATTTAGGGACCCATTTATCATAGAGATCATCAACTCCTGCCACAAAGCTGCTCTCAAATGTGTCCAGAAACTGAGTGATACTCTTCCAGCCCCGGCCAAGCTAGCCTCTCGGACTCAACTATGAGCTACAGATTTAGAGCTCCCGTAGTGAGGAGGACAGGCTCCAGTGGGCCCTGGAAAGCCCAGGTGTCCATGCCCTCTGCTCCTGCCGACACATCACACAGGAGGGCTCGTCTTCCCTTGAGAGGTGCAGAGACCGAGGCCCTGTGGAAAGAGGTGGAGCCCAGCCCAGGGCTTGCCCTGCCAGGCAACCTTGCCTTGGACTGAGATGGAAGAAAGATGAGAAAGAAGATCAGCAAGGAGGACAGGCTTTCTGCATCACGTGACACTCATCTGTCATTGCTTCACTTGTCTCCCCCGCAGAGGAAAAGCCAGATGGGTCCAAGGCCTGTTGTGAAATTTTCCAAACAGAGCTTGCTGTAATCCTTAATTAAAACGTCAATGTGGGCCACAGGACTCGTTTCACAGAGTTCTCCAAAGCAGGGACTGCAGGGATCACTGAATGAACGTCTCTCTGGCCCCCTAGCCCATTTTACAGATGGCTAAACGGAAGGGGGCCAGCACGGGCTAGAACGGCAGTTGCATTTGTGATTAAGAGTAGTAATTGTAGCATAAGATGGAGAGAGTAACCCATTGGCAGTCCCGGGCCACCACTCTTTCTCCTTAAATGCCTGGCTCCTCTCCTCCAAAGCCTTAACCAGTTTCTCTGCTGTGTATGGTAGGTACTGGGCTTCCCAGGTGATACTAATGATAAAGAGCCTACCTGCCAATGTAGGAGACATAAAAGATATGGGTTTGATCCCTGGGTTGGGAAGATTCTCTGGAGGAGGGCATGGCAACCCACTCCAGTATTCTTGGCTGGAGAATCCCTTAGATGGAGGAGCCGGGCAGGCTACAGTCCATGGGGTTGCAAAGAGTCAGACACGACAGAAGCGACTTAGCACACACGCGTGCACGTGGTGGTTACTGACAGCCATGCCAGGCTTTCCGCCAGACAGGGAGCTTGGTGAGGACTAAGGATTCCGTCCGCATGCTCAGCACAGGGCCTGGCACAGAGACACACTCACTGTCTGTCTGTCTGATGAAGGCATGAAGGTCCAGCCAGAGGAAATGATAGTGCCTGAAGCCAAGCTTCATCTTTTGGGGAAGATGAGGCTCTACAGGGCGGTTGTGAAATCAAAGGACCCGGGGTTGCGGAAACTCCCGCTGTTTCCAGGATCTCAGCTCTTCTCCCTAGAAACAGAAACAACTTTCCCCTGACTCAGTCCGCCTGCTACTCACCCAGGAATGACTTACCTATGAGCTGGAGATCTTCCTCTAAAGGCGATAATGTGAATACGTAAGAGTGTTAAGGGACATTAAGTACTGTCTCTTGCACAGTGATGCCTCATGTGTCTGGAACCTTCTGGGTCAGAGGGCTGGGAGTTACTGTTTATTGAACACTGGACACTTTTTCTAATTTAATTAATTTTCAAAGCAACCCTCTGGGATTGGCACTACAATCGTCCCCATTTTACAGATGAAGAAAATGAAGCTCAGAGATGTTTGGTAACTTGCCCAGAGTCAGGCACCCACCCACTAAATGGTGTAGTGGGGATCCGTCTGCTGCCAGAATTTGTATTCTGTCCTCCACTGTCAGCAGCCTGTTCCCGTGAGCTGTTCTGCAAAGCTAAACTTGGATAACTGGACCTAAGTTGACCTTTTACGTCCACAGTTTGCCTTAGTTTTACTGTCTCTCTTACAACAGGCTCTCCTATTAGCTTTCACACTCCCCTGCCTTCTTCCCCGGGGAAAGCTGAGTGATGCTTTAAGGCAATGGAGCTCCACCCCTGGCATCAAAATTACCTGGGGACTCCAGGCCCCACCCGTGGGGATTCTGTTTAATTGGTTTGGGGGTGGGGACCAGGCATCAGTGTTTCCAAAGCACTCCAGATGGTTTTAATGCACGGTCAGGATTGACAACTCCAGCTTTTGCTTTTTCTTGATAACCAAGTCATCCCATGAAGCATGTATCTTGAAATGTGTCCTGAGAGACTGATTTCTGAGATCTTGATGGGCATTTTTGAGACCTTGTATCTGCTTTATCTATTAATAGAATATCTGGGATTTCCCTGGTGGTGCAGTGGATAAGACTCTGTCTGCCAGTGCTGAGGACATGGGTTCAAAACCTGGTTCGAGAAGATTTCATATGCTGTGAAGCAACTAAACCTGTGCTCTAGAGCCCACGAGTCACAACTACTAAACCCACATACTGCAGCCGCTGAAGCCCACGTGCTGAGAGCCTGTGTTCTGCAACAAGAGAAGCCACGGCAATGAGAAGCCCGCACACCACAGCTAAAGAGTGGCCCCAGCTCACCACCACTAGAGAAAAGCCCACACAGCAATGGCGACCTAGTGACGCCAAAAATAAAATGAATAAATAAAAATTATTTAGAACATCTGCCCTCCTCTTGGGACCAGACTTCCAGAAAAGCCGTCTCATTGTGGCCTGAGATTCCCTCTTTTCAAGCTTAGAATCCACTGAGGATTCATAGATTGAAAAGTGCAGAACTGCCCACGGGCTCTCCCTGCAGGGACCATAGGATCTGTTAAGAGTTTTCTCCCTTTCTAGATGTTCTCCACACAGGTGACAAGAAGCTGTCCAATGTGTAAGGTGAAGCTGCACGATCAAGCTGAATGTGAATTAAGCACATTCAAAGGCACCCGCTCTGTGCCACGTCACAAACTAGGTGCTAGTGATCCGCTGTGTCGTTTAAGTTGTAGAGAAGATAGAGAAGCTGCACACTCTCCCAGGAAGCCCTCCTGGATTGACATAGGAGCCCTCTTCTGAGGACCCACACCTCCCATACCTACCAGCCCCAGGACCTGAGTCCATCTGGTGGAGTTGGGGTGGGGCAGTAAAATCTGTCTGCCCGGGAGAACTCTAAGCTCTCTGAGGGCAGGGACTGGGTGGTGAATCAGGCCATGTCTGTTAAACTGAATGACTCACAGCAGTTAAAACCAAATGCCATGGGAGCACAGGAAAAAGAAAAGGTGAATCCTGACCAGGGAGCAAGGGCTGGGGAATCTGGGAAGGCTTCCTGGAGGAGGTGACATTGGGACAGGCTTTATAAATGGGTAGAAACTGGGACGGGCAGAAGGGAGAAGAGCATTTCAGGCAAAGGGAACAGCATGAGCAACGGCCCAGAGGTAGAACAAACTGAAGAGCAAACTGTGGTTTGGTGGGATCAGAGGCCAGGGAGTGTGATGCGATCATATTCCAAACTGCCAGAACACAGAAGTTTCCATGGAAGCCCTGGGAATGGTTCTAAGAACTGGTCTTCACTCACTCCTCCAGATGAGCCTGGAGATGCCCTAGCACGCTCCTCCTTGTGATTATTCAGGCTCTCTCCAGGAAGCCCCGCCCACCTTATCAGCACGGGGCGCTGAGTTCCTGCCTGGGTGGGGGCCAGGCCCCACTGCTGACTCGTGCCTCTGGCAGCTGAGGCGCTGGAACACGAAGCTGAGGCTTCCTCACCAAGTCCAGCTGCCAAGCCCTCTGCGCTGGTCCCACTGGAGCTGCAGGAAGTCTCCCGAGGCCACGAAGTCATCGTTTCCCTGCTTTGTGACCCAAGGGAGACGCACGCGCACACACACACACACACACACACACACAGCCTCAGTGTGCGGGAAGGACAGTGGACAGAGGCATCTATGACCCTGCCTCCTTCAGCTCTCTGGGATTTCTGGGAACAAACACTGTGCCTGCCTCCCTCAGGGAGGAGGACGGGGAGACGCAGCCCCAGCCCACAACCCCAAGACTCTGTCCCTGAAACAGAATCATCTTCTCTCACCAAGCCTAGGAGGATTTGATTAGCACCGATTTTCAGGGCTCTGCACCCATTCATTTCTTTCCAACCTCGTCTCTGTGGGCCCTTCTCCATTTCTGATTTCCGTAACCTAGACCCTGATGTCCTGTCTCCGCAGAATTAAAAGGGGCTGAATTCTCTCAGCCTTACTTCCCTCTCTACTTTGGCACTCTCCTATTATCGCACACCCACTCCAGCTACTGCTTCTGCTACTTCTGCTGCCACTGTTTACTAGGGCAACCAGCATTTCCACCACTACACTGCTCCTTGCGATACCAGTACTTCAACTACTGCTTCTATTAGTACTAATACCTTTTTGGGGGGCTACATTATGAGGAATGCAGGATCTTAATTCCTTGACCAGGGATCAAATCCTCACCCCCTGCAGTGGAAGCACGCAGTCTTAACCAGACTCCCAGGGAAGTCTCACTACTTCTTAAGTACTTTAGTAAGAGTATTAAGAAGTACTGGTACTTCTTAATACTCTTACTATACTACCAGTACTTCAGCTACTATTACTATTATGATTTATACTGCTACTACCATCCCCTCTGGGTTTCCCAGGTGGCTCAGTGGTAAGGAACCCGCCTGCCAATGCAGAAGATGCAAGCTTGATCCCTGGGTCAGGAAGATCCCCTGGAGAAGGAAATGGCAACCCACGTTCCCATTCTTGCCTGGGAAATCCCATGGACAGATGAGCCTGGCAGGCTACAGTCCCTGGGGTCACAAAAGAAATTGGTCATGACTTAGCAACATCCATCACCTCTACTGCTGCTGCTACTATTTTTCCTGCCACTATTTTACTGCAACAATGAACTTCTATTTACTGCTACTTCTGATAGCTCAAACATGATGAATTAAACACAATGGGCCAAGAACTAAGTTCAGGCCTATAAACTGATATCATTTATCCCAATAACGGCCTTCTGTGGTATTAATATCCTCCCTACTTTATGGATGGGGAAACTGAGGCATGTGGAACCTTGGCCCAAGTCTCAGGGACACTAAGAGAATGAGACTGGATCTTGACCAGCAGCCTGACTCTGGGGGCCAAGTCTGAGACCCAGAACCATTCTCCCCTCCTGTCCTTTGTCTGGTTTCCTGAGTACATCCCTGGGTTATCTTGAATCCTCAGGAAAAGATTCCCTGAAGTTGAAGAAGGGAAGGGGCCTTACCCTTTGCAATATGTCTAGAATGCCACACGCAAGGTACGTCGCAGTTGCTCAGCACACACATTGTTTCCAATTGGTGAATAATTGAATTCTCGTAACAACTTTTTATGTGAGGACAAGGATCTGGGTGTTAGAGCTGGGGAAACAGACCCTCAGGAGTGCTGTGCTCTATCCAGGGGTTAGATCTGGGACTGTATGCCAGAACTGAAACAGAGCAAGACCCTATGGTCTTTGTCTTCCATGCCTTCTGCCTGCGTTTTGTCTGTGAAAAACACTGTAGCCAAAGAATAAGTTTAATCAGAGAAGTAAGAACATGCAGAAACAAAGGAATACAGTCAAAGGAGTGCGTGTGTGCTAAGTCGCTTCAGTCATGTCCAGCTCTTTGCGACCCCAGGGACTCTAGCCCTCCAGGGCCCTTTGTCCATGGGATTCCCTAGGTAAAAAGGTTGGAGTGGGTTGCCATGCCCTTCTCCAGGGGATCCTCCAGACCCAGAGATCGAACCCACGTCTCTCATGTCTCCTGCATTGGCAGGTGGGTCCTTTGCCACTAGCGCCACCTGGGAAGCCTCAGTCAAAGGAGTGCAAATAATAATAATTCAGACATTAAGCATAGTCAAGGACCTTCAGTTCCTTCTCGAGAGCTATAGATAATATTCTGAGCCGTATCCTGTGAGCTATCTTAAAAATACTGAAACCCCCACCAGGTTGGAGAAGTTAACTACATGATGACCAGGCTGTAGCCGTGACATAAACTGCTACAATTCTGAGAAAAGGCCTCAAGGAAACGGGAACAAACCGCCCCTGGAACTGAAGATCAACTGCACCTAAAACCATCAAGGTGACACTGGTCAGACCCCTGGTGCTCAATTTCAAGACGACTGTCGGAGCTGACTGTGCTGTTTCCAGCTGCAGCCCCTCCCTCAGCCTATAAAGGCTGTTGCCCCACTGATTGTCAGTGAAGGGAGTTGGCCTTTGGACAGACACTTGCCCTCCCTGCCCTGCCCCTGGTTGCCAGAATCAAAAATAAAGAAAACTTTCTTTTCCACCAATCTGGTCTCTTTATTAGTTTTTTGAGCAGCAAGCAGCCGGACCCCACTTTTGTTACAGAACTGTCTTTTCATGACCTCGCATGTGATGTGACCTGTTCGCCCTTGGCATGAACTCTTCTATATGCTCCACACTTTACAGTTTACAAAGCTCACACATATATTCATATTATTTCTCACAATGACCCTCAGAGGGAATGATCATCTCCATTTTATGGATAAGAGAACTGAGGCCCAGATGGCAAAGACAGGTTTTGGAGCCCTCCTGAGGAGTCAGTGGCCAATCCAGGATTTGAACCAGTCTCCACCCCCAACCCCCCTGGAGCCTGAGAGTAGGGGCCTCCCAGCTAGAAGAATCCAAGAGGCAGCCCTCCTGCTTTACTCTGTCCAGCCACCCCAGCCCCTGTGGTGGGCGAGCCCACAGCCCTGAGGGGTGGAGAAGACTGGTTATTTCCAGCCTGGTACTTAAGGGCTGGCCAGGGAGTGGGGTGTGGGCTGGCCAGAGGGCTCTGTGTTCCCAAGAGGGTCTGGCCTTTGGCTGCTGAGACCGAGGCAGGGGGTCAGGGATTTCTGTCCAAGCCATCTAGGCTAGCCAAAGCTGGGCAGGCCACCCCCTCCCCCAAAAGGTCAGATGTAGGCAGCCAAGATGTGCACAGGCAGCTCATTCTCCCCCTCCAGCTCAGCTGACCCCGTCCTGGGCCGGGGCCCAGGCTGGGCAGAGCCCTTGCAGCTCCCGAGAGATGGAAAGAGCAGACAGCAGTCCTGATATGGGCCTGAGGATTAGTTACAAGCAAACATGTGTGCTCTGAACACCTACTCTGTGTCTCCCTCTCTCCCAGCTCCCAGCGGGCCTGGGAAATTGCCACCCATCCCAGGTCCCTCTGCCCCTCATATGAGAAATGCTGTCACGACACTGAGCCCTTGCAAAACACCAAACATTTCCTGCCCCAGGACTTTAGCACGTGCAGTTCCCTCTGCTGAGGGCACCCTTCCTTCAGCTCCTCACATGCTAGGCTCCTACGTATTCGCATTTAAATTTTAAAAAGTCACCTTTCAGTGATGTCTTCCCTGACTCCCCAGGCTAATAAGTTCCTTCCAACTCCCCTGCCTCCATCCACAACTTGCCTCTCACCCTCGTCTGCTTCCTCCTCAGCGTTTGTGTTTAATTTTTAACCTGCACGTTGATGATCTGTCTCCCCCACAAGAGCAAGGACAAAGTCCGCTTTTCTATCACTCCCCCAAGGTCCAGCAGATGGCCAGACACTTGGAATAAACATTTATCATCTGAGCAAATGGAAAGGAAGTGAAGGCATTTGCCCACATCCTCACAGGGGCATTGTACTTGAGAGCATGACTCTGTCTCCAAGGCACCATCTTGCCCCCGTGAGCATGCTGAGATGGGGCCACATTCTCCGGAGTGGTCCTTCCTCAGCCCTAGAGGCACATCCTTTACACATGGGGCTCTGCCTCTTCTCTGACTTCCTTTATGGACCCTCCAGCCTCTGCTTGCATACCTCCAAAGGACAGGGAGCTCACCCCATCCCGTGCAATATTAGATGCTCCCTTCCAAGGTTGCGTGACCTTCCAAATGACAGAATGGGCTGTTCTTCCCAAGTTCTCAAATGCTGATGAGGAAGACTTCCTGTTGCTGGCACAAGGACCTTGGACTTTGACAATGCGCTTTTCTGTTTCTTCGTATATTTCCTGTGCTCCAGCTACGGGCCAGAACTGTGGTCACCAAGTAGGGAGAAAGTAGAGAGCTTTGGTGGCTTGATGATGTTTAAGGTCTCTGATGGCCTTTGGGCCAGACAGCTGTGCTGGTGGTGGCCTGTGCTGTGAATCTGCTGCCTCCAAAACCTCACTATGCACAGATCGCCCGGGGAGCTTAAGATGCTGGTTCTGATACAGCACATCTGGCCAGAGGATCTGCATCTCTCAAGCAACACTGATGCTGCCGGGGTATGGACCACAGTTTGAGTGACAGGGTGTAGACCCAACTAACAATGAAGGACAGTGAGACTCAGAGAGAGAGTAGGAACTTGCCTAGGGTCACCCAGCCCGACAGCTGGGGCTGAAGAGGGACCGTCCGGCTCCACAGCCAGGGCTCTGGAATTCACGGGGCAGGCCGGGCTCAGTGCGTCTTTGTGAGACGCAGCATACCTGGACTCACCCGGGCTGCCCGCCCCTGCCCATGAATAGTGGGCCTCTTTCCTTCCTGCACCAGGCTGGCGGGCGCACGCCCACAGACGCCCCCTCCCCTACACACACACTCACACACACTCACACACCCTGGCCGGCCCGGCGGCCCTCCCTGTTTGGGGAAAGTCAACAAGAGCGTTTGAAAAGTCTTTCTGTGTGGAGAATCTGTTTGTATAGGGGGAGGAAACGGAGAGCCAGCCAATAGGTAGAAATATTAATGAAGCTTGTTATAAAGGGCCCATTCACGGCTCTCCGAGTAAATAGGGCTCTTGTCGGACTGCCACGTTATCTGCCAAGTTCAAGAATGTGGTTTGAAAAAAATAGAATTTAAAGGGGTAAGGTGGAGCCTTAAATGGACAGCCTGCTGGAGCTGGAATCAAGGACAGGAGGAGCCTCAGCTGAGGGGCTGGAGGCACGGGGATGCTGGGGCGCTGGGTCTTGGGGTGAGGAGTAAGGGACTGCCCAGGAGAAGGGCAGGTGGGAATCGCTGGAGTGCAGAGCTCAGAGAGCATCCATCGTCCATCATCCACCATCCACCGTCCACCGGTGTGGAAGGCAGCCTTGGTGTCTGGCCCAGGGCTTGAAGTTCTTCTGTTTGGACTCTGACATGGTGATGCGGGTCAGGAATGGAGTGTTTCAGTCCCACACCGAAACTCTTCTGGGAATTTTTCTCCTTGGGGTGTTGGTAAGGGGGTCCCTGAGTGGCAGGAGGGGTGCTTCTTAGTAACTCTCAGCCACACTGCATCACAACCCCACAAAGCTCACCCAGCTTCTCCCACCCGCTAAATTCTACTTTGTAGACTGTTACCCAAACAACACATAAGACAGAGCATAAAAGACTCAAACTCTGGGTCCACTCAGCTCACACAGGGCAAATTCGGGGCTCAGAGAAGGAGAGTAATCAACTCAAGGTCACTCAGCAAGTCTTTAGCAGAATTGGGACTTGCTTCTATCAGTTTCTTGTTGGACCAGGTTCCCAGGACTGCAGATGGTGTCTGGCCTAGAGGAGGCGACTCGCTATTTCAAGTGCACAATGTTTTATTTTTAGCCCTCGACCTAAATCAACCTATAAACAAGGGTTCTGTCTTGTGCCCAATTTGCTCTTGGCCAGCTCTGTGGTCTTGGGCAGGTGACTCTGCCTCTCTGAGCTTTAGCTTCCCTTTCCATTGTAAAATGGGGTTATTTAGACCAACCTCTCCTGTTGTTGAGAAGACTCAAAGAGAGGATGTTGGCCCAGTGCTGTGCCAGGCCCTTGGTGGGTGGCCCGGGACAGTGGCTATGGTGTTTCTTTTTCTGTCCCAGCCTGAGGTACAAGAATAGAATTTCCAGAAGGACTGTTCTCCTGGCCTCTAGGTTTCAGGGTATGGTTTCTGCTCGGGTCCTAGAAGGCTGCCCTGTGTTGAGGGTCACGGGAAGCTTGCAGATTGGGAGTCGGGGGCTTCTGACAGCACAGCCACACCTGTGTGTGAACTATTGCAAGGGTCCGAGAAAAGGCCCTGCAGGAAGCTGTGGCCAGCAGCTGCCCTTCCGTCCCCTGCCCTAAAGGGCGGCGCAGAGTACACCTCTGTCTGACGAGGGTTAATGTGTGGGGAGCACATTTACATTGGCTTTTCTTTACAAATAAAAGGGGTGAAATTCCTATGAAGCAAAAAGGAAATAATCAATGCAAAACCTAAACGGAAACACTTTGGTAAAGACTCCGCCAGGCGCTTGCTAGATGACCTTGAACAGTGGGGACTTAAGGACATTGGGGATGCAGAAAGGCAGCAGTGTCCCCTTAAAGGGAGGTGTTGTGGGGTGCCGTCACAAACACAAGTCTGGGGGCTCACAGCCCCAGCTTCAAACCTGGGCTGTGCTCCTCACAGGCTGTGTGACCTTGTGCAAATGATGGACCTCTCTGGGCTTCCCTTTTTTTTGATCTGTACAAGAAAAGAGAAGACAGGGTTAAAGTGTGTGGAGCCCTGGCACATCATGGATGCTCATTAAATGTCAATTTCCTTTCCTTTCTGGGCCTCTTGGCAGGCCGAGGGGAAGCGTCTGACAGGTCTCACCAGCCAGACCTGAGAGAGACCTGGTCTGCAGGCCCCAGCACTCACAGAGCCTGATGGTGACTATGTCTGCATAGCCCTTTACAGTTTGCAAAGCACTTGTCTACTCCCCTTTAGAGCCTTGCAAAAGTCCCTTGAGGTGAGTAGGGCACTGCTTACTGCTTACTGCACCGAGACTAGGGGAAGGCTAAAGACTTGGACCCACAGCTCATAGACTGGGCCCGAATCTCTCTTCATTCCTTCACAAATACTGGTTGAGGATTATGTGCCAGGCATGGGGGATGCAATAGTGAGTAAGACTAGCCATAGAGGAATGGATGACTATTGGACGAGTGGATGATAGGTGGATGCTGGATGGATGATGTTTGGCTGATGGATGGATGGTGGTTGGATGATGAATGGATGGTGGATGGATGATAGATGGATGCGTAAAGGAAGGAAGAATGACAAATTTCTTGAGGGCAGGATTCCTGTCTCTCCTTTTCACCACTGGGCCCTCAATACTGAGGATGGTGCTTGACACAGAGGAGGAGCAAAAACTTGTCACATGATATCTTCGTTGGTGGTATGGACTCAAGAAACAAGCTACACAGCTTTCTAGCTGTGTGATCAAGGGGAAGTTACTTAACCTCAGGGTGCCTCAGTTTCCTTATCCGTAAAATGGGACTAACTATAGGTCATTGTGAGGATTAAATGAGTTAACACATGTAATGCTCTAAGAACAGGACTAGCCAGTACTCAGTAAGTACCACGTAAGCTTTGATCACTTTTATTTTTCTGGTTTGACTCCTGAATTCCCTTCTGTCTCCTTGCATAGTCACTTCAGTCATGTCCAACTCTTTGCGACCCTATGGACTATAGCCTGCCAGGCTCCTCTGTCCATGGGGATTCTTCAGGCAAGAATACTGGAGTGGGTTGCCATGCCCTCCTCCAGGGGAATCTTCCTGACCTAGGGATTGAACCTACGTCTCTTAAGTCTCCTGCGTTAGCAGGCGGGTTCTGGGGGTAGACTCTCAAGATAGGACTCTGGGTGCCCTGCCCGGGATGCCTCCTAGTAGAAGCATCTATTTGGGCTGCAGTTCAGAGAGAGGAGATCCTGGGTCCAAATCAGGGTCAGGGAAGTCCAGGGTGCACATTTCCCTGAGGCCAAGGACAGGGCTGGTGCCTGGCTAAGGGAGGCAGTACAGCAGGATGGTCAGAGCTTTGGGCTGGGAGCGGAAGAGTCATGTGTCCATTCTGGCCCTGCCATGGCCCTCCCCCTGGGACTCCACAGTTAGATATTCAGAGAGATCGATTGCTGTGAACCAGTTGAGTCGCTGACTGAGGAAACACGAATTAAGCTATCTTCGGCTCCTCATCCTCAATTTTCCTCTCTTTGAACGGATTTTTCCGGATCGGAAAAACTGAGCCTTTGCTAGCCTTGGAACACACACGCGCTCTCTCGCGCGGCCGAAATGCTGTGTCAGCGGCAGCTAGTGGTTGAGGATGGCTCCAGATGGAGCGCTCATTAACGCCCCTGAGCAGGGCTCAGGGTCCCCCCGGGTCACCTCCCCAGAGCACACAGGCTGAGCTTTCTCTCTGAGGGCTGCCGACAGTCCCACCTTGTCCCAGCCCTGCGATTTATAGGAGCCGGTGGTTGACACAAGTTCCCGCTCGGCGTGGGCTCGTGGGCCCGTGGGCTCCACTGGACGCCAAGAGCCACAGCTCCTGCCTGCCTGCCCCTCACTCTGTAAGTGAGTCACTGGGGTTTGGAGTGGGCCACCCTGGGGGTGGCTCCTTGTTGGAATAAGACAGTCACCTTCGAACAGAGCAGGCAAAGACAGCATGCCAAACCTTAGCTTGGCAAAGCTTCTGCCCAGAGGGCACCAAGGCACCTCCTTCCAGCCAAGGAATTGCAGGCACTCAGGCTGGCATAGCCCTGTAAGAGCCACGAGCCCAACAACTCTGGATTGAGACAGAGGCTCGACCAGAGAGGGGAGCCTATGCGGCCACGGTGCACAGCAAGTCAATGGCAGGGCTATTAATAGAACCCTGGAGACCCAGTTCCTGGGCATCTCCTGCTCCCCTAAAGGAAAGGAAGCAGCTGAGGGCCTTCCTGGCTGCTAAAGCTGACCCCTGCCTGGTCTTCTGGGAGCCAGGTGGGCACCTGGACAGATTCCTGGGTCTCCCAAGCTTCCAGGGAAGCCGATTCGATGCCCCTTTGATATGACAGGAGGAGAAAGGGATGGGGTGTGGAAGAAAGCCTTGGGCTTTGCAGTTGGGCACAGCTGGGGCCTAACCTTGGCTCTGTTGGTTCCTAGCAGGAGAAATGCAGGCAACTTACTTAACTTCCTCTGAGCCTCTGCCTCCTCATCTCCACAATGTGGCAACTTGTCACCTACATGGTAGGTCATGATGTCAAGTATTTGGCACACAGTGGGCACTTAACAAATGGTTGTAATGAGTCCCGCTCCAACTGGCTTGGGCAGCCTGAGTGGAGAGCAGGACGGGGACAGGCCTTTGGCTTTTTAGGTGATGGGGCACCACCCAGGTGCTGTGCAGATTTCCTCTCAGCACAGGCAGGAGAGCCCTGGGGTTGAAAGCCTGGTGGCCAGCTTGGGTCACCAGCCTGCAGAATAGGTGGGCAAGTCTCAGCACTCTCTTGGACTCGGGCTCCCTATCTGTGAAATGGATGTTGGAATAGTGGACTAAGGATGCTACAGCAAACCCCGGGCTGGCCCAGCTGGCAGAGTATGGGCCACACCCACCCTGGGCCTGCTTCCTGCCTAAATGAGTGCTGTCTCCGGAGGTGGAGATTCCACCCAGGGCATCCAAGACAGGAGGTGGGTGAGCGGGTGGTAGGAAGAAAGGGACAGGACCAGGCAGAGCCTGGCAGAGCAGGGCTACTGTCTCAGGTCACCAGGCTGGTCAGATCATCCAAAAGGCTGGTCAGATCATCCAAGAGGGCCCCGTCTTCTTTGGGCCAAGCCCAGGCGCTCAGGACCACGGGTTCTTGGCAGCAGTGGGGAGAGGGCCCCAGCCCTTCCCTCTGACACTGAACATCCTGGGCTGCAGCCACTCTGGCTCGGGGCTCGGACCCAGTCCCCTGTATTAGGTCCAAGCAGCCTGCAGAGCCTCCAGGAAGCAGGGGACACTCCGGGAGGCCGGGGCCCTGGCGAATCAGGCTGCCAGAGGCCTCTCTGCTGCGCAATGAAGGCCTCCCTGTGGCAGAGTCACCGTCCCACAGTGCGACTCCACGCCTGCCATCGCCTCCAGCTCAGAAACTCTCACTGGCTCCCCAGACCGGAACCAGCTTTGTGTCCTGGTGTCTCTGTGGCTCATGGAAGAACTTCAGGGTCCCAGAAGCCTTGACCTGCTGGGTGCCAAACATCAGTCATGTACTCCTGTCAGGGGAGAGTTCTGGAGTTTCATCAGATTCACATAAAGAGCCACCGCCCCATGGGCTGAAGTCCAGGCTCTTGGTCAGCATTCAAGGCTCTCCCCAAGCTGGCCCCAGGTCTCCACATCTGCCCCTTCTTGTCCCCCCACTCCACTCCCTGCCCTCCCGTCCTCATCTCCCCTCCTGGAAGTTTTCCCGGCTGCTGGCCCTCCTCCCAAGCCCCAGAGCATCATCAAGGCCCCTCCTTTGCAGTTTGTTCTCAAAACTGTCCTCTCCTCCTCACGTAGCTTTCACGGGGCTTAGACCTGGCCCTCCCCACCCAGACTTTTGCAGAAGCCTCTTGTCCACTTGCCCTGCTATGTCGTCCTCCAGCCAACCGCCCAGTGCTGCTGGGCCACTCTCCCCAACTGCCTAGAACTATTCTCTGTCCCAGGTGAGTTGGATGATATGGCAGAGGTGGGACGGAGAAGGAGGAGGAGGAGCAGGCAGAGGAAGGGGTGGAAGCAGAGGAGGAAAGGCAGAAACAAGAGAGAATCAGGGAGGGAGACAGAGAGGCCTTGGACTGGAGAGAGAAATGCAGCCCAATCAAAAGCGAGGCAGAAACAGGGGGAGATGCTTGGAGAGACAGACAAAAAAAAGGGAGGGGGGAAGACAACGAGACAGGATGTCGAGACAGGAGAGCTATAGCGTGAGGGCGGAATGAGGCGAAGCAAGGCCGGCACAGACAGGGACAGACAAATACAGAGACTGCAGCCAGAAAGGACTGGAGCCAGAAGCCAGGCAGAGAGAGAAAAGGAGACTGAGGCTGGGGGAGCCCTTGGCCGACACTAGAGAAATGGCTTTCTAGTGCCTTCCTGTGCTGGATCCTGGCCCTCCTCCCCTTCTCTGAGCAACTGATCCTCACTGGGGAGCAAACGAGCAGGGTCTGGTACCCGATCCTGCCACCTGTTGGCTCCGCACCCTCCCACGCTGGAGCCTCTGACCTGGCTCGTGGTCCAAGCCCCACGTGAACGGCTCGCCCATCATCACCAGCTGGCCCTTAGGAAGTGACCCTGGGCTGGGCTGGGGAGCACTGCAGTGTTAAGAACCTCCAGAATTATCCAACTGGCTGCTGGGTAAGCTGTGTGATACTGGCCCAGGACCTTAACCTCTCTGGGCCTCTGGGGAAGTCAAAGGGCAGATTCAGTGTTGTCTGCAAGAGAGATTGAGAAGGTTTGTGTTACCCCCTCCCAACCCACCTGCTCCCGACACCCTCCCAATCCCGGTCCCACTTGAGGCTGATCTTGTTTCACCGTATCTATGACCACCACTTTGGAAGGCGGGAGAAGAAAGAGTTGGGGTGAAAGCTCTGGCCATTTCTTTGGGGAGCACGCGGCCCAGGGCTGATCTCATGTTCCGGCCACATTGGCCTCTGCCTTGGCATCTGAGATTGGGAGTTAAGTTACCTGTTGTCAGAAAGAGTCTTGTTAACTGTTCTTTGCCCAGGAAGATTGTTGGTCCTTGCAAAGCCAGGGTCCTATTGCCTGGCAGGAGTAAGGAAGAACAACACAAATAATAATAGTAACGATGGCCAGCATCCACTGAGCTCTCACCTGCTACCTTGCTCAGCATCATACATCCTGGTGTAAGTCACAAGACCATATGACATGGGCACTCTGATTATCCCCTCTGATAACTGGGGAAACTGAAACTTAGGGCCAGTAAACGGTGGTGACTTTCAACTCCAGGCAACCTGACTTCAGAGCACTCTTATTCCTTTAAAGGAGTTGACAAGAGTGACACCCTCATTGACGCCACCCCTATCAAGGCAGCACTTCTATGGGTCCAGCCCCGGGCTAGGGACCAGAAAACAGGACCCAGCAGCCCCACTCTTAAGTGCTCATCATCCAGTGGGAGGTGGCTCAGACAATAAAGAGTCCGCCTGCAACCCAGGTTCGATCCTGGAGTCAGGAAGATCCTCTGGAGAATGGCTACCCACTCAGTATTCTTGCCTGGAGAATTCCATGGACAGAGGAGCCTGGTAGGCTGAAGCCCATGGGGTTGCAAAGAGTCAGACATGACTGAGCAACTAACGCCTTCACTTTTTCACCCAATGGGAGAGAAGACAGTTACCCAGTGGACAGAGGACATGCCCATTAATGAGTTCCTACTACATGCTAGCTTCTGTAGTATGCAGCTGGAGTATGGGCTTGGCCTCGGTTTGAATTCATGATGTACAGCTTATAAGCTCTGTGACCTTTGGCAAGTTGCTTAGCCTCTCTGTGCCTGAGTTTCCTCATCTGTAAAATATTTTCCTATTTGCTGTGAGAATGAAAGATACTAATTCTTAGAGGGGGTCTTGGAGCTGCGTCTGACATGTGCCAAGGGCTTAGGCTTGTTACACACCGTCTTCTCCATCATCATCATCATCTTCTTTTTTCTCTTAAAAAAATTTATTTATTTGGCTGCATTGGGTCTCAGTTGTGGCGCATAGGCTCCAGGGTGCACAGGCTCAGTAGTCACGGTGCTTGGGGCAAGGTTGCCCTGTGGCACGTGGGATCTCAGTTCCCCAACCAGGGATTGAACCCGCATCCCCTGCTTTGGAAGGTGGATTCTTAACCACTGGACTACCAGGGAAGCCCCCATCATCTTCTTTATCAGCACTTTTTGGAGACTATCCTGTTTAGTCATTCCCTAGCTTAGGATGATTGGTTGCTATGATTACCCCCATCTTACAGATGAGGAAACTGAGACTCAGAAAGGCAAAATGACTTGCAGTAAATTAGTAAAAGGCTGAACTAAGATTTGAACCCATGACTATTGAGACCTGGCCTGTGTTTTTCCCCATCTTTATTGTGTCAGAGAAAAAACTCTGACTTCCTTTTTTTTCCCTTCCTTCTCCCTCCTTCCCTGCATTTCTTTTCTTTTTCTCTCAGTCTCCCTCTCCTCCTCTCTTTCTTTCCTTTATTCAGGGAATATTTATTGAGCATCTCCTACATGCCAAATCCTATGCCAGGGCTGGAATTCTTGTGCTGACCCTGGAGACCAGAGAAATGTTTTCTCTTCTGTCCTTACTGGCTGGACCCGGGCCTCCTCCCACCTCCGGCTACAGCTGTGAAGGGAAGAAAGTTTTGTCTTGTCCCCAAAAGGTGGGCAGGGGGCAGGCCTGGGAGGCATCGGGTTGGGAGGTAGGCTCCCTGTGTGCACACTGCCTCTCTCTGCATCCCACTGGCTCTATTTACCTTTATGAGAAAGTGCGCTTGTCCAGCCCTGGGTTCATGAGGTCAGACCTCACCTGGTGGAGCCTGAGAAAGGGTGTCTGGGAGGAAAGGGCAGACCATGGTGGGCACAGAAAGAGCTGACTCAAAGCGCAGGAAGCAGACACCTTTACCAAGGTATGCTTGAGCCTGTGGGGGTCCCAGGGCCTAGTGGGAGAGGAGCTTGGACCAGTCCTCTGAACCCATCTTAGTCCCATGGCCCAGAGAGAGAGGAGCTTGGACTAGTCCTTAGCCCTCCATGAGGTGGAGTGCGGAGTATGTAAGAGGGGTTGCCAAGTCCTCCAACACAAGCCATCTCAGCTCCAATCATCAGCCCGCTGCTCACACATTCCTTCCTTTTAGAACCTTCTCAGCCTGGTTCCAGGGCCCTGTGCTGGATTCCACAACCCCTGGAGCCCCCACTGATCGCTTGTGACGTGAACCGGAACTGCCTGGTTATTTGCCTGTCCCATTCTCACATCTGGGTTTTCGCACTTCTGTTTCCTTCCTTGGAGTCCTCTGCCAGCTTCGCTCACTCACCTCATCCAGCCTCTTTTCAAATGTCACCTCCTCAGAGGAGTCTTCCCTGACCACCCTATCTAATCTAGCCTTGGGGTGATTTTAAAATCATGGCTGCAAATGCTCCAATTCTCTCCCTAGCAAGAGGTGGGGGTCTCTGCCCCTTCTCTTTGATCCTGGGTGGACTTGTATCTGTTTTGATCCATTGTGTATGATGGAAGCGACACTAGGAAATTCTGAGGCTGGGTTGTATAAGTCCATGGAGTTTCTGCCTGTTTTGCTAAAACACTTGTTTTGAGAGCTCTGGACCACCATGGAAAGTCCAACCACCCTGAGGCCACTGTGCTGTGAGGAAGACCAAACCACCTGGAGAGGTCATGGTGGGGGAGCGGGGGGTATGGTGATCTGTTTAGCCATCCTGGCTGAGCCCACTTTTTAGTTACCTTAAAGCCCATGCACCAGATACATTGTTTTAGCCTCTTAGTGCTGCTATGTCTTCAAATTACTGCAAGCTTGGTGGCTTAAAATAACACAAATGTGTTCTCTTAACACTTCTGGAGTCAAGTCCCAAATGGGTCTCATCGGGCTAAAATCAAGATGCTGGCCAGGCTGCATTTCTTCTGGAGACTCTGGGGGAAACCCTTGCCTTTTCCAGCTCCTGGAAGCTGCCTGCATCCCTCAGCTCATAGTCCCTTGCTCCAGCTTCAAGGCTAACAGCGTAGCATCTTCTAATCTCTCTATGCCCCCTGCTTCCATTGTCACGCATCTTTCTCTGACTTTCCATTGGCCCCAACTGAGTAACCAAGGATACTCTTCCCACTTCAAAATCCTGAAGTTAATCACACCTACAGAGCCTTTTTCTACCACCTAGGGTAGCCTATTCACTGGTTCCAGGATGAGGACGTGGACATCTCTGGCCAAGAGCGGGGCACTGGGATGCCTGCCACACACATGAACGGAGATGCTTGCAGGTGAGCCCCGCCCCCGCCTCTCCGAGCTCCCACAGCCATCGGAGTCTTCCCAGTCCAGACCCCGGACCTCAGGGAACTGAGACAAGCCCTCGGCTTGTCTGCTTGCAGTTGTTTTTCAAACACCAACTGATAACTTTAACAAGCCTCAAGGTTCTCATCATCTTCAAACCACTTAGCCTGCTTTGTTTTTTTTTTCACAACGCTTATACAATTATACGTTTATGGGTTTCCTTTCTTCTTTTCTGTCTTCCCCAACAGATACAAGGTCAAGGGAATTAATGCTTATTGCTATGTAAACAACACCCAACCACGCCTTCTAGATATTTGTTCAACAAATTCAAGTCACCTCCCATCAGACTGTAAGTTCTCCGAGGTTTAAAACCTGTCTGTCTTGATAATCACTGGTTTCCCAGAACCCCAGCTGGGTCCCAGCACAGGGAAGGGAAGGGGTTCCGTACAGCTTGAACAATTGACTTTCTTTTCTTAATCTACCTCACTCCTCCCTGAGAATCAGGAAGTCGAAGGGGGCTTGGAAGTCACCTCTGAGTTCAGTTTTCTGGGGCTCACAAACTCAGCTGCCTACAGGGAACCTATTAAACCAGGCCACTTGAATTGTCAGGTAGCTGGGAGTGCTGAGGTCTGTGGCCAACTGGAAATGGCCTTACCACCCAAGGTATTTTTTTTTGAAGGTGGACACATGGACAGCCAGTTGAAACACGTCTTGTCTTGTTATGCTGCCCCCCGTTCCTGGTCCCCTCATCTACTCCCTGCACCTCCTTGCCCTGCCCTGTGCTCCCAGGAGGCTGACCTCTGGGGGCTGCACGGCCTCACCTTGGCTCCCTTGTCCCCTAACTTCTGAGTGGCTTTGGTTTGTGGGGGGACCCGCTACTGGAGGGCAGGAGGAGAGAGGCTGGGGTTTCTGCTCCCTCTCTGCCCCTACTGCTGGAACTTTGCGATGGTGGCTTTCCTGTTGTAGCTCCCGCTCGGCTCCACTAACCTGTTCCTCCCCTCGTCCCTTCAGAATGAGATGGCAAGGGCTTCTCACTGTCCCGGGTGCTTCACCAGCCCTGGCTGAGTCCCACAGCCTAGCCCAGTCCTCTGTGGATGACTTGTTTTGAATATTTCCACTGAGAAGTGCCATTCTAATTTTTTTTTTAATCAGGGTGACTAGTAGCGGTATCACTAGCTATCAGCTACTTGGTCTGTTTGGCGGGAGCACTGAACACTCTCTCAGTTGACCCCTGTTGCAGCGTGTGCTGCCTCCTGCCAGGATCCTGAGTATGACAACATCTGTAGACCTCATTTGGCCCTGGGGTCTGATCCAAGACCCTAACTGGGCCAGAACTTTCCCCTTCAGCCTCTGCCAGGGAGTCATTGATTTCTGCCGTCCTCCCCACCCCCAGCCCCACCCTGGCCAGGCCTGGCTGTTCACCATCCTCCGTTTTCACCCTCTGTACATTGTTTGAAAACTCAAGTTCCTTTTCTGCATGGGATGAAATGTCCCTCTGGAGCCTTCCCCAAAACCACTCAGACAGCGTGGACTCATACGGGATCTCTCTTCAAGTGGCTCTCTCCCCGACTCAGGTGACTCTGCTTCAGGTCAGAATCCCCTGGTACTTCTCCTGGGCCTCAGTGGACCTCCCCTCCCTCCCCTGCCCCAACATCACATCCGTGCCCCACACAAACACACACTGTTGATTTTGTTCCTGGGTTTTGGAGACCAAGAAGAGAGTGAAACATGTCCCTCCTCGGGCTGGATTGGGTCTTTTGGTAACAGTCACTGAGTCACATTTCCACTAACAGACATTTAATGAGCTTTGGAGACAATTTCCTTATACACTTGGCTTTCATCAATGGTGGTCAACCAGTTCCCTATAGCCTTAAAGCACGAGGGAAGTGAACAGGGCACAACCTTTGAAGAAATGACATAGCCCAGGGTTCTATCCCTGGCTTGGGAAGATCCCCTGAAGAAGGAAATGGCAACCCACTCCAGTATTCTTGCCTGGGAAATCCCATGGACAGAGGAGCCCAGTGGGCTACAGTCCATGGGGTCACAAAGAATCAGACATGACTGAGTGACTAACACTTACTTAAGGATACAACCTAAACTGACTGGAACCAAATGGGCTCAAGATGGCAGACAAGTCGACTTCCACTAGACCCTGAGCCTCGGTACATGCTCATTGTAACACATCAGCAAGCTAAGTGACACACCCACAGGTGCCATGACAGTTCCAAGCTGACCTTCAAAGATCAAAAAGTGGGTGGTGGCCCAATTCCTGGAAATCTCCGCCCCTTCCCCCAAGTAGTTGGAATAATCCTCCCACTCATTAGCCTAGGAAATTACCCAGCCCATAAAAGCTGACCACACCACACCGTGAGGCTGCTCTCGCCTCCCGAGATGGCCCACGCTCTGTCTGTGGAGTGTGTTGCTTTCTAAATAAATCCACTTCTTACCTGTCACTTTGTGTCTCACTGAATTCTTTCCGTGATGAGACATCGAGGACCTGAGCTTCATTAAGTCCTGAAACCAGGTGGTGATCTCAGTTGGAAGACCGTGGGTTTTGGCCGGGTTCGAGTTCCAGCACATGGGTTCAAGTCCCAATCTGAAGTGAACGTTTCATCCTGATCTTCTTCACATAGTCCCCCAGTAACAAGGCAAGACTGTCTGGATCCCATCACTGTCCAAGTTGTTCTGCCATGGCCCAGCCAAAGTTGGGGGAGGATAGCTCTGGACCCTGGTACTCTGTCCGGGTACCCAAAAGTCTCTATTCCTCTTTGGATCTTTTTTTTTTTTCTTTTGAAAAATTTAGATTGGGTGGTTTAGACAAAAGCTGAAGTCTGACATCCTCTGTATCGGGACCTTCTTTTCCACAGCACTCGCCCCCAGTGGTAGGGTCCCTTTAGCAGTGTGATGACCCAGCTAACGCTGTCTCCCTAGTGGGCTGTGGGCTCCACCTGAGTAGAAGCCTTTGTGCATCGCCTGATGACAGTAGGAACTCAGTAAATATTGGTTAAATGACTGACTGCCTGATTGAATTTTAAAATATCGTTTCTGTTCAGCGTATGTACAGTCCAGCTCAGCTCCAAGATTACCTGGGGACTCTGTGCTGGCCCCTAGCCCAAAATGAGACACTGAAGAGCTTCCTTGAACAATTATTATTATTATTTTTTAAGAGTATCCTTTTTGCCCTGCGGCCCGCCTGGCTGCCAGGCCCCCTTAAATGCCCCAGGAATATTCCTCCGAGGCTGCTCTGGTGGAACGGCCCAGAACTCGGTGAGGAGCGGCCTTAGGTTGCCTTTTTTTTTTTTTCCTACTACCTCCTAATATTAACCTGGCGCTGGGCCCCCGGCCCCCACGCAAGGATGGGAGGCCTTGGATGGAGCCAGAAAACAGATCCATCTGGAAATAGAAAAATAATCCCAACACTAGCGGTTTTGTCCAGCCTCCCCAGTGGGGTGTGGAGTAGGCCCATGAAAGGGGCTTTGAGGGCCGGTGGGTGAGGGCCGTGGATGGGAGCGCCTGCGCACGTGGCATCAGCTGGGTGCCCAGGCCTCCAGGGCAAGGGGACAGGCCTGCAGGGATCGGGAACTGTGTCACGGCTGCCTCCGGGGCCAGCCAGGACTCCACAGGGGTCTGGCTCAACCTTGAAACTGCGTGCCCTAGCGTGAGTGACTCGGGTTTTTAAGGCTACGTTGCCCCTATGTTTCAAATGGGGATTATAGGACCTACGCCTAGGAACTGAGCCCGTGGCCACAGCAGCCCCCACGGCGCCTGGGGTAGAGGAAGGGCCGGACAAATGGCAGCTCCAGCAGTTACTGTAATTTCTGACTTCAGGAGGTGTGGTGTCAAAGCCTTGTACCCACTCACAGGGTGACCTTGGGCGAGCCCACTGGGCCTCTGTCTTCCCATCTGGGCAGTGGGCCGTGGCCCAGAGCCCTGTGGTCCTGGGAGCCAGAGAGACGAGTTCCTCAGCGTCTGCCCCAGGACAGAAGGAGGTGCCTCCCTCCCACAGGGAGCCCACCTGTGTGCACAGCGCCTGCGCGGAGGACTCAGAAGTGGCTGGAAGCTCCCCACGGCCCGTCGCCAGCTTCCTAGGAGAGCCTGTGAACAACCCTGGGCCTCTGCTGGTTGCTCTCATTCTTTCCATGATTTGGGAGAGGCTGGACATTGGCAGGGAGGTGCTTCCCGCAGAGACTCCAAGGGCCTGGGATGGGGTCAGACGGAGTCACAGGCTGGCCCCCAGCAGCTCCTGCTGCCTGCTTACCTTGCAGGAGTCTGTGAAAGCAGGAACCCCGGGTCTGGGTTTATTTTCACCATGCTTGGTACGTTCTTAGGCAAGTTAGATCTTTCCTTGTTATTGTGTCTCCTTCACTATCTCATTCATTCAATCGGCAAACACGTATTGAGTATCGCGTGTATTCCAGGCTCTGTTCTTGTCATCAGAAATATCAATGAATGACAAAGTATCTATCCTCCTTGGGGGCAGGAGATGGGAGGGGAGCACTGAAGGGGCAGCGAGCTGGGGTAAGACGAGGTGACACTTTCGGACAGGCTAAGTGTGCTGTGTCCATGGGACAGCTGGGTGGGCCTCCAGGGAGGTGGGTAGATGACGGCGAAGCCCGTGGAAGCCAACTGTGCCAGAAACAGAGCAGTGGAGGGAGGAAGGCGCTGCCGGCCAGTCTCCCCATTCCCCACAGCCCTCTGCGCTGGCAATGACTGTGAGGATGGCGGGGATGACGGTAAGCATTTATCCAAGGCTTCCTCAGCACCAGGCAGGCCCCATGTCAAGTGATTTGCAAATCGCCTTTCATTATCAGAACAACCCTGGGGGATGAGTCTGATCATCCCTGTTTTCAGAAAGAATTGAAGCTGAGAGGTGAGTGTCTTTGGCCAGGTTCCCCGGAAACAAAGCCTGAGACAGAGAGACCAGATGTGTGGTTTAGGGATAAAACCTGGAAGGGAGTGAGGGTGGCCCCGGGAGCAGGGCAGGGAAGGAAGGGGTGAGGGTGTGGGCTCTGCAGCAAGAGCAGCGTGACGGGCCCTGCTGGACTTCTGTACCTGAGTCTCGGGCCCTGGCCTCCAAGGGCCGGCCTCTGGAGGAGACCGCCGCCTCGCGTTCCTTGGGCCAGGCACACCGCAGGCGGAGGGGGCAGCCCTGTAGTGACGGGACCTGACCTCACCAGGCTGCAGCTCTGGGGGCTTCTGGGGGTCATCGGGGGTCATCGGGGGTCATCGGCGGTCTGAGTAGGAGAGGCCCTCCTGGCTAGAGGCTCAGCCGGTGTCTTCCAGCTCCTCTCCTGCCTGTCCTTGGTGTGTGTGATGGTGTGTGTGCATGTGACTGTGTGCATAGGTATGTGTGATTGTGTGTGGCTGTATGTGACTACATGTGTGTGACTGTGTATGTGTATGTATGACTGTGTGTGACTGTGTGTGTGTGTGACTGTGTGCATATGTATGTGTGATTGTGTGTGTGGCTGTATGTGACTACGTGTGTGTGACTGTGTATGCATGTGTATGACTGTGTGTGACTGTGTGTATGATTCTGGGTGTGTGACTGTGTTTGTGTAACTGTGTGTGTGCCTGTGTGTGTCCTTTCTCTCCTTGGCCCACGACCCTCCGTATTTCTCCTTCATCTTCTCGGCCTGTAACTCAGAGTCTCTGACCCTTCTCTTGCTCTCCTCCTGTGACGTTTCTCTTCTCTCTTGAAGGCCTATCTTTCTCCCCACGCCATCTGTCTTGCTCTTTGCTACCTTTTTCCACCATCCTCTCTCTTCTTGCAGATGACCGTCTTCTCTCTCTCCATTTCTCTTTCTGTTTTGCTTTCCTATCTGTCCGTCTCTGAATCCTCTCTCTCTTTGTCTTCTCCTGCTTCTGTGTCTTGGTGCCTCTGCCTCTTTCTTGTTTCTCTCCCGTTTCTGTCCACAGCTGGGGCTGATCCTGGGGACTGGGGACCAGGAGAACTGGCAGGGTATTGCAATAAGGCCAGAAGGACGACAGGCAGGACCACAGGGGTCTTGCTGCCTGGGGGAGACAAAGATGCCTTGAGGTCTCCTTGCCAGGCAGCCCTCATTCTCCTCCTGAAGGCCAAAGTGTGTGTGCGTGTGTGTGAGGGGAAGGAAAGAGACAAGGAGAAGGAGAAAGTTGGCCTTGGTGGGACCTTGGGTTGGTGGGAAACAGATAAAGCCTTAGAGCGTATGTTCCCTGGAGTCCTTGGGAAGGCTGGACATGATACACTGGAATCCTATCTTCGTGTGTTCAGAGCGTGCTGCGCGCACACACACACACACACACACACAATGTGTGTGTCAGGTGTGGTGGGAGAGTGCCAGACTGGCCTCTGCAGCTGGAAAGAAAGGAGCCAGGAGGTGTAGCCACTTCTTTTTTCACCTTTATTGAGATATAATTGACATATGACATTGAATAGTTTAGGTCATAGAATGTAATGATTTAATATACGTATATCTTGCAAACTGATTACCATGGTAAATTTAGTTAATTGATCCATCACTTCACATAATTACAATTGTTTTGTGTGTGTAAGGTGGGAACTTTGAAGATTTACTCTCTTTGCAACTTTCAAATAACTCAGTATAGATCTGACTAGAGTCTCTCTACTGTCCATCACATCTCCAAGTATTCATCTGATGACTAGAAGTCTGGGCTTTCTGACCACTTTCATCCATTTCCCCTCTCCCCATCCCCTGCCTCTGGCAACCACCAATCTGTTCTTTATTTCTGTGAGTTGGGCTTTTAAGATTCCACATAAAAGTGAGATCATACAGTATTTATCTTTCTCTGTCTAACATATTTCACTTACCAGAATGCCTTGAGGTTCACCCATGTTGCTGCAAATGGATTTCCTTCTTTTAACTGTTGACCAATATTCCACGGCTCAAGTAGAGATGTCACCACTTCTGATTGGCTTGTGTCTGACCCCACCCCTCAGCCATCCTTCAGCTGCGATTCCAGACCAGAGTCCACTTCAACAGCAGCCTTTGGCCACCTCTGTTCAAGATGGTGGGGAGTAGGGGGTTCAGTGGAGGCCAAAGACAAGGATGATGCTAGACCCCCAGTTGGAGATCGTGATCATCATCACCAGGGAATCAGGACCTGGCCCGATGCTTGTATTTTCAGCTGGAGAATCAGGGCCTGGAGGAGGCAGATGGCGGGCTTTGGGGGTTTGGTGAACAGACTTAATCCAGGTCTCACAGTGAGTTGTGGTCATCCAGAGCCAGAAGTCAGGGCTCCAGGACTCCGAGCCTGGTGCTTTTTGCATGCCTGCCAGATGCCTCCTCATGAGGTGTGGCTGTTCTCTTTCCCTAGCAGCTCCCAAGACCCTTCCTAGGGTTACAGGCTGGGCCAGGGGAACAGGAGCTAATCAGGCCTCTCCCAAATATCCCACTCCCTTCAAAGCCCCTCCCTATCAACATTGCCACGCCCGGCTTTAATTTCCTCTGTCCACGGGACTCTCCAGGCGGGAGTATTGGATTGGGTTGCCATGCCCTCCTCCTGGGGATATTCCCAACCCAGGGATCGAACCCACGTCTCTTATGTCTCCTACATGGGCAGGTGGGTTGTTTACCACTAGCGCCACCTAGGGAGCCCATAAAGGAGCCTCAGTAATGACCAACACTGAACTTCCTGCCAGCATGGTGATACACAGATTCAACGCTGGAATTTACTTTATCCAGAAAAAATTTTAAAAAGCCATATTTCTTGTGCCCTGTGTTGTGGACTGAGATTTAGCCTTCGTGCATGTTGAATAAATGAGTAAGACAATGAAAGCAGAATGAAGGACCCCTCTCTCCCGTCCAGCTAACACAGTCAGTTTATCCAGAGACCTTCATCTAAAGGACATCTCTTACAGATGGGGTTTCCAATGAGGGTAGGCTGTGGAAGGACATAATTTGAGGCTGAAGGAATCTCTGGACCACCCAGATATGGATGAAACAAGCTACAACTGGATCCAGGGACTAACCTACCTTCTCTGTTTTTTCCAGTTGTGAGTCCCTGGGGAAACACACTGCCTGAGGACCTAGTTACTGCCTCTCTTCTCTCTGTCCTATGGGAATAGATGTTGATAGGGGAGACCAGGGCATTGGCTACCTCAGCAGCATCCTTGCCCACACCTGCTGACATGGGCTGGGTGGGGCTGAGTGGGATTAAGTAGGGACCAAGTGAGGAGATGGGTAGGAAAAGGTCAGAAGGCAAGTAAGCTCTGGGAGCCTCCAGGCCAGGAATGTTGCCCATCATAGTGGTCAGGCAGCCACATGGGGCGCCTTTGAGCATAATCCCTGCCGGGAATGAATGTTCCCTTGTGTGAGGCCCTTGTCTACCCTGAAGTAGGTCACAGGGTTGAAGGATCACAGAAATCTTAGCCTCAGAAGCATGGAATCATAGAAGCTGAAAGGCAGTGCCAGGTAGGATTCCAGGATTTTAGAGCCTCAGAGTTCCGGCGCCAAAAGGCATGAGAAGTTGAACACTTTGGGCATGAAATTTTATGGCTCAAGTGATCTAGGAACCGCAGAACCTTCCACTTGGATGACCCTTAGAGGTGCTCATGTCTGATATGCTCTCCAGTGCAGTGTTCCCTTCTAGAAAGTTCCAGAAGGTAGCTGTCTTCTTCAGATAGGCAAGGAGGTGACAGCAAGGCAGGACAGGACATAGGAGGTTTCCCTGTGGGGTTGTTTTAGGTGTTCTGGGTTGGAATTCCTCACCTAGAATACCTCATTAGTGACTGCCATAGAGTCTGAAATTGCATCATTAGCCATTCTGTCTCTGGATCTGAGAGGTCCGTTGACTTCCAAAGGTCTGTTTTACAGTAAATCATGTCTTGGGTCAGAACCATGTCTCAGGACCTCCTCTACACAGGTTCTGATGAGCAAGGCAACTCAAGACCCAGATGAGTCTCTCTCTCTGCTCCTGCCCTGGGACCCTCCCTCCAACCCAGCACCATCTCTGGGTCCTCCTTTCCTTTGCATTGACCACCCAGCTCCCGGCAGGAAACCAGCTGGCTGGGAGAGGCGATTCCAGCAGCCCTGAGGCTGGCCACGGTGTACAGTGTGGTCCCGCCTCTAATCCCACCACCTCCTGGGGGCAGGCGACAGGGGCAGCAGCCTGTAATTTTGGGGGTGGGAGATGGGACGCCCAGGTCAGCTTCGACCACGGGGTCCCCAGAGGAAGGGAGTGGTCCAAGGGTTTGGAGAATCAAAGCCTTCCTCACAACTCCCTTGGTGACCGTGAAGATAAAAATATTTATGGACAATTTTCCTCTCTCTGGGGACGGCCAGGCACAGAACAGGGCTGTTTTTTTCCTTGGTTGTGGCTGACCTCTCAGGATGGAGGGAGCTGAGACAAACACAGGTTGTTTATGGGGTCTGCAGCAGCCCCCGAGACACACGCTGCACAGTTTCCCCTTTTCAAGGGGGATGTGAGTGTCTGGAAAGCTGCCCAGAGGAACAAGGGTGGGTTTCTGTCTTCTATTAGCTTAGTTCTTGGTGGGGCTGAAGGGATTTTTTTTTTTTTTTTTTCCCTGAGAGATGGGGCGAGTGTGTTATGGTGAATAACATGTTTCCTATAATTTGCCTTTTGAAAACACAAGGAAATTTGCGTATGTGGCTGAAACAGCCTGGGCAGAGAGCCTCTGGTCCTTCATTTCCCCACTGTGTCAGGCTGCTCGAACTCAATAAACACTTGTTGACTGAATGAATGGGTCATAGAAATGGCAAGCCAAGGCTGGAAGGAAGGCCCCTTGGAGATCCTCTGGGCCAAACTGCTCAGGTTTCAGGCAGGGAAACTGAGGCCCCAAGAAGGGGAAGGGGTGGGGCTGTATACAATTGTAGATTTCACAGGTTATGATGATGATGATAACAATGATAATGATAACAATAAACTGTTTCTGAGTATTGGGTACTTTACAATTTACCAACGCTTTCCCATTGGCCAGATTCCCAGCAAAATTGTGGCAGAGGAAAGAAAAAGATTAGAATTCCTTTTATCATGGACCAGAGAAAAGAAGCTTGAAGATATCGAGCAATTTGCCTACTCAACCAGAAAGAGGTGAGGTAGGGTGTGGCAAAAATTGGGGGCTGTTTTTCCATTCGGGTGTGAAATCCATCCTCGACTCAGCCTGACGTTAAATCCCAGCTCCACCATATACAAGCTGTTGAAACGGTTCCCTGCACCCATCCAAGCCTCAGTTTCCACATCTGTAAGTTGGGGCTTGCACTCTCCGCATTTACTGTACTGACTTCCCGGATTAGAGCGAGAATGGCACCAGAGAAGGGATACAAACCCGCCTTGGAAACTGTCAAGCGAAAAGGAGGTCCCATTGCTAGAATTGTGGTGTATCAGTGGATCCTTCCATCCATCCAAGGGAGACAGCATTCTGATTCCAGCTCTTGAGATAAAAATAGCTTTAAAGGGAGGGGGGAAGTTCCCCAGGATATCTGGGCAGGATAAAAATAACCCTTAAGAACAGCTGGCTCCTTTTCTTCACTTTGGTATTCGCCCGCAGTCTTCTGATCTCTTATTTGGTTTCCCAAGTCGACCTACCATCCCAGGCAAACAATCGTCCTTGTTCTGGGGCCAGGCAGTGGCAAATATATTCCAGGCTCTGGGAGTAGAGGCTTTGGACGCGAGAAATATGGGTCCCATCCCAGTTCTGTTTGCAACTCTCTGTGTGGTTCCAAGCAAGTCGTTCTCAGAGTCCCCATTCTTTCGCCATACAGCGCTGTCCAATAGAGTTTGTTCTGAGAGTGGAAATACTCTATGCCTGCACTGTCCAATACAGTAGCCACCAGCTGCATATGGCTTTTGAACACTTGTATTCCTTCCTTCAGGTCTATTAGTATTTGTTATATTTTGTTGTTGCTGTTTCGTTGCTAAGTCATGTCTGATTCTTTTTGCAACCCTATGGACTGTAGCGCCTCTGTTCATGGGATTTCCCAGGCAAGAATAATGGAGTAGATTGCTAATGCCTTCTCCAGGGAATCTTCCTGACTCAGGAATCAAAACTGCATCTCCTGCATTGGCAGGAGGATTCTTTACCCCTGAGGCACCTGGGAAGCCCCTTTATGCATTTAGGTGCGCGTACGTGTATAACTAGCATAGTATTCTCCTCTTGTGTTGATCCCTTTATCATTAAATAGTGTCCTTATCTGTTGCTCAGTCTCTAAGTTGTGTCCGACTTTGTTTAAAGTCCATTTTGTCTGCTATGAGTATTGCGACCCCCACTTTCTTGTCATTTCCAGTTGCACCGTGTATCTTTTCCCATCCCCTCACTTTCAATCTATGTGTGTCTTTTGCCCTAAAGTGAATCTCTTGTAGGCAGCATATTGTAGATTCTTTTTTTTTTAATTTAATCTGCTACTTTCTGTTTTTTTTAATTGGAGCATTTGGCTGTTGAGCCCTTGAACTGTGGCTAGCGTGATGAAGAAACTTTACTTTTTTTTTTAATATTAAGGAACTTACACTTCAATAGCCACATGTGGCTAGCCCTTTAAATGGAGATGGGAAGAGCACCTGCCCCCTAGTCCTGAGGTGAGAAGGGCTGAATGCATGTAGGAGGCGCCTGGCATGTAGGGGGCTCACTGCTTGTTCACTGCCCCCTTCTCCCCTGCTCCCTTTAAATATGGATTTACAAGTGTCTTTGAGCTGAGGAATCTTGCTTTGGGGACATACAACTCCCCTTTGCAGACTGATGGAGAGGTGAATGGAATGGTGGGGGGAAAGGGGCTTCTGTGACGGGTGGGCTGAGAGAGCAGGAAGCATGTCCAAAGCAGAAGACAAGGCCAGGACAGAAGACAAAAACAGCTGCATCTGCCCATGTCCACCTCCATTTTTGACTTTCATGGGCAAAGTACTTAAAAGGAGTCTATTTTAGAAATTCCTTTTCTTGCTTAAATGTGGTTCCCACCATGGTTCCTAGGTTTGAATTTCAGTTCAATTGGTTATCAGCTTTGTGACCTTGGGCAAGTTATCAACCTCTCTGTTTCCCAGCTTTAAAATGGGTAGAATAATTCCTACCTCAGAAACTTTTGTGAGCAATCAATGAGCTAATGTATGCCAAGCTCTTTGCATTGGGCCCAGCACATAATAAGTGCTTAAGAAACAGAAGCCATGGCCAATATAGAAAGAAAACCCTTTAACTCCAACCCCAACTGGAGTCCAGTGAGATGCCTGAGAAGCCAATGATGGGGCACTTCCAGAAGACCTCTTTTTGGGTGGTCCTCAAGGTGAGGAAGGGACCAAGGTGTAAGAACAAGTCCTGGTACCCTCAGATGGCAGATCATCCATCAAACTGAGCTGGAAGCCATCCTGAAGCATCTAGCATTTCTGTTGACCCTGCCAAATGGCAGTTTTGGGGACCCATCCAGAGGCAAGAACTTGGCTTCTCCTTGTGATAGGTGATACAAATGGATAGAAAGACTTTCCTGGGATCCAAGGGACACCTGTCTTTCTGTGATTTCCTGCCCTTGGTTTTAGGACAGTCTCCACTTTCCAAATCCAACTTCCTTCTGTCGCTGCCCCAGGCAGGAGGCATCTGCTGATGGGTCCTGGTGAAAAAACCCAGTTCACAGGCTGGCTTACTCAGGTCAAGGACAGGGTTAATCTTTGTTGAGTTGGAGGAGCTGAAACTCAAAAGGTCCAAACCTGCTCCCAGTTAAGAAGAGAGGATGTTTTTCATCAGCACGTCTTATATTGTGGGCAAAGGAACTGAGGGGTTGTTTCATCCATCTGTTCATCTACTCCCTTGCTGAAAAATAGTTATTGAGCTCCTACTGTGTGCCAAGGAACACAGAAATAAATTCTTGTCCCCTGGTTTATAACCTGGTAGAGAGACAGCTATAGAATGGTGATTATAATGGTGTGATGTAGGCTATTATGTTAGGGCTGAGAACAGGATGAGGCAAGCAAGACACTTATCTGAGGAACAAAATTTAATGCACTGCCAAAAGAATTCAATAAAAAAACTCAAAAATACTGTAATATTTTTAAAAAATCAAAATGAATGCAAAAAGTTATGAACAAAAGATAAATCTTTTAAATGAAGACTGAATCAAAATGACTGATTATTTCTTTTGCCTCAAGCTGGAATTTGGCTTGGCTTAGCACTGTATTCTCAGAAAAGGCAATGGTAACCTACTCCAGTACTCTTGCCTGGAAAATCCCATGGACAGAGGAGCCTGGTAGGCTGCAGTCCATGGGATCGCAAAGAGTCGGACACGACTGAGCAACTTCACTTTCACTTTTCACTTTCAGACAATGGAGAAGGAAATGGCAACCCACTCCAGTGTTCTTGCCTGGAGAATCCCAGGGACGGGGGAGCCTGGTGGGCTGCCGTCTATGGTTTTGCACAGAGTCGGACACGACTGAAGCGACTTAGCAGCAGCAGCAGCGGCAGCAGCACTGTATTATGGGGGATATAGGGGGACAGAAAAAAGCAGGGGACAGAATCCAGCTGGTGATGTGCTGGGGTGAATTCATATTGCTCTGCACATATCTTCCCAACTTTGCACCCAGAAACTGGCAGATGCTAAAATTCAGGACTTTCCCCTCCCTTTCTAGAGAGCAGGTTGTTAAGCCTTTGCCAGTACACCGCTATATTCAGCCTGCACTGGGATGGGGGAGGGGCTTTAAGAAAATTTTCCTGGAAAAGGAGACACCTTCCAAATTTCGCAGGATAAGAATCTATAAAGGGAAAGAAAGAACATCTCTCTAAAGAAGAAAATTCAAGTGCAAAGCACCAGAGAACCAGCGGGGTGGTGGTGGGGAGAGTATATTTTCTGGTAGGTGTCAATTTTATTTTTATTCATTTATTTTTTTGGTGGCACTGTGCAGCATGTAGGATCCTAGTTCCCAGAGCAGGGATCAAACCTGCACCCCTGCAGTGGAAGCACAGAGCCTCAACCACAGAATGCCCAGGGCACTCTCAAAAGTGTATTGTTTCTAGAAAACTGCAAGTAGTCGAGTGTAGTTGGCATGGGTGATGCTACAGAAGAAGGAAGTTTCAAGGAGGCAGAGAGAGTTATAGCACCAAGTGATGCCCCAAGACTGAGCAAGATCCAGGACTGTGCTGGAGGAGAAGATGGAAGATATAGGGAAAGAGGAGGATGCTCTCTGCTTCTGCAGTGTCCAGATTACCAGCCCAAGCAGGAGACCTCAGTTCAGTTCAGTTCAGTCTCGCTCAGTCGTGTCCGACTCTGCGACCCCATGAATCTCAGCACGCCAGGCCTCCCTGTCCATCACCAACTCCCGGAGTTCACTCAGACTCACGTCCATCGATTCAGTGATGGCATCCAGCCATCTCATCCTCTGTCGTCCCCTTCTCCTCCTGCCCCCAATCCCTCCCAGCATCAGAGTCTTTTCCAATGAGTCTACTCTTCGCATGAGGTGGCCAAAGTACCGGAGTTTCAGCTTCAGCATCATTCCTTCCAAAGAAATCCCAGGGCTGATCTCCTTCAGAATGGACTGGTTGGATCTCCTTGCAGTCCAAGGGACTCTCAAGAGTCTTCTCCAACACCACAGTTCAAAAGCATCAATTCTTCGGCGCTCAGCCTTCTTCACAGTCCAACTCTCACATCTATACATGACCACAGGGAAAATCATAGCCTTGACTAGATGGACCTTTGCTGGCAAACGAATGTCTCTGCTTTTGAATATGCTATCTAGGTTGGACATAACTTTCCTTCCAAGGAGTAAGCGTCTTTTAATTTCATGGCTGCAGTCACCATCTGCAGTGATTTTGGAGCCCCCAAAAATAGAGTCTGACACTGTTTCCACTGTTTCCCCATCTATTTCCCATGAAGTGATGGGACCGGATGCCATGATCTTCATTTTCTGAATGTTGAGCTTTAAGCCAGCTTTTTCACTCTTCACTTTCACCTTCATCAAGAGGCTTTTTAGTTCCTCTTCACTTTCTGCCATAAGGGTGGTGTCATCTGCATATCTGAGGTTATTGATATTTCTCCCGGCAATCTTGATTCCAGCTTGTGCTTCTTCCAGTCCAGCGTTTCTCATGATGTACTCTGCATAGAAGTTAAATAAACAGGGTGACAATATACAGCCTTGACGTACTCCTTTTCCTATTTGGAACCAGTCTGTTGTTCCATGTCCAGTTCTAACTGTTGCTTCCTGACCTGCATACAGATTTCTCAAGAGGCAGATCAGGTGGTCTGGTATTCCCATCTCTTGAAGAATTTCCCACAGTTTCTTGTGATCCACACAGTCAAAGGCTTTGGCATAGTCAATAAAGCAGAAATAGATGTTTTTCTGGAACTCTTGCTTTTTCCATGATCCAGCGGATGTTGGCAATTTGATCTCTGGTTCCTCTGCCTTTTCTAAAACCAGCTTGAACATCTGGAAGTTCATGGTTCACATATTGCTGAAGCCTGGCTTGGAGAATTTTGAGCAGTACTTTACTAGCGTGTGAGATGAGTGCAATTGTGCGGTAGTCTGAGCCTTGTTTGGCATTGCCTTTCTTTGGGATTGGAATGAAAACTGACCTTTTCCAGTCCTGTGGCCACTGCTGAGTTTTCCAAATTTGCTGGCATATTGAGTGCAGCACTTTCACAGCATCATCTTTCAGGATTTGAAAGAGCTCAACTGTAATTCCATGACCTCCACTAGCTTTGTTCGTAGTGATGCTTCCTAAGGCCCACTTGACTTCACATTCCAGGATGTCTGGCTCTAGGTGAATGATCACACCATTGTGATTATCTGGGTGGTGAAGATCTTTTTTGTACAGTTCTTCTGTGTATTCTTGCCACCTCTTCTTGATATCTTCTGCTTCTGTTAGGTCCATACCATTTCTGTCCTTTATCGAGCCCATTCTTGCATGAAATGTTCCCTTGGTATCTCTAATTTTCTTGAAGAGATCTGTAGTCTTTCCCATTCTGTTGTTTTCCTCTATTTCTTTGCATTGATCACTGAGGAAGGCTTTCTTTCTCTTCTTGCTATTCTTTGGAAATCTGCATTCAGATGCTTATATCTTTCCTGTTCTCCTTTGCTTTTCGCTTCTCTTCTTTTCACAGCTATTTGTAAGGCCTCCCCAGAGAGCCATTTTGCTTTTTTGCATTTCTTTTCCATGGGGATGGTCTTGATCCCTGTCTCCTGTACAATGTCATGAACCTCATTCCATAGTTCATCAGGCACTCTATCTATCAGATCTAGGCCCTTAAATCTATTTCTCACTTCCACTGTATAATCATAAGGGATTTGATTTAGGTCGTACCTGAATGGTCTAGTGGTTTTCCCTACTTTCTTCAATTTAAATCTGAATTTGGTAATAAGGAGTTCATGATCTGAGCCACAGTCAGCTCCTGGTCTTGTTTTTGTTGACTGTATAGAGCTTCTCCATCTTTGGCTGCAAAGAATATAATCAATCTGATTTCGGTATTGACCATCTGGTGATATCCATGTGTAGAGTCTTCTCTTGTGTTGTTGGAAGAGGGTGTTTGCTATGACCAGTGCATTTTCTTGGCAAAACTCAATGCTGAGCTAATAAATGTTTCACCACAGGATCTCTGGAGGAAAAAGCCCTGGTATATAGCACTGACCAGTTTCAGAGGTGGAATTACTCCCACCCTGGCTCGTTTCAAGCTGCCTTTGTGATGTCACTGAATGCTGAGTGAAGCAGAGATGCTCATCATTACAGAGTATGTCCACTTTCCAGTTATAGCAGATGTAAATAACCCTGAGAACATAGCTAAGAGTAAAATGCACTAAAATAACTAGAAAGAGATGAGTTTTGAGCATTTATTACTTTGTTTTTAATATAATTTGCTTTCAAAATTTTAAGTTTATGCAATTAGGTCATGTATGGATGTAAGAGTTGGACTCTAAAGAAAGCTAAGTGCTGAAAACTTGATGCTTTTGAACTGTGGTGTTGGAGAAGACTCTTGAGAGTCCCTTGGACTGCAAGGAGATCCAACCAGTCCATCCTAAAGGAGATTAGTCCTGGGTGTTCATTGGAAGGACTGATGTTGAAGCTGAAACTCGAATACTTCGGCCACCTGATGTGAAGAGCTGACTCATTTGAAAAGACCCTGATGTTGGGAAAGATTGAAGGCAAGAGGAGAAGGGGACGACAGAGGATGAGATGGCTGGATGGCATCACCAACTCAATGGACATGGGTTTGGGTGGACTCTGGGAGTTGGTGATGGACAGGGAGGCCTGGCGTGCTGCAGTTCATGGGGTCGCAAAGAGTCAGACATGACTGAGCGACTGAAGTGAACTGAATTTAGTTCTTAATAAGAGCCCACAATAACAGCAGCTCACAAACTTCCTGTGAGTTAAACCATCTCTTCTGCAGAGCCAGTCAGAGTAGGCATGAGCCAGCTCCACCACGCCACTGGGAGAAGAGATTTTGGTCCTTACTCACTGCATGTTTGTGGGGGAGAGAGTCAGTGCTTCCTGACTCCCTGGGCTTCATTCTCCCCACTTGAGAGGCTGTATCAGCTTGATCATGATGTGCTCTTTGCCCTGACTTTCTGTGTGCAGGGACATGGATGCATGCTTCTGGGTGGTTTCCTGGGATGAAGCAGCAGTCCCTGGGTCACCAGAGAGTCAAAAGCAATCAAGATTCCTAGAAGGAGAGGAGAAAGAACAGCCTGGGGCCCCAATGCCTTACGTCTTCATCACTTCAAGAATTACTGTTTTATTCTGAAGCATTGGCACCTAAACGACCTGAGTATATTGCAAAAATAATAATAGTAATAAATACAACTTATATTTGCTATATTTTTTATCACGTGCCAGACACTGTTCTAAGTGTTCTATATATATTAACTCCTTGAGTCCTCCTTATAGGCACAAGGTTGGTAATATTATTATACCAGTTTAAAAGATGAGGATGTTCAATAAAAATAAATAAATAGGTAAATAAATAAGGAGTTTGGGATTAACAGATACATACTACTATATATAAAATAAACAACAAGGTCATACTCTATAGCACAGGGAAATATGTTCAGTATCTTTTAATAACCTATAAAGAAAAAGAGAAAAAGAATATGTATATACATATATATAGAGAGATACATATGTTCTTTTTTTTTTTTTTTTTTTTTTTTGCCAAAAAGCCAACACTTTATTTGGGGCTGAAGCACTTTGCTACACACGGGAAACTAACACAACATTATAAATCAACTATGCTTTAATAAAAGATGAGGTGTATATTGTTATTAATATCCCAATTCAAAAGATGGAAAAATGTACAAAAGAGGTTACCAGGAGGTTAAATGGTGTGTCTGAGACCACACAGCCAGGGATTTGAACTGAGATATGCCATTAACCATTACTGACATGTCCATCAAGGGCAATGAGGGAAAAGGAGCATGCTTTGCAACTCAGCACAACTGGCAAAGACCCGATTAGTTTGGGAGCAACATCCAGCCAAGACCAACAGAATATGACCAGATCGCTCACCTCACAGTGACTGATGAAGTTGGAAGGAAGGACGGGTCACCGTGGCGACACGTGTTAATCACTCCAAGTTCACAGATGAGGAAACAGGCTCAGAGGGGTAAAGAGAGCTTCTGAGGTCCCACAGCGCTGGCACAGAGTGGAGCTGTGACATAAGCTCAAGGGGGTCAACTTGGCCACAGCCTACAGCCAGCCTCAGGCTCTGGGCAGGCATGGCGTTCATATAAAACTACAGCCATTCCCAGATGTCGAGATAGGTGAGATCCCAAAGAAGAATCTGGTTGGAAATCTGCAGTTAATATGGGGGAAATACCCCTCAATGAATAAATCTCCCAGTCCCAAGGGAGATGAATGGTAATCACCCATCCCTGATTATCAGCAGGTCCTTTCTCACCCTCTCAAATACCTGTGCGTGGGTATTTGTGTATAGGTTCCTGCATTACCAACAGCAGTTGGACCGGGTTCAGTTCAGTTCAGTCCATCAGTCGTGTCTGACTCTTCACGACCCCATGGACTGCAGCACACCAGGCTTCCCTGTCCACCACCAGCTCCCGGAGCTTACTCAAACTCATGTCCATCGAGTTGGTGATGCCATCCAACCATCTCACCCTCTGTCATCCCCTTCTCCTCCTGCCTTCAATCTTTCCCAGCATCAGGGTCTTTTCCAATGAGTCAGCTCTTCGCATCAGGTGGCCAAAGGATTGGGTTCAAGGGCTGATAAAGGCACAGAGGGGTCAAAGTGACACTGTTTGCACGCCTATAGTTTTTTGCAGGAAAACAGTGCAATCAGGCGATTACGCGAAGGTGAGAATATTCTTCACAGCCAAAGACTCTCTCACAACAAGGGCTCTGGTGAGGCCAGGCTTGAGCCCCCAGCTCTCCTCCCTCTGGAAGGTCAGACTAGCGTTCACTTCTTCTCTCGGATCAGTGACAACTAACTTGTGCGTGGAACACCCCCAATCAGAGGACCCCAAGATGGAGTCTCCATTAGGGCTTCTTATCCCTAGCTTGTCATGTAGGCACGTTTTTGCCAACAAACCAGCCCCAATGGCAGAGGCTTTGAGGGTCTCACCAAGACCAGGTACAAATCATCAATCAGCAAACTGAACTGTGAGATGCCTCTGACTCGTGGGGACAAAGCAATGCTTAATAAAGATATTAATAAGTCTGGTCGACAGTATGACCAGTGGTCAGCGTCCCACAATCACAGGTCATTAAGCAAAGATGAGAGATACATATTTAACAAACAATTCAGATAAGCTGAAAGGATGGGCCGTGCTTAAAAAGGGTTCCACTCAGGAGAACAAAACTTTACTACCCCAGAGGAGGCACATGAGAAAAATTTAGGAGTTATCAGTAGTCATCAGTTTAGTGTGAACGTTGTGGTATGGTTACAAAAAAGCTAATAAGCATTTGGGTCATATTAACAGAAGCACAGAATATATATCAGGGGAGGTGATAGTCCTGCTCAACCCTGTGCTAGGCAGATGCCACCTGGACCTTTGAGCTTTGCTGTGGTCACTCGGCAACAGTAGGAGGAGATGATGTTGGAAAATAGGACAAGGTTGCCAGATAAGTAGTGGTTACAGGAAATGAGAATGCTGGGCCTGAGAAAAGGATGCCTTGTTGCGGGGCGGTGGGGGGTGGGGGTGGGGTCGTTACTCTCGGAGTGATTTCAGCGGTCGAGTCAGGCTTTAGCTGATTTTGGAGCTGCTGTTCTCAATAGTCATTGTAAAGGGACTCTGGCCTGATCATACTTGGAGATGCATCTGAAGAGCTCTTTGCTGTTTCTTGGGTGGAAAGGCAGAGTGGGGTGTGTGTGTATGTGTGTGTGTGTGTGCGTGCCTCCTCCGTCTTGACTTTATGACAAGGAGAAGCATCCAAAGGCTCTTGAACTGGCCAACTTTTCCTGGAACTACCCACAAGCAAGAATGTATCACATCCCATGGTCTGGGCAAGGGGTGATGAGGCGGCCAAGATCCTGGAGTACTGATTTCAGCTGGTGGAGGAGGGGTGACGATTCCCTAACACAGCTGTCTCTTCAGTGTCTTTGACAGCAGGTCTGCCACTTAGGAGTTTGCTAAGGAAGTTGTGGAACTGTGGACCGGATGCATTTTCAACTCTTTGAAACTCACCTGCGTGTCCCCTCCCCAGCAGGCTCTGACTGATCACTCCTTGGGCTAGGAAGATACTGCCCCCAGACCTCACCACACACACAGATGCCGGTGTTACAGTGAGCCCTTGGGACCTCAGCTGTAGCCCCATTTCTGTACCTCACTGCTGGTGAACTTGGGCGAGAGCCTGCCCTTTGGGATTTGGTTCTTCATCTCTAAACCAGACATGCAGCCCTCTGTGCTGTTTTATGGGGGTTGTTATGTGGAAACTTGAGATACTGGCAATGCAGTTGTTCTGGGCTATCTGGGAGAGGGACTATTATTGTCGCTGCCGTCATTACAATCCCCTGATCTGTGTGGTATGGACCAAAGCTCCTACTCCTCTGCTACATCAGTTAGAACGCTTTCAGCTGGCAGCAAGAGAAAACCCTACCTAAAGCGGTTTTGAAATGAGGGCGCTACTGTTTCGAGAAAGGGCAGTCCAGTCGTGTGTGCCTGATTCATCATCTCAGTCATGTCCTGGAGACTCGGTTTCTTTCTGCCTTTCCTCTCTGCCATCCTCAGTCTGTGGGCCATGGACCTAGGACTTATCACCTCATTGTGGCAAGGTGGCTGCAACCTCTCCAAGTAACATATCCTCACTCAACAATGTTCAAAGTGAAGAAAGGGATATATCGCTGGTCCATGTCTATTTATAAAAGTAAGGGACATTTCTCAGAACTCCTCTCACATCTCAGCGGCTGGTTTGTGGCTTATGTCTACACCCAGGCCACTCACTGGCCAAGAGAAGGAGACCACCATGGTGATCTTAGTCTAAGCAGAAGTCAACCCTTATGGCTTCAGAGGGACACAGTCTCCATTGAAGAATGAGGCTTCTTAGAAGAGGGCAGGGTGAAGATAGAATTCTGTTAGCAGAGATGAACCAACAGGGTCTGCCCCATCTTGAGAACGGCCTAGGATAATGGTCCACCAGCCCCCAGCTCTGCCTTGCTCTCTCCCTTACTCCCTCCTTCCCTCAACTTTCTCTCCCCCCCTTCCTTGTTCACCCAAGGTCCAACTGAGGACTACCGCTGCGTGGGTCCTGGAGAGTCTGTGAAGATAAGGCACAGCCATGTCGTCACAAGGTCTAGTTGAGTAGGTGCATGAGATAAATATACACCCTGGTGCGAAATAGTGGGATGGGGGCAGGGTGGAGTGCAGCTGTGGAGAATCTGAGGGTGGATCCAGTGAAGAAGGACACTCCAGCAGAAGTGATGACGGGGGTGAAGGCCTGAAAAGTCTCGGAGCTCATCCACTGCTTGGTCTTCACTCTTGGTGGCAGGCGTGGCCCAGGACTCCTGACTCCCTGCGCTGAACAGCCAATGGTTCCAGACAAATGACCAGAGAGAGTCCGGAGAACTTAATCTGCCACAACTGCCACATCTGGAAAATGGGTCTAATTCTTCCACTGCTGGCTGAAGGGATTGAAGGATGAGGAGACAGGTTTGACTGTAAGACATCGACATGGGAGGCCTGGCTTCTCACTCCAGCCCCACCATTGACTCTGTGTGACCTTGAGCATCATACACTCTGAGCCTCAGTTTCCCGACCTGTAATATGAGGAAATTGGGTTCAGAGGCACTAGAGGCTCTTTCAGGGATGAATTTCTTTTGGGGAAGGTCCCCACACTTGGGTCAATATCAACCCCCTGCAAAACAATCTTTGGATGTCTCCCAACTCTCTGCCACTTGGCCCAGCCCTGAGGAAATAAAACCAGACTGAGGAGTGGGGAAAAGGCCCCGGGGAGATGGTCTGGGATGCCCAGACAATGCGATCACGTGCCCAGAGGATATGCTCTCTCCTGGAGAGTGGCCCAGGAACTTCTCTGGCTTCACAGCTCATTCCTCTTGGTGGAAAGATTGTTTCTGGGGTCTTGGCAGCCAATGGGCCAGAGTGACGTGGTCCCCCAGGCAGGCAGAACCCAAGCCGTGGGAGACAGGCAGGCAGTGATGAGAGCCAGTGTTAACTCCAGCCTCCTCCCCTGGGAAGCGGAACTAGACTGGCATTGTCTGGAGGGGGCAGAGGGAAGGGACCCTCTTGGAGACTGCCTCATTCTCCAGCTTGGAGTTCAAGTTCAGTTGACTTTACTGAAATGCTTTGTCCTGGGTGCTGAGAATACAGCCGGGAGCAGGACAGAGGACGACGTGTACCTGCAGCCCCTGAAATCGGGCCCTGCTGCATGGCAGGTGCCCAAGTAATACATGGGAGGATCCTGCTATAGGAGAGGGAGCGGGTGGGGAGGAGCTGCCTCGGCCTAATCTGGTAGACTTTACTCTCACGCTTGCATGTCTGCCTTCCTTCCCTCTCTCTCTCATTCCCTCCCTCCCTCCCTTCCTCCTTCCCTTCCTCCTGTGGCAGCTGCTCACAGCAGGGACCACAGCTTGTATTCACCTGTGACCAGTGCCCAGCTCAGGACCTGATGCACTTTGAAGTAGCATCCCCCTCCCTCCCTCCCTTCCTTCCCCCTCCTTCCCTCCTCCCTTCCCTCCCTCCCTCCTTCTTCCCTTTTCCCCTCCCATCCTTCCTTTTTCCCTTTCTTCCTCCCTCCCTTCCTCCTTTCCTCCCTCCCTCCTTTCCTCCCCTCAATCATTTCACTCAGCATCTATGGAGTACTTCGCATGTGCCAGGCACTGTGCTTCATGCTAATGTTAGAAACTCAGCATGGCAGCTGCCCACGGCAGGGACCACAGCTTGTATTCACTACGACCTGCGCCCAGCTCAGGACCTGATGCACGGCAGCATCTCCCGATTGGCTGAGTGACCAGGGGATGAACGACTCTGTCATGAGACATGCACTGTCTCTACAAGTCCTCTGGGATGTGCAGAGCAAACCAGATATGAAAGAAAGGCTCATCACGGTGTGCCCAGCAGAGCCGGGCATCAGAACACTGGGGACTAATACGTGGCATCCAAGTTCTCCTCCCAGCTCTGTGGCACCAGTGAAGTCAGTATGAGTTGAGGCAGGACTTCCTGACCTGTGCTATCTGTCTGTCTGTCTCCTTGCTCACCTCCTCCAGCAAACCCTGGAGAGCAGGAAGCACCCCTGGTACATGGTGGGTCCTCTGGAAAGGCCTGGTGGTTGAATCGGTGGAGGTTGATAGCAGGGTGGTGTGCAACCCTCTTTTTGCAGGTAGACTTCATCTAGCGACTTAGCCAAACATTTATTGAGCCCCGACTAAGTGTCGATCATTGAGCTACTGAGATCAACAGTTTCTCTCAAGGCAGTAGTGCCCCAGAGAGCAATGGGTCCACGGCTGCTCTGCTTGGGTGGGAAGTAAACCATGTGCCTCAAAGTGTTCTCACCAGGCTGGGAATTCCTAGCCTTCTGCCTCGTACCTCATCTCCTTGGGCCTGCAGGGAGCATCCGCTCAGTTCCCAGGCTGACCACCTTCTGCCCCACAGAGAACCCCCTTTTTGGCTGGCTTGTGAGTGCTTCACCCCTTTCGCAGGGTGGGTGATGTCTCAGTGTCTACAGACCCAACTTTCATCAGGACTGTTTGTGCCCAGTCCCTGGCGTTGTGCCAGGAGCCTACTTGGCAGAAAGACTGGGTGTGAAGGAGCAGCTGAGGCAGGAAATGAGGTCCTCTCTGTAGAGGTCTAATCGGTGTCCATGTCTCCTCCTTGCAACTGACCATGAGCTCATGGAAGGCCATGAACCTCACTTCCCTTCCAGCCCCAGAGAACACAGGGAGCCCTCAATAATTATTTACTGCACTGGACTGATTGGTGAGCAACAATCTCCCTCTCTCAAGCTCAAGGGGCCACGATGAGGATCATGTTCGATGTACCTACTTTATAGATGAGGACAGTGAAAAGGGGATGCCATCAATCTTTATGGGCTTCAGGGGAGGTTTCCCATGGGTCTTTGGGGCTTCCCTCATGAAAGCAAGGCTCCCTAGGGCTCACCACGTCACACTCAGATTTAGGAATAAAATTTGGAAAGACCTTGGAACTCAGCCACTGACCTGCTCTCTGACCTTGAAGGAAATACATGCTCTTGCCTGGAAATGTCCTTCTGGCTGGTAAGTTGTACATCTTCACCCTCGTGGTGCCATTGGGAAAATTGGATGGTTTCTCCACTTGGGCTTCCCTCACTCCACCTACAAAAATCTGCCTGAAATCTGCTCCCCGCCCCCCAAGCCCTTTTGTGACTCTTCCACTTGAGTTGTCATCCCCATGGCTGTAGGTTTATCCAACACACACTTGGGAGCCAAAGCCTACCTCCTCCTGGGAGTCTTCCTTGGTTTCTCTCTATCCGTCAGTCAGCTTGACAATTCAATTCATCTGTATCTCTCTGATGGTATCTACCACCTTCTTCTTGTGTTATCTTTATGTGATTGCAGGAGGTTCCCTATGACATGGCAGCATCTGATGTCTCCCATACAGGCTCCTTTTCCAGCCCCAAGGTGCTGACCACAATACAAATGTGTGTGTGCCCAGGAAGCAGGACCAAGTACACATTTCTTTGTCTTTACTCCATAGTGGCAGACCTTCTTCCCCCAACTTGGAACAGGGGTTAGCACATTGAAAGAGTTGTAGGAGTTAAAGAAATTCATTTAAATTATTAATGGTTTGAGCATCTATTTTATTCTAGGCTTTATGCTGGGTACGGGGTTAGATCCAATTATGGCAATACCATGTGATGTGTGCTACAATGTGGGCTGGAGAGGGTGGCTTCCCTGGTGGCTCATTGGTAAAGAATCCGCCTGCCAGTGCAGGAGACATGGGTTCGATCCTTGATCCAGGAAGATCCCACATGCCACAGGCAACTAAGTCTGAGTGCTACAACTATTGAGCCTGTGCTCTAGAGCCACGGCTACTGAAGCCCACATGCCCTAGAGCTCGTACTCAGAACAAAAGATGCCATCGCAATGAAAGGCCTGCGCACCACAACCAGAGAGTAGCCCCACTTGCCACAACTAGAGAAAAAGCCTGTGCGGCAAAGAAGACCGAGCACAGCCAAAAACAAATAAATAAAATGATTTTTTAAAATATGGGTGCAGGGCAGAGCTTTGAGCTTCACCTAAAGGGACAGAGAGTGTGTGAACATGCAGAAAGAGGGTTTGGGGGAGAGAAGAACCTGGGAAGAGACAGCATGGACAAGACTTTGAAATGGGCCAGGCTTGTCCAGAGCCTGGGTCCAGGCACCAGAAAGAGGGTGCTCACCAGGCAGAATATGAAGCTGGAGAGGTTGGCAAAGATCTGCTCAGAATCCTTTAGAGGCTAACATTTGAATTATCACGCTCAGCTGTGAAGACAGGAATCAGACAACCCAGGTTCCAATCCCACCTCCATCACTGAACAGCTTAGTGATCTCAGGAAAGTTATTTAACCTTCTGAAAAGTTTTTCAGAATCTCCGTTTTCTCATCTGAAAAATAGATAACAGGCCTTCCATAAGTGGTGGCATTTAGAACAATGCTGCACCCGGCTTAGGGGAAGCATGTGAGCTGCAAAATACTAGCGGAAAGAAAATCCCCAAAGGAGGGGTATATGCATACATACAGCTGGTGCATTGCTGCACTACACAATCTAACACAACATGTAAAGGAACTATACTCCAGTAAAAATCAATAAGAAAAGAAAATACTAAGGGATGCTCCAAACCCCTAGTAATGAAATTTTATATCTAAGGGGAGGGGGTGCCTAAAGGGTAGCAAGAATCTGACACGACTTAGTGGCTAAAAAAAAAACCCCAAGATACATAACATTTTAATGCATTATTTTAAAAATGTCATACATAGACGTCAAAGAATCCACGATGAACAAAATAGCAAAATATGTAAATAAAGGCTAGCGCAAAGGAGGTAGCTCAAAACACATCAAGGATGATTGGTTTAGGAGTTCTCAGTCTTCAGGAGCCCTGGACTTCTGAAAACCCGAGAACCGGTGGCCCCTTTCCCCCAGAAGAATGCACAAACAGGTACAGTTTGTGCAGATTTGGGGGGTGTTCCTGCACGCCTGGGGCTCGGCCAGGTGGAGGTTAAGAACTCAAGTTCAACGTGGCCATGCGAGGGTGGGTCCACGTGCCATCCAGCCGCCTGCGGGTACCGCAGTACCAAGCTGAGCCTCTCTCCTGGCAGCCTCGGGTGCTCTGCCCCCTGCAGGAAGCCTCGCACAGCCTTGCTGCTGCTTTTTCTAACTTGCTTGGCTCGCCCTCCGCTCCCTCCTCCCCCCACCACCGCCCCCCCTCCTTAGGCTTGGGACTTTTCCTAAAGTTGCTGAAACCAGACACCTTGCTCGACCGAGCCCGCGTGCAGCCACGGTTTAAAAGGCTGCCTTCAGCGCCCCCTCCCCGCCCCCAGCGGAGACTTCAAAAGGCCCCGCGGGCGCCGCGGCCCCTGCACCTATGAACCGCCCCCCGCACCCGAAGCCCGTGCTGGAGTCCGAGGACGCAGAGCGGCTGAAGTTCCAGCGCAGGCGGACCCGGCGGGTGGCGCAGCCCAGCGCGCCCATGCCCCTCCCGGTGCCGCTGCGCTCCGAGCGCCCGCGACCAGTTTAGGGAAGGGGACCCCGCACCCCCGCCCCCGCGCCCGCGCCAGGGGCTGCGGGGACCCATGAATACAAATGCCGTTAGGCGCCCGAGGAAGGACCGACCGTCTAGCCTCGCACCTAGGGATCCAGTAAGTGCCCCTGGGTTCCTGGAGCGCTAGGGATACGGGTGTGTGTGTGCGTAAAGATACGCGCGAGTGGGGAGGAGGTGCACGTGCGAGGAGTGAATGTGTGCCCTCCGAGTGCAGTGGGCACTAGCGGAAAGCTCTGTGCAGGTGGGGGTAGGGCGCGAGTGTGTGTGCACTTGGGCTGTTACGTTGGGTGTGTGCGCACGTGAAGGTATGTGTGAGAAGTATGCACGCGGCTGTGTACGTTGGGAGGATCTGATTAGGTTAGTGTGCATTTACGCACATGTAAGCACTAATGTGCATGCATTTGCGTGTGTAGAGTCTGGGTGTGCGCTCGATTCCAGACACCCCAGGGTAGGTTCGTGTGAGCCCAGAAGGAGTGCGTGGCTGCACTTGCATGTGAGTGAGTGTGTGTCTGAACTTGGAGCAAGTGTAGAAATGTGTGGGAATGTGAACAAGCCGTTGGAGGCGGAGGCGGAGGGGCTTCTAATGCCAGGGTTCGGACTGGACCTGGGAGTGTGCGAATTTGCCGGGTGTTTGTGGCGTCTTCAAGGTGTGCATTTCTGTGCTCCGGCGGCGGGGGGTGGGGGGTGGTCTGAGTGAGACTTTGGTCTACGCTGAGGTGGAGAGGTAGGTTAAACTCGCGTTTCTTATCGCGTACAGAGAGAGATCTCCCGCATTGTAGGCAGACGCTTTACGGTCTGAGCCACCAGGGAAGACTGGGGAGAGAGAGGTGACCAGCATTTAACAAACCCACCCACTACGTGCCCAGGAAAGTCCGCTCTCCAGGATGCTGTGAATCTGAGACGAAAATAGGTGTGTGTGTGTGTGTGTGTGTGTGTGTGTGTGTGATGGGACACTGGTTGCTGTTTTCATGGGAGTCAGGACACCGAGCCCTGGTCCCAGATTTATCCCTGGAACTCCTTGGAACTTCGGATTCCTTTCAGCAGTAGTATGTCCCCTTATCTCCTCTATCTTTGCCCCCAACTCAGGGACTCCCAGTCTCACAAAGAGGTCCCGAATCTCCGAATTGCGAACATCCTGCTGTACAGTCTTGGCCGACCCTCTCCTCTCTGTGAACTCAGTTTCCCCATCTTTGCAAGGGGGCTGGGGGGTGGGGTGTCCCCGCGGGACAGCCGTGGGCGAGCGGAGGCTGTGTCCCCGGCTGTGGCCGGCAGGGGGCAGCAGGGGGCAGCAGAGGGCGGCCCGGCGCGGGGAGGAGAGAAGGTGGAGAGCCACCGCGGGCCGAGACTTTAAATCGCCTTCATTTCCCCCAAATCCTTCCTTTTCCTCTCCTCCCCCAGGCCGGCGGGGAGGCAGCTTCTACCGCCCTCCGCGCGCCCTCGCCCGGCCTTGCTCTGTCTCCGGGGACCGCCAGCAGCCCGCCTCCAAAAGTTTGATCATCTTTTTTTTTTCTCTTCTGCTTCTTCTTCCTTTTCGGTGGAAGCAGAAAAGAGCGAGGCAGGGGCGAGCGCGGCGCCGGGACTCCTGGGACCATGGGCCTGGCGCGGGCGCCCGCGGAGCTCCGGCCGCGCTGCCTGCTTGCTCGGGCGCCCCTGGGAGCCGGACTGCGCTGGGGGCGCGGGGGCCGCGCGCTCTGAGCCGGCCTGGCGCGGCGGGGCGGGGGGCTGGCGGCCCCATGGGGCGCGCCCACACTTGCCCCCCGGGCTCGGGAGCATGAAGTAGGGGCCCGCCATGGGAGCGGGATCGGCGCGGGGGACCCGAGGCACAGCAGCGGCGGCGGCGGCGCAAGGGGGGTGAGTAAGGGCTCGGGGACGCCTCCTCCCCAGCTTCTGGAGGCTCCAGCCCCGGGGCGGGCTGGGGTTCCCCGCCGCGCGGGACGCTTCCAGCGGAACGTCAGCTTCCTGCCCCTTCCTGCGCCCCTGCAGGGCGGGCCGCCAAGGGTTAACGCGGGCAGCGCCCCCGGCCCGGAGAGGGTTGGCGAGCCGAGCGCTGCCCGCCCTGCCCCGCCTGGCGCGGCGGCCGGATCGCGCTGGGGCGGGGGCCGAGCTGGGGAGGGTCGCTGCAGAGCCCGCCCCGGGGTCGAGATTGAGGGCTGGGGGTGGTGCCTGGAGCGGTGGGCGGGGGAGGCGGAGGGGGTTCTTTGGATGCTTGGGGGAGGAGGGGTCTCCGATTCTGGCTGTCTCGACGTGTACCAGTGTGGGTGTCCACAGGTCCCCAGCCTGTAAGTCTCGGTTTCTGTCTGTTCTCGGGAAAGCGTCTGCAGATTTCCGGGGCTCCTGCTTCTGTTTCGGTGTCTGTGTCTCTTTGCACGTCCCCTGTTTCTGGAAATCGCCGCGTGTGTGTCCGTCTGTTTGGGTCTGTGTGTCTCAGCGCTTCCTTGCTTGGGGAGGGGTGGGGGTGGGAGCGGGGGTGGTCCTGAGTTCCGGTCGCTTTCCCCTCATGTGTGTTAGAAAAAGTGAGAACCAGCATGTCAGGGCAGAAAGGGCTCCGGGAGATGACTAATTCGAACCCCTCATGGTACAGATGTGAGCCCCCGCGGGCCCCTGAGGGCCAAGGAATCTCTGGTTCCCAACCTGTGGAGTAGGAGTTGTAAAGAGTGAGCGTGTGCAGGAGGAGTCAGTGGTGTGGGTGTGTGTGAGAGTGAGCAGGCGGGGAGCAGCCCCTCAGGGCCCCACGGACTGTGGTTCATGCTCACCGCCTGCCTGGAGAAGTAGAGAACTTGCTCCCTGCCCATTCTGCCCCCAGGGCAGGGACTGTTCCCAAGAGGCTGGTCTGGGTTGCAGCTCCGCCCTGCCCCCACCGGGTCCTGCCCGCTCTGTGCTGGGATCAGGGGGGCGATGCCGCCCCCTTTCTTTCCCATGTCTTGGAAAAAGCTGGCTGGCTGAGATTCCCCGGCGCCCCCCTCCCACCACAACGCACGCACACACACATACACACACACACCCCACCATCACCACCACCACCACCACCACCAGTAAGCGCGCTGCTGACTCATTTTCTCCAGGAGACCCTGTGCCAGGGCAGATGCCAGCGGTTGGGTAGAAAAGCGGTGCCAGGAGAGCACCCCACAGTGGGGCCCGAGCTTTAGACAAGTGGGCAGTCACGCGGCTTTGAGGCCCAGCCTCTGCCTCCCTTGCTGCTGCAGTTCCCCAGATGCTATGCCCTCTGGCCTCCTAGCTTTGCTCTTCTGCACCTCCCAGATCAGGTTCCAGGACACTGTTATGGAGCATCCCTGGCTTCTCTTTGCTTCTCCGTCTTCCCTGTCCTCAGAGCACTCCCCCTTCCGTATGCCTCCATAAGCCTGCTGTACCCACCCCCCCACCCCCCAGGCTCAATCCGGTAGCCATCAGCAACCCTGGTGTTGTATTGGCGGGAGCCCTGCCCTCCACATGTAACCCCCTGTCTGTCCCTCTCTAAGCACACTCTACCTGTTGCTTTATTGGCATATTCTCTTCCTCCCTCTCTGTGTTTCAGGGACCCTCTTGATACCCCACAACCTGCCCGACCCACAAAATGCCATTTCAGTTGATGGTGGAAATGGAAGCAAAACATAAACTCACACCCATGAGCCAGGAGAGCATGGCAGTCAGGCCGTGTGAATCCCTGCCTCTGTTCTGCAAGCTGGGGCAGGCACCTTGCTTTTCTGCTTCTCCTTTTTCTCGTCCCCAAATAGGCATCTTCATTTCCAGCAAGCAGGGTTTGGTGAGAATTAGTGGGGCTGTGCTTGTAAAAGGCTTTTAGAACAGGGCCTGGCATATAGTAAGTGCTCAATAAACGGCAGCTGCTATTTGTATCATTATTCACTTCATCTTGAATGGATGTGTGAGTCAGCGGGAAAATTCTGGGCCGCATCCTGTCCAGACAGATGACCTGTCTGTGTTCCCATAGAAGAGGTGTAAGGTGTGAAGAAGGCTGGGGCGTGGCTGTCTGGGCACATGGGGCCTGGCCAGTCCATGGAGGCAGGTGGGATAGGTCCACCCCTCTTCTCTTTTCTGTGGTCCTCTGGCCAGCATCCTTCCCAGCTCGCTCCATGGGAGCATAGCCAAGCCCAGAGACCATGGGTCCACTTGGCCTCATGTTTCTATGCCCCGGGTCTTAGCTCTGAGTGCTCAGTGGATGTTCAGACTGGTATTGGTCCCTGAAGCTCCCCTGTGTTCTCAGGTAACAAGGATGGAGGAAGAAACCATGCAAGCCAGCTGCAGGTTCTGGCAGCCTCATGGTCCAGAGAGGAACACCTGGGTTCCCTTCTTGGAGGGCTCGGTGGCCAGTCTGTGTCTCCAAGGTCAGGCTCCCGAACTCATGGCTTCTGTTCCGGCCGCCTTCTGCCTTCTCTGGCCCCTGTGCTCTGGTCTTCCCGACATTCTGGAGCCCTGGCTTTGCTGAGCCAAGGCCCACGAGTCAGCGGTGAAAACAGAAGTCTGGAAGAACAAAGCTCTGAGCCAGCGCAGGCACTAAACGTTATTAGCAGTAGCCTAAACAGGATTGGAACGGGAGCAAAAGAATCGGCAGGGCCTCCCTCTGGGAGCCAACTTTCCAGGCCTGGAGCTTACTTAGATGGCTGTTGGCTCCCTAGGCTGCATCTCTTTCCTGTTGGTGAAGGCTGGGACTCTGGTCTCTGGCAAGTAGGAAGTCCCTGTAAGTCTTTGATTTCTTCTTGGGAGATGAGTCAAGCAAAAATGGTCTGCTAAGTAGTGGAGTCAGATGATGTGGGTCACTGGCATGCTGTGTGGCTTTGGGCAAATTGCTTCCCCTCTCTGGGCCCCAGTGGCCCATCTCTACAAAGGGGATGAGACTAGAATCTGACCTCGAAATGATCTCAGAGGACCTTCTCCCACTCTATGAAGTGAAGTGAAAGTTGCACGGTCGTGTCCGACTCATTGCAACCCCACGGACTATATAGTCCATGGAACTCTCCAGGCCAGAATCCTGGAGTGGGTAGCTGTTCCCTTCTCTAGGGGATCTTCCCAACCCAGGGATCGAACCCAGGTCTCCCACATTGCAGGCGGATTCTATACCAGCTGAGCCACCAGGAAAACCCACTTCACTTGCACTCTACACTCCCTTGCTATACTTTGGCAGTTTCTGGGTCAAGTGCACAAGGAATCCAGGTCTGAGAGGGTCAGTTGCAGTTGTCGAGGTGAATGAAAGGGAGGCAAATATTTTTTTAAATAGCTCTTTCAGGGCTGAAATTCTCGAGTTAGAAACCACGGTGTTAAGAAGCTTAATTGAAGGGGCTAGTCTGATCCCATCTCCCCTGGGAGTCTTCTTTCTCCTGGGATTACAACTATTGCCTCTGAATTTATCCTTTTATTCTCTACAGGGTAGTCACCTTGGCATAACTCCAGCAGGAGAAATTGACCGAGAAGGATGTGCGTGGTTCTTGTACCCTCTCCTCTCCACCTGGCCTGTCTTTATCAGCTTGGGGAGCATCCTAAGAAGGGTGGATGTGACGACACAGGGAGAGACTCAAGGAGTGAGGGCTGGTGCCTGGAAAAGGCTGGGAAAAGAGGAGACCGAAAGGAAATGAAAGAGAACCTAGTGAGGTTGCAGGAACCCTGCAGAGCCAGGAGCACTGTCTTCTGAGGAGGTCTTCTCAAGAGAAATGAGTTCCCTGGTCCTCTAGTTTCAGGGACTGCTGACCAAGAGAAAGGGCAGTTGATTTCTTTATTGCAGAACTTCTCAGAGCCTTTGATATGCAGTTGTGCTTTGAAACTACCAAGACTAGTATGTAGGAGATGGCTCTTTCTCAGTAGCTCTGGCCAGTTTCCTGGAGTAGCTACCTGGTGGGTATGGGAAAAAGGACCTAGTCCCCAGAGGCTGCCCACGGTGACCTTGAGAAACTACCTGCCCTCCCTAAGGCTCAGTTTTTGTCAAATCAAAAAGCTGCCTCTTATCGCTTGTCATAGCTGATGGGGCTACTGTTTGCTCCAAGTAGGCAGGTCACACCAGAAGGCTCAGCCTCTAGCCCTCTCCCCAACTCAGGACAGCTAGGCACCGATCTTTTGTTATTCCTGGTGGTAAGCTGGAGACAGGGAGGACAGGTCCCACGTGAAAACCATTCTCACAGCAGTGGAAGCAGATTGGAGAAGAGAAGGAGGGAGCAAGGGTTATCCAGGAGCACCCTTGGAAAAAGTGAGAGGTGGGGTGGGCCTACTGGCATTAAGTCTTTGGGAAGATACTTTTTAAAGTCCAGAGTCCTGTAGTTCCAGATGACATTCATTTCTTCTGTAAAAATACACTGAACACTTACTACATGCCTGCCAGGTGCTGGGAATCCAAGACAGACGTGGGCCCTGCCCCTTCAGGGACTTGAGTTAGAAAATGAGACAGGAAAATAGACAGATACACATGGGATACCTGGGGAGGTACGTGCAGCAGACTGTGGGAAATGACATCCTGGCTGCTCTCTAACACGTGAGTGGGAGCTGACCAGGCAAAAGAGTGGAGTCCAGAGCACTTGAGATTAGCATGTGCTAAGGCCCAGAAGCTGAAGGCTTTCAAGGGACTGCCATCAGCGTCTGAATGCTGTTTCAGTTAGCTTGCCTTATGCTGCATGTAATTCCCAGTTGAACATGGCTTAAGCAGTAACGGACTCATTACCTCCTATATCCAGAGGTCCAAAGGAAAAGCCGTAATAGGATTGGCCAATTTAGCGTCTCAAGTGTCATCAAACACCCACCGTTTTTCCATTCTGGCATTCTCACATGTTCGTGTGGCTTGTCACCTCATGTGCACAAAACGGCTGCAGCAGCAGTCTTCATTCAACAACATTGAAAGGCTAGAAGAAAGCCCTTCCTGTGTTCCTTTGAAATGCTTTCTTTGAGGTCCTGACAGACATTCCTGGCATCTCATTGGCCATATTTGCGTCATATATGCAGGCCTAAACCAGTCACTGGCATGGCAAATTCCCAAGATGGACTTAGATCTATCCAGAGTCATCCAATTTCCTTTGAAGTTCATGTCTCCCTGAACAAGCAAGAAGAGGGGGAAGGCTATGGGTAGGTAACCACCAGTGCCTTCCACATTGTCTAGGTCAGGATTACCATTGATGCTAATTAGAATTAAATTGGAGGATTTGCTATTAAATCACAGAGTGTGAGCTTGTTTTCCAAGGCCTCCAGGGAGCTAGGAAGAACCTGGGGCTCTCGACATCCACTCTGGCAGATGGGTTTCCTGGATTACACAATTCCCCAGAAGCACACCATCCTAGCCTTCCTCTTGGAAATGGATCCTGGGCCAGCGTGTCCCAGCCTTTGCCCTCACCACCCGCCTGGCGGGGTTCTTTCTGCCTGCCTCCTGGCTGGCCGACTCTGGCCACGTGCCGCCCTCCCCTTTGCCTGCCTGGGGATCAGATGCCCCAGTGGCTTCGGGTGTCACCAGTGGCTGCTCCCACAGGAAGGTGAAATCGGATCACTGCCTCTGCCCATCTTGGCAGGAGCCCCTGAGCAGAGCATTAACCCTTCTGGGACCCAGCTTGCAAGGGCAGCAGGGTTGGTCTAAGAAGCACTTCTGTGGCTGGCAGCAGTCCGAGCCCTTGACATGCATGAGCTCATTTAATCCTCACGCCTGGCTTGCAAGATAGGGAACGTCAGCTGAATTGCAGAGAAGGAGACAGGCTCAGGGAGGCTGAGGGACTCATCCAAGGTCATATAGCTGGTATGCAATGGGGCCAGGTTTGCACCTAGGGGGAGCCTGACTCCCCATCGTCTCCCCTTCTCTCCTCCCTCTTCCATTCTCTGTGAGCATGAAGCTAGTAGGCAGCTTCCATAACATGCAGTGGTCCTGGCTAAGCGGTCATCTCCCACCCCTGGCCCTGAGTCTGGAGACTGAGTTCTTCTCTTTCCTGCCCTTTGAAGATACCTGTCATCTAAGCAGACCCCTCTGGTCTTCCTGCTGACCTTTCCTCCCTGGCTCTGCTGCCTGTTGGGTCTCAAGGTCCTGAGGCCATAACACAGATGGGGAGACTGAGGTCCAGAGACAGGGAGGGGCAGGCGCTGGTCTTTGTTGCCCAGGGCATCAGTGGCAGATTTTGATCTGGACCCTGAGTCTTCTGATGTCCAGGGCAGGGCTTCCTGCCTGTGACCTTGATTTACTGATCTGTAAAAAGCGAGATTGTATTTGTACTGTGTAAGTAGTTCCTTTTTCAGAAGGCTGTGCCTGGACCCCAGGAGTGTGGGCTGGTCCAATGGGGTCCTAGAGTCTGCATCTCACCTCCCACCTCCCCTGGGCAGGACCAGGGTGGGACTGGGGCTGAAGGATTCCCTCCCAACTCCCCGGCCGGATCTGGACGTGAGGGGTGGAAGCTGACGCCACATCTGCTTGTGTCTCCTGGTCTCTAGGGGGTTTCTCTTCACCTGGATCTTAGTCTCGCTCACCTGTCACCTGGCCTCCACCCAAGGAGCTCCTGAAGGTAACTGTCTCTTCTCTTTGTCGAGGGGAGACAAAGCAGGATGGAAGGGATCTGGGAACGCAGGGGTAGGAGACATCGGTGCCCCTGATGGGGAACTCAGTACCTCGATTTTCTCATCAGTAGAATGGAGCCAATCATTAACAAATTCTCTCTGGCCTTGAAAGCATCCCGTTTGATGTTTTGTGAGGGTAGGAAGCGCTCAGTGCAGAAATGTAGAGAGGCGATGCTTTTATTCCTCTCCAGGGCAGAATGTGAGTAAGTTACACTAGGTCAGTAAGCCTCAGTTGTCCCCCTTTGTCTGATGGGTACCCCAAGAAGGGCTGACAAGAGGCATGAAGGACTCCAGCATCCTTGCCTACTCCTGTGATCTGCACTCCCCTTCCCGTGAGATGCTGCTTTTCCCTGCTGTCCCTGAGGATCTGTCCAGGGGGCCCCAGGCAGCGGGGGGCCGGGGGGGACTGTCTACATAGCTGCCCATGGAAACTGAAACCTCTCCCACATCTGTTTGTCAAGCAGCCACAATGCCTCTTAAAATAGCAGCCCCTCCCCCTCCTCCACGCCCGGCCTGTGTGCCGGGACAGGCACCCGGGCACTCCCAGAGCCCCTATGGCCTGACCTGGCTGCTGGGCAGGGATTGGGCCCCTGGGAGGGGAGGGCTGTGCCCGGAAGAGACTTCTGCCGCCCAGCAACATTTTGTGCAAATGTCATATTTTCCGAGCTTGCTGTTTCCCCCACAAAGTAGGTGAACAGCTGTCCAGAGTCCTGAGTCAGGCACTGGGAAGGGGGGTGGGGGGCAGAGAGGCTGGGGCAGCGTGAAGCCAGGTTTATGTAATAAAGGGATCTTGCTGTGGCCAGCTGGCCGGGTCCCTCCATCTCGGCGTTGTGCTGAATTCATTCCCCAGTCCCCCAGCTCCTCTCCTCTGATGGGACCCTTCCTGCTCACGTTTCTAGCCTGCCTTCCAAGCAGTTGAGGGGCTCCAGTGTAGGAAGGCGCAGTAATGAAGCAAGGACCTGGGGCCAAGCAGCCTGGGTTTCAAGCCCAGCTGTGCCTCTGATTATAAGCTGTGCGACCCTGGGCAAGTTATTGGGTTGGCCAAAAACTTCATTTGTTATGGAGGGGGAGGGGACCCAAATGAACCTTTGGCCAACCCAACACTATATATGGCTCAGCTTTCTCACCCTCTTCTCCGAAAGAGTGGGGATGACAGACAGTACCTGCTTCATAGATGACGGAGAGAGTCAAGAGTTAATGCCTGTAAAGCACTTAGTACGTAGTAAATGCTCAATGAACATTAGTTCTTCTTATTGTTGATTATATATTTACCTGTGAAGTTGGGGCAAGAGTGGCCCTTCTGTGTCTCCATGGAGCCTGCAGTGATCAGAGGCTCCTGGAGGCTCAGTGGTGACCACCTCTGCCAGCTCCAGGTAGCTGAGTTGGGAGGACTTGGCCCCTGAACTGAGTGTGCGGGGGAGGCCCGGAGACTGCCTGGTATCAGCTTTAGAGCCCACCTGGAGAGGGTGGTAAGGGGAACCTCCTCGGTGCCCCCTGGCCTGGCCAGTTGTCATCTTCCCAGGGCAAGTGCAAGGGGCTGTAAGTGGTGGGGTGCAGAGAGAGAGGTCTGCAAGGCTGGGAGCCTTTTGGTCCCAGGTGAGGTGGGGCAGGGAGAGAGGAGAGGTGGCTTTCTGCCATTCTGAGGAGCTCCTCCCTTTTAAGCTGTTTATAGTGAGAAGTGTTTTATGATAGTTAGCAGCTTTCTGTGATTAAGTGTATAAAAGACGCTGCCACTCAGAGAATCCTTAAATGGTGGCTTGTTTTAGCTTAGGACCTGGGGACAGACAGAGGTGGGAGAAAGGAGGAATTTGAAGGGAAGTGAAGGCCCTTGGGTCCTAGAGAGGAGTAAGAGCCTTCAAGCCTGAAACAGCAGTCTGCTGCTACAGTGTTTAGAACATTCTTAGGACTCTGTGGCCACCTCCAGGTCTGGTTTCCCTTGTCTTACAGGCAGGGAAACTGGCTTGGGGGATGGGAGATGGGGGGCGGGGGAGTGCAGGAAGAAACTTAATCAGAGACACAGAGTGCAGGGGTGGGTGAGGATCAAGAGGAAGACCCACCTTATCGTCTCCCAGGGCCCTGATGACGTCAGCACTCTTCGTAGCCTCATCTTACAGCGAAGGGAATGGAGGCTCAGAGTCCAGACCTACAGGTGGTCTTGTCCGGCTCTAAAGTCCAGCCTTCTGTTTGCAGAGCCTGCTATGGAGCCATTATGCTGCCATGTTGCCATCGCCCAGGTTCTGAGTTTCTCCCAGCCCATTTATCTCTCTGTCCATCTATCTCACAGCAGTTAGCCTAGGGTCTATGAAGAGCTGGCTACGTTCAGCCCAGCGCACACCCCTTACTCTAGGTGATGAGGGAGAGAGCATTCCACATTCAGGGGTCAGGATGCTGAGCTCAGGGGAGGGGGCCTATGGACCTTTCCCAGAGCCCAGTTCCAGATGGAGCCTGTCCTTTCCTGCTGAGATGGGGCTCCCAAGCAGGTGTCTGCAGGCGCTGGCAGCTCAGCTGACCGAAGGAGGTTGAATGACCCGACAAGAGGCAAGGTCAGGAAACCTTTCCATAAACACCCTGGAAACCCTCCTTTTGCTCTGGCAAGCTCTTGCCAGTGTAATTACCAGGCGGATATGACCTGGCCAGACCACGGTCAGTTGTCCAAACCCTTTGCCAGAGGACAGAGGTTACAAGAATGTCTTGATTACTTCCTCTGCTCTCTCCAAAGCCACGCAGGGAAGAGGGGGGTCACTGGAAGTGTCCCCTGCCTTCCGTGTAGACAGTGGCTCCCCCGTCTGCTCTAGCAGACTAGGGTTCCTGAAGATGGTGAAACTAGTCTGGTCCCCTGGACATCCTTACCAAGCTCTGGTGACACGAACATTCCTGTTGGTCCCTCACTTATGGGACCACTTCCTGGAGGAGATGGCTTTTGAGGCAGAGAAAAGGGGAAACATGCCACATGCTGCTCCTGCTGCTGCTAAGTCGCTTCAGTCATGTCCGAGTCTTCGCGACTCCATGGACTGCAGCCTACAAGCCTCCTCCATACAACACGCCACATTAGGCAGTCTCTAATACTGTTAGCTTGGAGAAGGCAATGGCACCCGACTCCAGTACTCTTGCCTGGAAAATCCTATGGACGGAGGAGCCTGGTAGGCTGCAGTCCATGGGGTCGTGAAGAGTCGCACACGACTGAGCGACTTCACTTTCACTCTTCACTTTCATGCATTGGAGAAGGAAATGGCAACCCACTCCAGTGTTCTTGCCTGGAGAATCCCAGGGACGGGGGAGCCTAGTGGGCTGCCGTCTCTGGGGTCGCACAGAGTCGGACACGACTGAAGCGACTTAGCAGCAGCAATACTGTTAGCTCTAGCATTTGATGATTATCATTATTTTTCATATTAATAGCTATCCTTCAAACATGCTTATTTTGTGCCAGGCCACTTTTTCCCCCCAAGTGCATCAGCTCATTTCATCTTCACACGCCCTTCTGAGTTTTGGTACTACTATTATCCTATCTAAAAGATGGTGAAACTGAGGCACTGAAGTCACAACCCTAGGAAGTGGTGGAGCTGGGATTTGAACTCAGGAAGTTTGGCTTCAGTGTCTGTGTTTTTAGCCACTTACAGATGGTCCTTAACTTACAATGATTCAATTTATGATTTTTTGACTTAATGATGGTGCAAAAGTGAAACTGTACATGGAGTGTTTGATCTTGATCTTTTTGATCTTTTCCTGGGCTAGCGACATGTAGTATGATTGTCTCTTGAGACACTGGGCAGCAGCAGCCACAGCTCCGAGTGGACCATAGGATCACAAAGGGAAACAACCCATACACTGAAACCATTCTGAACCAGCACAGTCGTTCTGTTTCTTGGTTTTAGTATGTGTCTGTGAGATAGTTGCTCAGTCATGTCCGACTCTTTGTGACCACATGGACTATAGCCCACTAGGCTCTTCTGTCCATGGAATTCTCCAGGCAAAAATACTGGAGTGGGTTGCCATTCCCTTCTCCAGGGGATCTTCCTGACCCAGGGGTCAAACCTGGGTCTTCTGCACTGCAGGCGGATTCTTTACCATCTGAGCCACCAGAGAAGCCCTGATTTTAGTATAGCACTCAATATAGTATATGAGATATTCAGCACTTTGTTGTAAAATAGGCTTTGTATGGGGGCTTCCCTGATAGCTCTGTTGGTAAAGAATTCACCTGCAATGCAGGAGACCCAGGTTCGATTCCAGGGTCGGGAAGATCCGCTGGAGAAGGGATAGGCTACCCACTCCAGTATTCTTGGGCTTCCCTTGTGGCTCAGCTGGTAGAGAATCCGCCCAATGCGGAAGACCTGGGCTCCATCCCTGGATTGGGAATATCCCCTGGAGAAGGGAAAGGCTACCCACTCCAGTATTCTGGCCTGGAGAATTCCATGGACTGTATAGTCCATGGGGTCACAAAGAGTTGGACATGACTGGGCAACTTTCAGGCTTTGTGTGAGATGATTTAGCCTAACAATAAGTGTTCTGAGTTTAAGGTAGGCTAGGCTAAACTGTGATGCTCACTAGGTTAGATGTATTAAGTGCATCTTTGCTTAGGATGTGACATTTGTGTATGGGGCTGTAACTGCATTGGAAGTGAAGGACGGTCTGTATATACACAGGATCACACAGCCCAGCAAGGGGCTGGTTCCAGCTCTGCTCTGTCAGTCACAGCCATGGGGCGGCAGACAGCAGTGGGTGGGCTGTCCTCACTGTCCCTGTGGCCGAAAGCAGGCCCTGACCTTGCCCTCTCTCCCCTCCTGCCCTCCCTCTCCAGATGTGGACGTCCTCCAGCGGCTGGGCCTCAGCTGGACAAAGGCGGTGGGCGGCCGGAGCCTCCCGCCCCCAGGGGTCATCCCGTTCCAGACGGGCTTCATCTTCACGCAGCGGGCCCGGCTCCAGGCTCCCACGGCTGCCGTCCTCCCCGCCGCCCTGGGCACGGAGCTGGCGCTGGTGCTCAGCCTCTGCTCCCACCGGGTGAACCATGCCTTCCTCTTCGCCGTCCGCAGCCGGAAGCGCAAGCTGCAGCTGGGCCTGCAGTTCCTCCCCGGCAAGACTGTGGTCCACCTGGGGCCCCGGCGCTCCGTGGCCTTCGACCTTGACGTCCACGACGGGCGCTGGCACCACCTGGCCCTGGAGCTCCGCAGCCACACGGTCACCCTGGTGACGGCCTGCGGGCAGCGCCGGGTGCCCATCTCGCTGCCTTTCCACAGGGACCCAGTGCTCGACCCTGACGGCTTGTTCCTCTTTGGGAAGATGAGCCCGCACGCGGTCCAGTTTGAGGGGGCCCTGTGCCAGTTCAGTATCTACCCCGTGGCGCAGGTCGCTCACAATTACTGTACACACCTGAGAAAGCAGTGTGGACAGGCTGACACCTACCGGCCCCAGCTGGGACCCTTCTTCCCCCGAGACTCTGGCACACTCCTCACCTTCCAGACCAACCTCGCCCGCTTGGGCCTGGAGAATCTGACCACTGCCACGCCAGCCCTGGGGTCACGGCCGGCAGGCAGGGGGCCTGGGGTGACTGCGGTGCCTGCCGTGCCCGTCAAGCCCACGAGGACTAGTGCCACACACCCGCCCCAGCCCATCTCATCCCATCCAGCCTGGACCCCTCTGTCCCCTGCCAAGCTATCAGTCAGTGAAGGGCCTCCTCCCGTGTCCCTGGTCTCTCCTGCCAGCTCCCCCAGACCTGTCCAGCCATTGCAGAAGAACACAGCCACCAAGACCTCCAAAAGTCGCCCTGCCACACCTTCAGCCCTTTCTCCTTCAATTGCCCCAGTCAGAAGCCCCCGCCCCACCCGGAAGACAGCTCTGCCTGCCTTCACAAAGCCAGCCCCACCCACCAAGAAGCCGGTGCTACCTACTTCCCAGCCCATTCCTGCCAAAGTCTCCCGTCCCACGGTGAAGCCGATCCAGAGGAACCCCGGCATGCCCAGACCCCCACCACCCAGTGCCCGGCCCCTACCTCCAGCTGCTGCCTCCTCTAAAAAGCCTTTGCCCCCAGGGGTCCAGGCTGAGGCCAAGATGAGTAGTCATGCCAGTGAGCCGGCTCCTGCACACACCAGCACACACAGACCTCCCCCACCCACAGTCCCGCCCCCATCACCTGTCCCCAGTCCTAGCCCTCCCAGGACCGCTCGGCCACCGGCCACAGCGATGCCTCCCACTCTTGCTCCTGGTTCAGCCTCCACTGGAAGCAAGAAACCCACTGGATCAGAAGCCACAAAGAAAGCCAGACCCCGGAAGCCCGTCCCGCTCAGATCCGGGAAGGCAGCCCGGGATGTCCCGCTGAACGATCCAACAAGGGGGTCCAGCCCCAGACAGCCCCGGACCAGGCAGCAGACCACCCTGGCCCCGGCGCTGGGCCCAGCGCAATTCCTGGCCTCCAGCCCCCAGCCCATGAGTACTGGCTATTCGTTCCTCCACCTGGTGGGACCCACACCTTTCCTGCTGCTGATGGGACCTCCAGGACCCAAGGGAGACTGCGGTTTGCCGGTAAGAGTTGGTGGGTGTGCGTTCTGCTTGGACCTTGAGTGGCTGATGGGGCGGTTGGGCGGTTGCTCTTGATCAGGGCAGAGGAAGAGAAGCTAGACCGAAGAGCTGGTTACAGGCAGAGCCTCGACTTGAACCTGGGTCTCCCCATACCTCCATCTCTCCCATATTCATGAATTGTACATCCTGCCTCAGATCTGTAGTCCCCTGGGATGAACTTGGGTCTGGTGGCCCCCTCCAGGTAAGAGCATCTCTGGGCTTTGTTTGGCCCAAGCCCCAGGTGACTGTTCACTAACATAACTGTAAAGGTTGAGTGGCTGAAGGAAAACCACGAACTGACTGGCCCCTGGTCCCACAGTCCCCAAAGGCCAGCTCTCTGACTCTTGGACCAGAGCTCCTCCAGCCCCCTGGCTTGTCCGCAAGTTTCAGGCAAAGGTTGTCCATGGGTAGTCCTGAATATGTTTTGTTTGGCACATGCAACATTGTTTAAAAATATTTAATAAGTGATTAATATTTTTTGAATGTGAGAGCTTTCTTATAAAAGACAGGGTGACCAGCTTTTCTTGGAAGAAGGGAGAGAGGCAGTGGCCCATGGGCTATGGCCGGGTTGCGGCTGCTTGCTTGGACAGGACAGGCCCGCTCTTGTCTGTACTCGTCCACACATCTCATGATTGGTCTTCCAACCCAGCCCTTTCATCTCATTTCTCTTACCTGCTCACTCCTGTAAGACATTTGATCTGTGGGCCCTGGTAGAGGAGTTTGGGGTAAGAAGGGTCAGGGTGAGCGTGAACAATCAAGGGAGAGAGAAAGAACATTCCACGTGCAGGAGACGGTCTTGGGCTTGATGCCTCCAGCGTGCCTGGGACTGTCTCCAGGGGCAACGACCTTTCTGCAGCTGGAGGCCAATTCCTCCGGGTGGGGGGGGATTGATGAGATGGAGTTTCCAGAAAGCTCGGGCCTCCGCTCTCTTCTCCTGCCTTGGAGATGACCACCTCGTGGGTTCCTCCTTCCTGGGGCCGAGTCTCCCGCCAGGCCCTGGGCTTGGGGTTAGGCTCCCCACAATGTGGAGACACTGGCAGATGCTGGGAATTCCCAGGCCTTACAAACACACTTAATGAGTTTTAATAATCATGAGGAATAATATTTATTCAGTCTGTCTCCAAGGGGACTGAGAGCCCATTTTTATTATAACCATATTGAGGAACTTATGGAAATTGTATGCATTGCTTTGCAATTATGTCAACATTCTGTTCAGGTCCCGCATTCTGAAGTTGGCAGGGTAGGGAGCGGGGAACCGAGGGAAGCAGACTTCTCCCGGCTCCAGGCTACCCGATCCTACTCAGGCGCCAGGTACCTTTGGCCTGTGACAGCTTAGCCTCCCAAGCTGTGGGGCTGCCAGCCTCGCTGGCTGTGAGGTTGAAAGGGGGTGAATTGTCCCCCTCTGACAGAGGAGGGTGAAGTGTAGGGTCTCCACCCTGCCGAGTGAAGGGGGCCAACCCTGTCCCCCAGGGCTGTGTGTGATGTAGAGCGAGAGAGGCCATGGCCGAGCCTGCAGAGCTGGAGCAGGAGCAGGTTCCCAGGGTGTAGACTCTGCCTCGGGCATTTCCGGCTGCCTGAGCCTTGGACTCTCCTCCTGGAGCTCAGTGATGCAGGTCAGCAGGAGGTGAGGCCTCTTGCCAGAACTGGTCTGGAACTCCTCCCACCCTGATCAAAGAAGGTGCTGGAGTTGACCTGTGCAGTGGATGGGTGCTCAGGGATCATTCAATTCACCCTCGCTGTTGTACAGGTGGGGAGCCTAGAGACTGGGTCCAGAAAGGGCCAGGATTCACTCAGAAGCCACACAGCACGTTGGAGGCTGAGCTTCAGTTTACGCCCCGGCTCCAGACCCCAAGATCAGCACGTTCCAATCCACCCCTTAAGTGTGCACTCTGAGATGCTAGGACTCAGGGCTTAGAGGCTGGGGGCTTGAGAGAGGGAGGCCCTGTCCTTGATCTCAAGTGAAGTGTTCAGTGTCTAGAACATCTTCTGTTTCTATACCTAGCACATTCGTGAGTTATTTCCACACATGTAGCATCTTCCTTTAGGACCTTGTAGAAACTGGTCCAGAGGGTAGGATGTGTTCCCTGACCCCTGCTCTACAAAGGAGAGGACCAGGGCTGGGGAGACAAAAGACTTGGCCGAGGGCACCCGGAATGATCTTGCAGGAGGAGTTGGGATGCAATTTCTGCGGGGACCATGGCTCTTCCTGCTCCTCCAGCCCAGAACAGATGAGGGCAAGAGGGAAGACATCAGTCTGTCCGGGTGCCATCCTGCCTGACGTCCTGTGCAATCCCCTCATCCCACCCGCCCCCCAGCTCGGAACCTAATCTTACTCTAGTAGGAACCAAGAGGCTTCTAGAAGCTTTGTCCAGTCTGCTGTGGCAAGCTGGTCATTTATATTTCACCAGATAGCAGAAATTATTAATCAAAGTGGTGTCTTTGAGCAATAGCGACAAAAACTGATTCAGACAAGTGTTCCTTCTCTTCTCCCTTGTCCCCACCCAGAACCCTCATATACATTTGGGATGTAACCCCAGCAGAACGGAAGCTGCAGTGCCTGGGCATGAGATTTAATTGTCTCCAGTCTGGGCACACACCAATCTGGGTTTAAATCCTGACTCCACTCCTTACTAGCTCTGCAGCCCTGACCCACACTAAGCTTCATTTTCTGCAGAATGTACAAGGATAATAGCTCCCACCTCCAGTGAGGAAGCAAGTTGAGGGATCTCCAGGGCCATCTGGGAGTTCTAGATTTGTTGGGTGATATGGGGAACTTCTTTCCTCTCCCTGAGGCTGTCTCTCCTCTGTGACCGGCTTTGGGAGAATTCCCTTCTTAGAATTCACTGCAGGTCCTTTCAGAGCCTGAGAAGGTTTTGTTTCCTTTTTTGAAAAAATAATTTTTATTTATTTATTTTTGGCTGCGCTGGGTCTGCAGTGCTACACGGGCTTTTCTCTGGTCGTGACAGGGGCTCATTGCAGCGGTTTCTCTTGTTGCGGAGCATGGGCTCTAGGGCACACGGGCTTTAGTAGCTGTGGCTTGTGGGCTCAGTAGCTGTGGCTCTCGGGCTCTAGAGCACAATCTCAGTAGCTGTGGGACACGGACTTGGTTGCTCCACTGCATGTGGGATCTTCCTGGACCAGGGATCGAACCTGTGTCTCCTGCATCGACAGGCAGGATTCTTTACCACTGAGCCACTAGGGAAGCCCCTGAGAGGGTTTTCAAGGCTGTATCTGACCTGTTCTGCGTGGATCTCAAGGGGCACGGGACAGACTGGCAGAAGCTGAGGCACAGCTCTGGGCCCAGGCTGGCCAGGAGTTGTAGCCACTTCGAGAGGGAACTCTGTGGGAGCCCTGTGAGCGGAGGGGGGGAGCATGGAAAAGCTGAGCTTGGCCCTGGGTCAGTAGGGGCGGGGAGGCTGCGGTTCACAGAGGCTGCACAGAAGCTGCACAGAAGCCCCACGCCCAGGAGGAGGCGAGTCAAGGCCTTATTTATTCACGCTCAGGCCGCTGGCATTTGCACGCCCTTGCACTTTTTCCAAGCGTCACCTCAGGGAGACCCGGCTGAGCGCCTGGCCCGCAGCAGATACTCCATGACTATCTAGGAGATGAATGAAGGAATTTGATCCTTACGAAAAACAGGTTGTCCTGACACGCAGGCCAGGCTCTTTGAAGTTACACAGATCTCTGCTGCCGGTGGGGTAAGAAGGCGTGTGGAGTGCAAAAGCACACAGAATTTGGAATGACCTGAGTTTGAACCACTTCCTTATCCAGCCATCTTTTCCTTCTTTCAACAGATGTTGAATGAGTGCCTTCTGGGTGCTAGGTGCTGTGTGACCTTTGGCAAGTCACTTGACCTCTCTGAATCTTAGTTTTTACCTCTGTAAAAAGAGGGTATGGTACCACCTACTTTTCCAGGGCTGTGTGGATTGTCTGCCTCCAACATTAGAATCTGGATAGTTGTGGCTGTTATGGATGTGCTGATGGCTGAGGCAGGGGCACTGTCACCCTGAGAGAGCCAAGAGCTTCTGACATAGGAGGGCCTTTATGCTGCTGGCGGTTAGGAATTAGAACTAGATCTTGAGTCGTTTACCCCTTATACTGGCATCATCTAGGACACAGGAGAATCGAGAAGTGTCTGCTTTGTCTTTGGCATGTCCTTTTTGAGCTCCTGCTGCATGCCAGGCTCTGTGTGGAGCAGTTTGCATGCTGTATCCTGTGGCCCAGGCAGGGAACAGTGTAACTGAGGGGAGTTTAAGGAAGTGACTGTTTACAGAGGTGCGGGCACCGTCAAGGGAATCAACAGGGGCTGGAGAAGCACATGGGGTCCCACCTGAAGGTGCAAGAGGAGGGGAAGGTATTGCCACAAGCCAGTGAGTTAAAACATGAACTGGGGTCTCCGACAGGAGCTGGAACCAAACACAGCAAGGAGGGAGAAGGGAGAGAAATACCCCACCCACCCTCTCTTTCTACTCTGCAGTTTCTTGCTGGGCCCTCCTGTTGACAAGACTCAGCCAGAAGCCTGGGGGTGCGGCCTGTAGATGGGGGCTTCCCAGGACACAGAATGGAGTTGGAGAGCGAATGGAGAATACCCGGCACACATACACATTATCTTGGGGGGGGTGGGGGGGAAAGGCTATTGTATTCCCATTTTACAGCAGGGCAAACTGAGGCCAGGAGGCACAGGGAGATGAAGCAATTTGCTCAAGGCCTCACTGAAAAGCCCTGTCCCAGTAGGCCCTTCCCTAGGACAGAGACTGGGGAGAGCTCAGCGCCCTGTGGGCTAACCTTGGGAATAACTATCTTGAGCTCAGATAGTTAGCGATGGAGGAGCCTTTTGAGATCCCCTGCCTCCCCCCACCTGGCTACAGGCACCGAGCAGAGTCTGAGAATGAAAGGTCATTGCTCAGGGTCACCCAGATGTTAGCAGCACAGTCAGGACTGGACTCGGGTCTCCCAGATCCCCGGGCCTGTGAAACCTTTCTTGGTTGCTGCCAGGGGCCAGGCCAGCCAGGACTTCCTTCCTTCTGCAAGGCTTGGCAGGCGGGCTATTGTAGCTGGACACAAGGGTGGACTTGTTCCATGGGATGGGGTTCCCCGAGGCCTGGCTGCTGGGGGCCGGGACCCTTGGGGAAAGCCCGGAGTGGCAGCTTGGTTGTGTCCATGGCTCTGTTTGCGCGAGCCCCGAGTCCAGGCCTCGCCCACCTCCCCCAGACAGGCCTGCGGCCCCAGCGCCCCTCCCCCTCATCTCCAGGCCCTCTCAGAGGCCCCGTTGTTTGCAGCGTGGAGTGGAAAAATCCCACCCCGGCCTCGTGAATCATCCCAGAGTCACTCGCTCAGGCTTCAGGCCTTGGAAAGAAATGGCAGCATTTTTCCACTGCATGGGGAGCAGGCAGGGTCTCGGATCAAGCGAGAGGGGCAGGGGGCATCCAGCCTCACTGAATATGGGAGGGTCGGACCTGGGAACGCTGCTGGGCAGCTGGGCTGCCATGTCAAGGAGTGCGGCTGTAACTGACGTAACCAGGCTGGGCCATGGGTCCTGACTGGCACTTAGAGTCTGCTCCTCAGATGTTGGGGATGAGGTCAGACTCCAGGCTGGATGCCCCCGTTTCTGGGGCAGGAAACATGCCAAGAGGGTGTGTTCAGGCCTCTGCAGTAGCGGCCCTCCCAGGGTCCACCAGGGAGCTACACCCCGCAGAGACTGTCCCTCAGTGGAGCCCTATCCCAGCCTTCACCCCGCTGGGCCTTGGCCACCTTCTCTGGGAGCTGGGCATGATCTCACCTTTTCTCTCCCGCCGAATAACCTAGAAGAGGAAAAAATCACCACCCAGAAATTCATGAGATGCCCAGTGTCGGGGAGGTTCTGGGATGTTCATTTCACAGATGCCTACAGAGGAGAGGGGACTTGCCCAGGTTTGCACACCTGGTTACAACGCACCTGGCCAAGATTGTGTGGTGCTCCCCAGGATAGGAGAATAAGTCAAACCCAGCTTCTGTGAGCTGTGCGGCCTGGAGTAAATCACTCTGCCTCTCTGAGCCTCTCTCTGGTTTCTCACCTGTGAAAAGGGCTTGGTCATGAGAATGATACCTACGGGAATGCTTGGCGTTAGCCCCTGGCATTTTCCTTTGATTCTGGGTCATTTGGAAGAGGAAGGCTGAGGAAGGGCCTTCCAGGAAGGGAAATCTTTTGCTCTCCCCCAAAACAGATGCTGAGGAAGATGGCTTGACATTTTGAGCTGGAGAATTTCCAGCAGCTTGCTTAACAGAAACAGCACTAACTTTCTGGGCATGAACTGTGTGCCAGGCACCAGGATTAGCACTTTTTATAGATTATCTGTCAGCGAGGTGCTCTTGCAGCCTCATTTTACAATGAAGGAGTGAAGCCTTGGAAACTGGAAAGAATTCAGCCAAAGCCACTTAGCTAGTAGGAGAGGGTACCCAGTGTGGACCCAGGGCCCTGTCTTATACTGCATTCTACTGCTCCTCAGGGAGAAACAGAGTAGGCTGGCCTTGATTCTCAAACCTGCAGTGGTAGATAGAAGACTAGAAACTGTCTACCCAACCCTTAGGCTCTGGATGGAAGGAACGCTGCCGGCTGCCAGTTTGGCCAGAGGTACTTGGAGGCTTGAGGTGCCCAGGGCTTGCCTGAGGTCACGCAGCAGCCCCTCTCCCTCCAGCTGAGGCTCTTTCCAGTGACCCAGGGGCCTTGGTCCCCATATCTGCCTGTCTGGCTCTCTCTTCTGATTTTTTTTTCACGGACGAGCAAGCACATGGTGTTCACAGACCAGAACTGTGAGCCGAAGCTGCCCAGTGTGAGATCTAGATTAATTACCAGCCAAATTGTACTGGGTTTTCAACACCGATTCTAACTCTGGGCAGGAAACCTGGAATCTCATTGATGGTTATTTGAAACAAATGAATTCCCCAGGCCTCACACATCCTCGAAAGCCTGGCTTCCTTTGAAAGTTCTGTGTTCAGTTCTTTACATCAGGCACTTAGTTAATCCTCCTTTACTCCTCTGATGTAGGCAGGACAGTAGCCGTGGTGCAGGACAGCCGCGGAGACTCAGGCCGAAGGCCCTGTGCCAAGTCTCCAATAGCGAGACTGGGATTTGAATAACGGTCAGCCTGCGGCTCAGCAAGTCTGCTCGGGTGCCTCGCTTCCTATGGGAAGGAAGAGAACTGAGAACACGCAGGTGCTCCCCGAATGCCACGTGGCAGGATTGGGCCTGTCTTATGGGGGAAATGGGGGGCCACGGAGTGTTGTTGCGCCGGGAGATGCCTTGGGAAGGTGAACCTGGCTGTGTGGAGGAAGACTGGAGAGGGCAGAGGGTGGAGGTGGGGAGACAAGTGAAGGAGGTGATGCAAGTTCTCGGAGGGTGATGATGAAGGCTGAACCCGGCTATGAGCCCTGGACTAGGTGGGGCGTTTGAGTGACAGTTGCATACTAGGCGCCGTGTCGTTTGCCATCTCGTTTCACCTTCGCAATAATCCAATGCTGCTGCTGCTGCTAAGTCGCTTCAGTCATGTCCGACTCTGTGCGACCCCAGAGACGGCAGCCCACCAGGCTCCCCCGTCCCTGGGATTCTCCAGGCAAGAACACTGGAGTGGGTTGCCATTTCCTTCTCCAATGCATGAAAGTGAAAAGTTGAAAGTGAAGTCGCTCAGTTGTGTCCGACTCCCAGCGGCCCCATGGACTGCAGCCTACCAGGCTCCTCTGTCCATGGGATTCTCCAGGCAAGAGTACTGGTGTGGGTGGCCATTGCCTTCTCCATAATCCGACGAGAAGGGTATTATTGCCCGATTTTATAGGCACAGGCTGGTTAAGGAACCTGCCCAAACCCAGCTGGTAGGTGGCAACACTGGGATTTGAACCCGAAAGCCTTTGCGTACATCCTTTAGTGACACTGACTCTCTGTGTGTGACTCAGAGATGCTGGTGTGACCTTGGACAGGTCCCTTCTCTGCTCAGGCTCTGCAGAGAACTTGGCTGAACTCTGAGGTCTTTTGCTGTTTTAGTTTCTCAAACATTTGGCTGAGGCTTGGGGAGAGAGAGATGACTCATATCCCATTAATTCCTTTGAGGAGACCATGGTCTAGTGGGAGAGCAGGCTTCTAAGCAGACAATTCCCCAAATAAAATACAGTGGCCTTTAAAGCAGAGGGATAGAGGGGACTTGGCCCAACTTGGGGAAGGGATCAAACAAGGCTTCCTGGAGGAGGTGATACCCTGAGTTAACTATGTAATGAAAGATGAGAGCTTCAGAGACCAAGAAACAACAGCTGCAAAGACCGGAAAACCCCAAAGAGCAGAATTCCTCTGGCTAGGACCTCAAGGGACCTCTCTTCTCAGCTATGGGGTCTTCATGCCCAGAGCTCTGCACAAGTTTGTTGAATGACTACCTGATCCCATTCTATTCTGCCACGTGGCACTGATGCTATGTTCTTGCTTTTTATTCAGGGTCCCCCTGGACTGCCTGGGCTTCCTGGACCCCCTGGCACACGGGGTCCTCGGGTAAGTGATCACACACTGTGCTTGAGTTCTGGTTGGTTCTATGTCCTGCATCTCTTTGTCCCTGGAGCCCCAGCTTTGCTGCGTGTACTCATGCTGTCTGGCATCCCTTTTCCACTTAGTCCATTGGAGTGGACATGGGGCTTTTAGGGGTCACTGGGTGTCCAGACGAGGCATGGGAAAGTGAGAACCTCTTTCAGGGTCTCAGCTGTCCATTGTGGGTATCACCCTGGGCAGCCTGGAGTAGAGTAGGGGTTTCTGCAGATCACATCCCCTCAGCTGATGGGCTTTGGTGTTCGGCTGGGGAAAAAGCTGACTTGGAAGAGCATGACCCTTGCATCCATCTTCCCATCTCTGCTGGGCCAACCTGGGGTAGGATGCTGTCAGAGGCAACCAGATGGGCCATCCCAGGGATGGGGTGAGCTCCCCATGCTGAAAGGTTCAATTAGAGTCTGGAGGATGGCTTGGCAGGGCTTTGGTGGCTGATAGGAGCTAGCCCGAACCTCGGAGTGGAAAATATTAATAGCTCTGGTCTGTTATGCCTGGCGTGTCACTTAACGCTGCCTTATTTGATCCCCTCTCCTTCTAGGGCCCCCATGGGCCAGTATGATCACTCTCATTTAGGGATGAGAAAACCGAATAACTAAGAAATGGAAGAGCCAGGACTGGAACCCAGCTCCTAACCATATGATGCAGGGACTCTTGAGGGTCCTCTTGGAGAGAAATCTCTCCTTTTCCCAAGGGGGCTCAGACCCACGGCGCCTGGCATCTGTGCCCAGGCTGAATCAGCCTTTCCCACGCTGGGTGCCTGGCGAGGCCCTGGCAGAGATAGCTGCCTGGGGCATATTTTTAGCTCTGAGCCCAGCGGATGGTTCTGGTTATGCAATTACTCGAGCCCTAGTTCCCTCCAGACCTGGCCCTGTGCTCCCTGGGCCCAGGACTCTGGAATCTGGTCTGAAGTGGCATTTCCTCCTGGCTTTGGAGTCTCCATGGAGCACTTGCCCAGAGCTGGGGACCACAGAGATATCATGGACACTGCTGGCCAAGGGACCTTGTTGCCCGGGACCAGGATGAGGCCCCAGGACCTAGCATCCCAGGTGCTGGCAATCTGCCTGGGTCTCTAAACTCCTCCTGAGCCCCCAGCTTCTGCAGGACTGTCCTCCTGACCCGGCATGTCCTCCTGTGCAAACTCCTCCTCCATCCATGACTCAGATCAAATGCTCCCTCCTTTTCTGATGATCACCTTCTTCTTGGAGCTCCTGTGGCAGTTAACTGCACGGATTCCTCTGTAGAAAGCTCACATTGACCACTGAACCCTGTCACCTGGGTGGCATTTGCAGGATCCCCTCCCAGCTTTCTAGCCTTCCTGATAAATAAGTTCCAGCATTATCCCCATTTTACAGGTGAGGAAACTGAGGTGCAGAAAGATGCAGTTACTTTGACTAAGGCCAAGCATGGAGTAAACGCTAGAGCCCAGATTGAACCTGGACAGTCTGACTGCAGAGCCCATGACCTTAAACTACCTGTTGTGCTGGTTTTCCCTTCTACTTAGCTGAGCCCTCTGGGCCAGAGATACGTCCTATTGATTGCTCTTTCTTACCTGATGCCTAGCAAAGTCTCCTGCATCAGAATGTGCTGGGCAAATGGTTGCTGATGGGTTCTAGTCTAGGAGTCAAGAACGTTTCCCATGAGAGAATGGCTGCATGTACATGTATGGTTGAGTTCCTTTACTGTTCACTGGTAACTGTCACAACATTGTTTGCTAATTGGCTATACCCCAATACAAAAGGAAAAAAGAGTATTTCCCCTCAAGAAGCTGTGTGATCTTAGGCAAGTCCTTTCCCTATTGTGGGGCTCAGTTTCTGCATTTTTAAAACATGGGATCCTGGTAAGGCATTTCCAGCCAAGATTCCTCCCAGCTCTGAAGTTCTTCAAGGGAGGGAATGACTCTCCTGACATTCCTCTCAGGCTCTTGGAGGACTCCCCCCTCTCCCTGGAGCCCATCACCCTGTTTCTAAATGGGAAATTCCATAGATCGTGAAATTCCAAAGATAATACAATGCTGGGACTAAGCAATCCCAGTTCCTCTGTACAGATGGTGGCTCTGGGGCTCGGGGAGGGGGCGGGGCCTTACCTGAGGCTCCCCAGGGCTCCGTGGCCTGGCCCTCTCCACCTCTGCGTACTCCCTCGGCCCAAGCAGGGGAATCCCTCCGCCTCCCTCCACTCAGCTTTCTGGGCTGCAGCGTTTGTAGAAGCGGTCTGCTTGGCTCCCAGTCAACTATGCATTTCATTTCTCTGCAAGGCAATGGCTGGAGAGGGGAATGAAGGTGGAGGTGGGAAAGCAGGATGCCCCCACCTCCCTGAGGGGTAGCCGGGTGCTCTAGCCCTCCATCTTTGGGCAGCTGGGGGCACAACTGGGGAGATGTAGTCATTCCTGACCTTGTCTACCTTGTCTACCTCATCTGGTTCTGGGGTACTGGATGCAAGGGTCCCCTCCTCAAACATCCTTCGTCTAACCTTTTCCAAATTCAGGTTGAGCTCTGAGCTTAGATCCCAGGAGCCCAGACTGGGGTGAAGCTCTGAGGTCTTCCAGATTCCTTAGAGACCATGAGTTTCCCGTCATTCATGGAATTGATGGGGAGACTGAGCCTGGGGAGAGGGGAGACTCAGAGCTGGGACCAGGTTGCATCTAGTTGCCAGGATATAGCATCTGGTGAAATATCAGGAAGGGGCTGGAGGGCTGATTATTTTGGAGGTTACCCGTGACACCGTTATAAATCCCCTAGGCTGAGTGAGCGTCTGAACTCGGTTCCTCCTTGACATGGACGGGGAAGGGGAGGGTCCCAGCTCAGGCATGAAGGAAGAGGGAGGTGCCTCGGGCGGAGAGTGATAGGCTGCAGCTGGGAAGTTGGCCTTGAAGCGAGAGGAAGGAAGCGAATTCATACACAGCCAGATGAGTCAAGAGGGGCCACGGATGAGGGCAGTGTGTCTGGAGGCTGTTGTGGTACGGGGCACCCTTGAAGTGCCTGTCCCCACCCTTAGTGCCTCAGATTATTTCTATTGGACAAAGACTCTCAGAAAGTAGTTGACTCTTAGGACTCTGTTTATATTACTGGGCTGCAGGATGCTAGCCCAGGGCCTTTGCAGAGAAAGTGGACATAAGGCCCCAGCTGTTATAAGGGACGTTCAAATATGGCCTGGGAAAATCTAGTGCCACGAATAAGCCTTGGACTTGAAGCCAACAAACTGGGTTCCGGCCCTTGTTTGGCCACCACTCTGCTGTGTGACCTTGGCAAAGACCCTTTGACTCTCTGGGTTTAGTCTTCCCAGCGGTTTCATGGTCCCCGAGGGACTCTGTAAGCTCAGAACATGTAGAAATCTAAGGGAGAGAGCTCTGACTACCGTGGTGGCCATAGAAGAGACATGCCCTTGTTCAGAGGAGGCCGAGTACTCCCGTGACTGCGCGTCCAGCTCCGGAGGCTCGTGCAGAGTCCAGTTGGAGTCTGAAGGGTGGAGAGTTTCCCTTAAGCAGGAGGAGTCCCAGAAGGTTCCCTGGAGGAAGTGGCATTAAAGCCAGGTCTTGAAGGATGGGTTGGATTTCATCGGGAGGTGATGGATAGGAAAGGCATTCCAGATGATGGAACAGCATGACATAGGCGATGTGAGGAGGAAGTACCAGGCGTGGGGCAGGGCAGCCAATAGCTGAGTGTGCTCTGAGTCGAAGGAAGCAAGTGTGGGAGGGGCTGGTGGGGCCAGGTGCAGAGAGTATGGAGAGGTGATCCAATTCAAGGGCTTGTGCTTGGACGCTGCACATCTGAGGTTTGTCCCTTAGCAGCCAGGTGACCTGGGAAAGTTGTAAAACTCTCTGGATGGCAGCTTCCTCATCTTGAAAATGGGAATCATGGTAGCACGTATCTTGTGGGTTAAAAAGATAGAATGAGGTGATGCACAGAAAGAGCTGAGCACAGGGCCAGGCATCAAGAGAGCCTTTCTGCAAGCAGCTGCTGTGGCCAGACTGCTGAGACTCTGCTAGTGGAGAAGACCCAGCGGGCGGGCAGAAGTGCCAGGCCTTGCTTTAGGAAGTGGGATGCTCCTCTTTTCCCCTCATCTCTTTTTCTCTTTTGCCTTTCAGGGTCCTCCTGGGCCTTATGGAAATCCAGGCCTTCCTGGCCCCCCTGGATCCAAAGTGAGTATATGCCGTGGGGTCTGGAGATACAGCCATGGGGTGGAAGCTGGGGTTTGGGCCCCGCACTGGGGGAGGCTTCCTTTCTTAGGGGATCCTGGCAGGAAGGCCTCAGAGTCTCCGTGGAGGATCCATGTCTAGGCCACCAGCACTCCCTGAAGGCTTCCCAGGTGCTAGGCCCCGTACTGGGCTGGAGATGCAGCAAGGAGTTCGGAGTTTAGCAACTGGTGGGGAGGGGCTGGGGTGAGAAGGAACCTAGGGTCTTCAAAGCGGGTGGGAAGAAAGATCATCTGCTGCTAAACAGGGGAGGGCCTTGGAGATCCAGCCTTAGCGTGTTACTGGGTCACAGGACACACCCTGGGGAGGCAGGTCAAGTTTTGAGCTGGGGAGGGATGTGGAAAGATCATGTTTGAGAAAAATCCCTGGATGCCGTGTGGAAGGCGGGCTGGGGGGCTGGGGACCAGAGTAGAGGCAGGGAGACCTGGGGGTGATACAGGCCAGCGTGGGGTGCAGGAGGAAGGGAATGGGTGCCTCGGCGATGTGGAGGGGAGATAGAGAGGACTCAGTGATGGACAAGAGGAGAGAGATGGGGATTCTCTCTTTAGTCTCAGTGGCCAAACCAGGGAACCAGAGGAAGGAATGTTACATTTGGGAATCTGTAGCCCAGCCAGGCAGAGAGATTCGTGGACATCCTGAAACTCAGGGGAGCTCTGAGTTGGAGATGGAGCCCTAGGGGGTGGCCAGCACAGAGATGCAACCTCTGGACTGCAGATGAGACCAGAAACCCAGGTGACTGGTGCTCTGATGACTGTGGAGTCTCTAGCTCTGGGGCGCCGGGAGAGAATAGAGCTGTCCAGGGTGGTGTGTGGAGTGAGAAGCCCCAGGATGAGTACAGGGCCAGCAATATTAAGGCTATAAGGGATAGCCTCAAGTGATGGCTGGAGAAATAGGAGGAGGGGTCAGGGGAGCTGAGAGCACAGCAATTGTGCTGAGAAGAGTGCAGGGCAGGTTGGGAAAGGCAGAGGGTCTGCCTGGCTTTCAGCTGTGGGGTAACCAGGTGAAGAGCATCCCTGGGCTTTGGTTGGCCCAGGCTCAGGGTCCTTTGCTAACCCGTTAAAAAGGTCCTGCAGCTTGCAGAAAACCATTAGCCAACTGGCCCCAGCTCATGCTGTGATTGTCAGCTGAGCATCCTCCATAAGCTAGTTCTGACTCCTGGAGCTCTTTGTGGGACAAATGTACACAGGTAGCCCTGGGTGTATGACAGTATGGTACCAGAGTGCTGGCACAGAGCCCTCACACAGAGCTGCAGGAGCGCTCGCCTCTGCCTCTGTGGGTATGTGACTTCGGCCAGGACTGAGCTGGGGTCCTTTCTTGGAAAGTAAGCCCAGAGGCCTTGGGCCAGCAGCTGCCTGGAGGTGCTCTGGGTTTTAACAAGGCAAACACCGATCATGCCAAACACTGTATATTGAACCCTTGCTCTGTGCTAGACGCTCTGTATGCACTTCACGTAGCCTCATTTGATCTCCACAAACACCTAATGAGATGGTGGAGTTACTGCACCCATTTACAGATGGAGAAACTGAGACTCAGGCAGATGATTGAGACCCTGCCTAGGCAAGGGCAGTGGGACCTGCCCCCATGAGTCAGGCCGAGGGTCTGAGTTCTCCTTGGGAAACTTCTGCTTTGCAGAGGCTTCTGGTCTCCCAGGCCTGGGTAGATCAAGATGCTGAGGATTAGCCACTGATTTGATTGCCAGGCTTGCTCAAGAACACGCCTGCTCCCAGCCTGCTTTCTTGGCCTGCTCTGAGACTGTCTGGTCTTTCCTCCACTCCCCCACCACTCCCAGACTTGACCCCCTGCTCCTATGGTAGCAGATGCTCTATCAGCTTCTCCCCTGTCCACACCGGCCCCAGTCTGGCCTGCAGCCCACCCCTCATCCTGCTAGCAGATGTAGGGAAACAGGAGGAGAACCTAGCAGCCGCTTTTCCTGCCATTTTGAGGAGTATGGTGAGGAAGGCTCAGACCTGGCAGATGAGCTCTCCTGCGGAACACAGGAATACAGAGCCGGAACCTGTGACTCAGGGCCTCATGGACAGGTTTCCAGCTTGCTTCTGTATAAACAAATAAGGGAGCGGGTTCCAGAAAATATACTGGAGTGGGAGTTTTCTCCCAGTAGAATTTGCATTAAAATGCCCTGGGGAAAAGTCACGCCCGTTTCCTGGACACTTGACTGGGAGTCTAAGAGGTGAGCCCAAGTGGATCCAGGGCAGTACAGTTGGACTGAAGGCCCCAGGCTGCTGGACTTTTGCCCTGGGCTGGTGTTCATCTGTGGTTTGGCCAGGATGGGGTTAAAGAAAAGCTCTTCTGGGACAGAATTCCTGAGATTGGAAGAGAATGCTGTGGATCTGCAGGAATGGGTGTGATTCTGGGGAGAGGGTCCTTGCTGTTTACCAGATCCTTTCTGGGTCTGGCTGTTGACCTGGTGGGACTCTAGGGCTGGCTCCCTCCAGGCCCGGTGCTGGCTCTTCCTTTTCCAAACAGTGTCGACTTCTAGAGCTGCCTCTGGGGCCACCCATCCATTCATTTCCCTTCGATGGGCAAACATTTATCAAGCACTTACTATGCGCTGTTGATGGAAAAATCAGCCCAACAGGCAGGGCCTGCCTAGTGGCAGGGAGCCCGCCCATCATCTGGATGGGTCACAGTGGGGTCACCCCTGTACCGTATTTATTGAGCTCTTGGGAGCTTATGGCCTTGTGGGTTAAAGATCCCCCTGCCAGACTAAGGGTGGGAGAGACTGGTGGATTGAGAAATCAAGAAGGGGAGACAGAGCAAAGGTAAGGAACTTCATCCCTCTTGAGGTCAGGGGAGCAGAGACCCAAAGGGTCCATGACTTGATGGGCTCACTTGCAGTGACCAGCAGTGGCGGGGCTGAATTTCAGGTCCTTGGGTTTGCTGGCTGGAAGACACTTAACAGGGCTGTACAGATGGTTCAGGCCAGAGCCACACTTCAGTCCCTTCTGCCCCCTCCAGAGCCAGGGCTTTCCCTGTGTACCATGTATCCATACATTCCACATTCAAACCCATCAAGAAGAGAGTTTGCCAATTCCCACAGAGTCAAGGTCAAGGACTTTGAGACTGAAGCAGAGAAGCCAGAACCGTGGGTGGATGGTATTAGCTGACCTTGGAGACCAAGTGTTGAGTTATGTGTCCAGCAACCGCAGTTGTGCAGGAAAGCACAGTGGTTAAGAGCACAGACTCTGGAGCCAGATGGTGGAAGTTCACATTCCAGGTCTGTTAGTAATAACTTGTAGTTCTGTGGCTCTGAGCAAATTATCTGAATTTCGCATGCCTTAGTTTGCTCATCTGGAAAATGGGATAACAATAGTAGCTGTCCTCCCGGCATCCCTGGTTGTCACGAGGTATAACTGAGTTAAGAGCAGTGGTGGCTTGTGGCGGGTGGTCAGCTGTCAACAGGTGCAAGGTGCCCAGCCTACAAGGGGGCACAGACAGGGACAGTCCCTGCTCTTGTGGAAGCCAGCTGACCACACCATGCAAAGGGCTCCACATGAGAGACACTGGGTGCTCAGTCCCCACAGGATGGCAAGTGATCTGGTCTGGGAGGTAAGGCCTGCCTTCCTGGAGGGTGGGAAGGCTGAATCAAGTCTGAAGGGCAGCAGACCACCAGGCCAAAGGGTGAGAAGAGGTTGGGGAGGGCAGCAGGCCTGCTGGGTGTGCTAAGACTTTTAGACTTCATACAAAGAGCAGTGGGAAGGTGTGAGGTTTTCAGCAGATGGGACACAGTCAGGTGTATCATTTTACAAAGGCTACTCAGGCAGTTGCGGAAGCCGGGTCCATGGCCATTAAGTTGAAGGGTGGCCAGCCTGGAGCTGCCCCTGGGGATGCTGATTCTGTGCCAGGTGAAATCAGATGGGATGCAGGGCCCAGGTCAGGTGAGAAGCTCTGGGTCTGAGGTGGACAGGGCTCCAGCTGTGCCTGTGCTGGGTGATGAGGCACCTGGCCCTTTTCTCCTTGGCAGCTGGCTGCCCCTTCCCTCCTCTGCCCTGCTTGGTTTGCAGTGAAATACTCAGGATTACTGTGAGCCCTTGGGCATCTGGGGAGGATAGGCGGGCAAGAAGGGCCATGCTTAGTGATCCGAGTGACTCCTTACAGAAGTCTCGGGCATCAGACCCCAGCCTCCCCTTTCCCTTTCTCCAGTGACTGAAGTAGGACATACTCTTTAAGGGAAATGTGGAAAAGTCTGCTGCTGCTGCTGCTAAGTCGCGTCAGTCGTGTCCGACTCTGTGCGATCCCATAGACGGCAGCCCACCAGGCTCCTCTGTCCCTGGGGTTCTTCAGGCAAGAATACTGGAGTGGGTTGCCATTTCCTTCTCCAATGCATGAAAGTGAAAAGGGAAAGTGAAGTTGCTCAGTCGTGTCCAACTCTTTGCGACCCCATGGACTGCAGCCCACCAGGCCATCTGTCCATGGGATTTTCCAGGCAAGAGTACTGGAGTGGGGTGCCATTGCCTTCTCCATATATATATATATGTTACATATATATAATATATATACACACATGTATATACATATATATACATGCATACTACATATATATGAATAATTTAAAATATGCCTGTACATGTGCCATATAGTGTTTGGCTGTTGTTTTATTAACAGTTGCCTTGTAGAAAGACTGAACCAATCTATGCCACCGCTAGCATTAGAAGAGGATATTTGAAAAAGATAATTCATTATTGCTTCCAATACACTGCACTGATCATCTGTGAATAATTTTCTTACATTTGCTTTCTATTTGCATTTCGCCATTTATGATTTTGTTTATTTTAGGGATTGGGATGTTGTCTTTGTTATTGATTTGTAAACATCATTTGTGTTTATATATGAAGGCTTATTAAGGCTGCATGTATCTTACAAATTATTTTTGAGTTTATTGTTTGCCTATTGAGAGTATTCATGATGATTTTCACAAATGAGAGTGTTACCTATTTTTTTTGAACCAACAGTAACTGACATTTATTAGGAACTTTTACAATATGTCAGAATCTGAGCCTTCAGGAAAGCCCTAATTTGGAGAGCGCTCTACCGTAAGTAGAGGCTTCCCTGGCGGCTCAGCTAAAGAATCTGCCTGAAATGAGGTGGACTGGGGCTTGATCCCTGGGTTGGGAAGATCCTCTGGAGAAGGGAATAGCAACCTACTCCACTATTCTTACCTGGGGAATTCCATGGACAGAGGAGCCTGGCGGGCTGCAGTCCATGGGGTCCCAAAGAGTCGGACAGGACTGAGCGACTAACACTACCACATGTAAAATGTATGATTCTTTACTTTTTACTTAGACATTTCTTTCCCATACCAAGACAGAGAGGTATTCACTGATATTTCATTTTATAATATCATTTGTACTCAAAATTTTAAACCATCTGGAATTAATCTTCATGGAAGTAGGTATGCGTATAGCTTTATTTTCCCTGCAGTAGTTGATCATTTATTAAATGACTTTTCCTCCACTATTATATGATAGACCAGGGTCTATTTTAGGCCATTCAAATATGTTTCATTGCTATGTTTGTATATTTTTAGCCTAGTAAAGTACTATTTTATGACAGTTATTATCTTTATACTGTGTGTCTCCCTGCTCCACTTATAATGTTCTGGCTATTTAATCTGTCAGATGAACTTTATGCCCATCTTAATAATTTCCTTAGAAAAAACCTCTCTTGGGGTTTTTCTTGGAATTGTATTAAATGTGTTTATTTGTGAAGAATTAACATCTTTAAAATATTAACTTTTTCTATCTAAAATCATGGCATATCTTCCCATTTGGTTGAGTTTTTAAAACGTCTCCTAATAAACCTCTATAGTTTTTATTGCATAAACCTGGCACATTTCTTACTAAGTTTGTTCTTAGAAATTTTATATTTTTGTTGCTGTTATGAATGGAATATTTTCCCCATTATATTTTCTAGCTGGCTTTCAGCTATTGAAAAAGAACTATTGACTTTGTATATTTATACTTTTGGTGTTTATTTTACAACCATGCCCTTTGCTGAATTATTTTATTAGTTCTAACAGTATTTCACTTAGTTCTCCTGAATTTCTAGACAGGCACTCATATTGTTTGCAAAAAAGGACATATTTTTGCCTCCTTTTCCTCAAAGGTTAGTAGTCTTATTTGTTTTTCCTGCCTTATTGCCGTGGCCAGAACTTATACACACATGAAATAGCGGTAATGATGGCGAGAGACCTAGTGAATCCTCAGAGGACCGTCCAGAGCCGGGGCCAGATCTGACCCAATCCTAGCCCTAGAGTTGTCTCTTGAGACTCCACTGATTTATTTTCTCACTTGGGAAATATTTTTCTGATGCCTCCTCTGGGCCGGGCCCTGTGCTACGTACTCAGGATCGTGTATCTTGCAAAAGATGACTTGCACAGGGGATTTCTGGCCCAGAATTTTCCAGTCCTTGGTTCGCTCCTTCTTTGTCTCAGCCCCTCGTGAGGCCTCATGTAACCAAAGCCTTCTGTTCTTTCCACTTCCCAACTTCACCTGCAAGAAAGAAGCTCAGAGTTTCCATTCCCGCTCTGTTAGTAGCATTTCTGGCTTAGTATATACCTTCCTAACCATCTTCTAGCTCCTCAAGGCTCTGTTAACTAGAGTCTGCTGTTCCATACTGAGGGAAAGGGACTTGTCCAAGATCACACCTGCTCATTGGCTGGAGAGCTGGGTCTGGCACTCACGTCCTCAACCTCACCGAGGTGTAAACCATTAGTTAGACTTTATTATTCCTTATATCTCTTAGTAGAGAATTTGCGGAGTCTGGCTGGGAAGACGGATAACTCTCTGCATCCCAGAAGTCACACCTTCAGCTGAGCAAGGGTGCCTTGAGCGTCCCTGGAGCACACACTGCATCTGCCTCCCTTCTTGTCTTCCTCCAGCCTTAGCTTGGCTGACTGACTCTCAGTCTGGGTCAAGTTCTCCCAGCTTCCTCCTGTACTCCACGTATCACTGGTCATAGATGTTCATCTGTCGTGTATTGAAATGTAAAGATCTTGGGCTCTGGAAGCAGACTTCCTGAATCAAAATCCCACTTATGAATTATAGGATCTTGGACAAATTATTTACCCTCTCTGTGCCTCAGTTTCCTCATCTGTGAAATGGAGATAGTGATCATGGCTCCCTTTAGATTTACACGTTGAAGACGTAGAAGAGCACTAGAAAATGCTAGAGTGTTCAGCATTACCAGGCTCTGGTTTCTCCCTCGAGAGGTCCCCACAGGCACGACTTGTGTCTTGATCCCCACCATGGTATTCCCAGTGTACACTGTAGGATGTGTGGATGTTCAATAAATTTCAGTGTTCTTTTGTTGTACTTGGGCAGGGGTTAAGTCCCAAACACGGTGCTGGCTGCTGAGAGTGCAGAGAGCAGTCCATAGAAACTAAAATGCCCCCGGATATGGCCTCTGGGCAAAGGAACCAGTCTGGCATCCCTTCGGGTCTCAGTTTCCCCCTTTGTAAGATGACAGGACAGGATGCAAAAAGGCCCCCCCATGAGAGCATTTTAAGCCCAGCTCCTCTATTGGCTGCAGAGCCAGGTGGGCAAGGGCGGGGTGGGTAGAAGCTGCTATCCTTTTTTGGCCATTGGAATCCTGGGTGGCCCTGGGCCTGGCCTTGCACATGGACATAAAAGGCATTGGAGCTGGGCATGCGAACGCCGAGGCTGGGAAAGTGTCAACAAGGGGCTGCTGCAGCATGAGGCTGTTGATCCTAGAGGTGAGGCCGGCAGCAGTGACCTGGATGGACCTAGGTGGACAGAGAGTTGGGGTTCTAGCAAGGAGGGACTGCCCTGCAGCCTGGGGCAGCCGGAGGGCATGTGGGAGAGGCATCTAGGCTTCCCATTTGTAAGTGAGGGCTCTGGAGTCAGATTGACTCAGGACCTAGTCAGACCTAGTGAGACATGGCCTCTTACCTGCATGCCACCCTGGACTACGACTCAGCCCCTCTGAATCTGGGGCTTGGTCCTGTGTTGCTACATGTGGGTATAAGAGGGCTGGCAAGGTGCTGCATTGAGTGGGCCTGGCACAGTGTTGGGCACGTGGTAGGTGGGCAGCGAAAGGGCGCCCTCACTCTCTTAAGGTTTGGAATGCAGTGATTTCTCATGCAGAGTGACTGAGTCAGGATTTGGAAGATCTGGGTCCTGACACAGAAAAGAATCAAATGGGAACTAATTAAAGTTGGCCAAACCACCCTCCCCACGTGTAACGTCTCACTGGCTCCTTGCCAAGAAACCTGGATGCCAGGCAGCCATGTGTGCCTGTACCCCTGTGTGTGTGTGTGTGCGCATGTGTGTGTGCACATGTGTGTGTGTGTGAACATGCACCCATGTGTCTGTGCACATGCCTCTGTGTGTGTATGTGTGTGTGTGTGTGTGTGCTGTGCAGCCCGCATTTTAAAGGTGAGGAAACAAGCTCAGAGAAGTGAAGTCACTTGCTTGAGACCCTACTGTGTGTCTGTGGCTTAACCCAGGACTTCTGACTCAGGACCCAGATTGGGGAGGGAGCTGGGGAGTGAGGCTAAGGGACAGATCAGGAGACTGACTTCTCAAAGGACTGCCTCCTGAGTAATTTAATCAGGCCAGAGCCCTCTTTGAAGCCGGATCCTTGTGATGGGGATGCTCCCTGTGCTTGGGACTAGGGATGCTGGTCTGACTGGGGACATACTACTTGTCAATGTCTCTGCTATTCCCGCCTATTCTAACTTGTTGGGTCCCAGGTATCTGTTATGGGAATCACAAATTCAGGGTCCTAGTCTTAGCTCTGCCAGTGCCTCAGCTTGGGTTCCTGGGCTGTCCCTTTCCTTCTCCAGGCCTCAGTTTCCCTGAATGTGTTATGGGGTAATAGCACTTCCTTTGTCCACTTCATCTGGCTATTCTGGGAACCTGGTGGGTTGAGGGATATTGCAAACTGTGCAGGGCTGTCCATAGATTGAGTGGCTGTTAGGGCACTGGCTCTAGGTAATTTGAGACGGTGAGGTGAGCATGAGGGGCTAGGAAAAGCAGGAAGAATCAAGCTTAACTTCAGGATGTGTCTCTTAGAAGGTCTCTGAGAGCCCTGGGGGAGCGCATCACCCATACAGTGGGCCCAGGGATCTACAGGCTGGTGGGGGAGGATGCAGTCAAGCTGCATCTTGAGAATGTTTCTGGTTTGGCTAATGATGATTGAGGGGGGAGTGGTTTTCTACTTGGGGGTGACTACCTGCATAGGGACCCAGCAGCAGGAATGTGCAAGTCCCGAGGGAAGAAGGACTGTAGTCTGGGATGGGGCAGAGGGGCCCCGTCTTTGGGCTGGGCTGGTAGGAGGAGAGCAGAGCTCTGAATAGGGTGGGTGGGACCAGATGATGGAAGACTTGAGACACCCAAGGGGGAGTTTGGACTTTATCAGTAGGGTGGTGGGCAGCTATGGAGGGTTGCTGGAGCAGGGGAGTGATGGGATTGAAGAGGACCCCATGGAGGAATGTGAGTGGGGTGGAAGGGGAGGGCATTAAAGCAGAGGACAGGGATTTGAGCGGAGTTGGTGGGGAGATACCCTCTTTAGAAGACATGGCGGCCAAAGTGGAATTGTTTCTGTTTCAGGGACAGAAAGGGGACCCCGGGCTCTCACCAGGAAAGGCCCACGATGGGGCAAAGGTAGGTTTCCAGGGACCCCAGTGCTCAGGGAAGCGGAGGAGTGGACGGTAGGGAAACTGCCATGCTGTGGCACGGACCTCTTGACAGAGGCCTCTGCGTAACAAAAGGCTGGAGGCAGGATGTAGAAAAGGACGTGGTCTGTTCTCTTTGAAGCCCTTCAGCTCTCCCTGCACCAAACCCAAAGCCATCCTTGCTGCCTTCTTCCCATGTGCAGCCAATAAAACTGACAAAAAAATGTGACCTGTGGACATTCCTTTGGTGAATGTCCTTTGGCCTGATGCTCTGAGTGGGTTTTCTGCAGGGCCTGCGAGGTGGCCCTCGGCATCCAGAAGCTTCTTGGTGGCACACGCCCAGGAAGCTTCCAGCAGACATTCAAAGACCTCTCCGAGGTGGTTAGTTCAACACACGGGTCTATGGATTTCCAGGACGTGGAAGGGAATGGGCTGGAGAGGCAGGGCTGCCTGACTCTGAAGGGCTGAGACCAGAACTTCTCCCATGGAAGAGAGAAGAGTTAGGCCCAAGGACTTCATTGCCCCTGAAGCATCCACCCTGTAAGTTAGGCAAGGGGCCTGGAGGGAGTGCAGGTCAGGCCAGAGCAGGGGAACCCAGAACTCCAAGTAAGGTCACCCAGTGTCCCGGACATCCATCCTCTGGAAGGAGTCCTTGAGTCTGGTTTCCTTCTGGACACAACCCCAAAGCCCTCCTGACTGGAAGAACTCTGCTTCTCAGCCCAGCCTCTGGTGCATGGAGACTTAGAGGTGGCGGCTCCTGTTGATCTCTCCTAGACACAGGTGGCTCATTCCTTCACATCTTCATGAGAAGTTTGCTCACTCAGCAAGCGCTTCCTGTGTATATACATCCACATGCGCCCCCAGTGGATCGTCATAAGCTTATAGCCCAGGCAGCTGGGCCTAGCTTGCCTGGGAGGAAACAGAGGCCCCAGAGGCGGGCGGCTGGAGGCCACACAACTGGTGAGGTGCAGACCAGACTTTGTACCCGGGCTGGATGACCTCCAGGGTCCCAGGCTTCTCTCCTGCTCCTGCGTTGTCTGCTCCTGGGTCTCATGGTGGTGGCAGAAATGCCCCCTACTGGGTGGCCACCATGCCCAGCATGGGCAGGAGGGAGGGGGTCAGGAATGCAGGAGAGGGATTGCCGATTGGAACAGGTTGCGTGTTCTCCAGGGCAGTGGTTTGCAAACAGTTTTGGCGGTGTAACCCATTCCCCAGATGGTTCCTTCTGCCGAAGTCCAACATAGAAAACAGACCAAATGGAGAGACTGAATTAAGTGGGGAGGGGCTGGGTCCCGTGCCTGCTTGGCTGCCCTCACCCTGCGCAGAGGACCTGAGTCTCCTCTGCGGCCTTTAGGCCTCCGTGAATCCTATTTGCAAACCACTGGCCCTGGGAGACCGAACTTTCAATGAGTGTCTGCTCCTGTTGCCCCATCTCACCCTGTTTTCTGTGTTTTTTTCAGGGCGACATGGGCTTGCCCGGGCTCACTGGGAATCCAGGACCCCTTGGACGAAAGGTACACCTTGGTGCTGATGCTTCACTTTGTCCAGTGGGTTTCCTAGCAAGCGGGGTCCTCAGGCAGGAGTGCTATGTACTGCCTCTCCCCAGCCCTGGCCCAGATCCTCGGCAGTGGGCTGGTGGCCAGAGGGGAGGAGGTTTCTGAGGGTCTGTGCTTACTCGGGGGCGTGGAGCACCTTGGCTTGGAGCAGGTCCCCCCACCATGGTTAGTGAGATGTGACAAGAAGTGACCCTGGTTTGCTGTCCTTCCTTTTGCATCCCAGCTGCTCCAGGGAGGTCCTGAGGGTGCTCTTGGTGGTGGAAGGAATATTGTCAGAGCCAGGAGCCCCCATAGGTTCGGCTCCACCTTCCATGAGCTGAGTGGCCTGGGACCTGCACATCCCCTCCCTGAGCCTCAGCCTTCTACCTGGAGTGACCATGACCTACCCCATCCCCTGTCCCTGATCTCCCGGGGGCTGTAAACCATGAGCAAGGTCTGGAGCCTGGAAGTTGAGAGAGTGGGCTCTGGGGTCAGTTGCATCTGGACTCGACTCCCTGCTCCACCATTTGCTTGCTGTGTGACCTGGGGCAAGTCAGTAACCTCTCTGGGTCTAATATCATCCCTCCCATATACTGCAAGGAAATCTCTATAGAGGCAGAGTTCTCTGCATTTTGAGCTGTTCTCATCCGCCCCCACCTCATCACTGCATCAGTCAGGCAGGGGGTGTTACCTCTTTGGGGGAAGAGCTGCCATTTTCCTAGGTGGTGGGTCTCTGGCTGGCTGTGCCCCTGAATTCCTCTCTGGCTTTGCAGCTAGGGTGAACCATCCTTCAGACTCAACAATACTTGTGCCCCTTCCAGGAAGCCCTTCTAGAACCTCAGCTTTCGGGTCTAGAGCCTCTACTCTGCTCGAAGACCCATAGTCCATCTAAACTGCGTTCTTTTCAGCCCCTAGACCAGCCTCACCAACCAGGACATGCAAAAATGGTTTGTCGCTCTTCCTACAGAGCCTCGCTCAGGGCCTGTGTGTAGTAGGTGTTCAGGAAACAGGGAGGACAGTGCAGGGTCAGGGTCAGTTGCTATTTTTGCAGGAAAACTCCCCACTGCTGATGGGTTTTCAGTCTATAGATCAGCCGAGGGCCGCAGCTTGAGCATCCTTGCTGGCTCCCAGCTGTAGCCACAGCTTCCCTCTTCCTTGGCCATCTGGTTCTCATTTGGGCAGCCATGGCATCTCCTGGCTCCATCCTGTCCATGCTCTGAGGGTCCCCGTGGCACAGGTGGACGTGGAACATCACTACCCCTGGACCCCTTCTCCTCCAGCCTCTTCGGCCAGAACAGGTCCTCCTGCAGATCTGAAGAAGCCAGACCCAGACAGGAGTGCATGGCTGTCTGTGAGCTGGGGAAACGTGGTCTTTTCTGGCTCAGAGAACACAGAGGGACTCCCTCTCCCCGCTCACTTCCTCTCTGGGCTCCAGCACTTTCTGATGGATGAGGTGTGAGTGGAAAAGTCTTCTTCCAGTCCTGGCTCATAAAGCAGCCGGTGGTGGTCTCGCTTGGCACGGGAGTAGGAATCTAGCAGAGGCGGCGGAAGATGGAAAACCAGACTGGACTGGCTCCTGCCTGGGGTTCTAGCCTTCCTGCTCTTAGCAGATGTCCAGGGAGGCCCAGAGTCCCCAGCGCAGGGAAACCAGCTCACCTGAGCAGGGAGAGACATCTTTTCTAAATTAAGGAAGCGTCTCTGTGCGGTAGGAAAATGATTTGGCAAAGCCATTTCCACCTAGTCCCTCTGGCTCCTGTCGAGGCAAACACGGAGGAGTTTGGTCTGGCAGGCCAGTGTCACCTAATCACAGTGGGTGGCGGGCAGATCATGGGGGTGCTCAGATCTCAAGGCAGGGACCCCTGACCAGTGGTGGGGGTCAGGGAGGCAGACCAGTGGGGTGGGCAACCTCACTTGGAACCATCCCTGTTTGTCCGTAGTCGCTCTTCCCACAAGCATCTTTTGGTAACGATGGTAGCCATTTGGCACTGGTCCTGCTGAGCGGTTTGCCTGCATCATCTCATGTGGGGAGCCTTGAGCGAGAAAGAACATCAGTGGCTGAGAGGCGAGGCCAGTGTGCCCTTTGCTCATCAGCACGTTGAATTTTGGTGTCACCTCATAGTGCCACCAGTAGCCCTATTTATTCGTTTCTTCAACAGGACGGATTGGTTGCCTATTGTGTGTCAGGAAGTGTGCAGGCCTCTGAGCTGAATAACGAGACAGAAGTCCCTGATCCTCAGAGTTTTCAGTCTTGTGGGAGGAAGGAGGCAATAAAAATGGTAAAAATACGAGGTGTGTTAGAAGATGAAAAAGGCCATGGAGAAAAGTGGGCAGGAGAAAGGGACTTTGAGTTGGGAGTTTCTCATATTGACTAGTGTGACAGAAAGGCTTGCTGTTCCTCATCACATCGCTTCCTCATAATAGCCTCCAGCAGTTAAGCAGTATTATGCCCATTTTACAGCTGAGAAAACTAAGGCCCAAATAGGTCTCATTCATTCGTTCACTCTTCCAGTCATTGCACAAAGATGTACCTATGTACCAGGCCCTTTGCTGACACAGGTGTTAAATGCCAATGAGATCACTGAGGGCTTTCAGAGAGTGAAGTTTACAGCCCTGGTTCCCAGCCCCTCTGTGTGTGAGAACCAGTGCGGGAGTTTGTCCTCCCCCTCCACAGGGGCTCCAGTTCAGCCGGTCTCAGTGACAAGAGCACTAGATCATCACGTGCAGCCACGGCCGAGAACCACTGGGCTAGTGGACAGGGCTGCCAGGGTCGCTAAATGGCAGACCTGGGATTTGAACTCAGGTCTTCTAACCTGCAGGCCCTTTCCCTCTCTACAGTGCTGATGGAAACAGTTTCTTACATAAGAGCCTCCCCACCTTCAATAAGGCTCCCTTCTCTGCATCTGTCTGCGATGCTAGCCAAAGGACTCTGCTGAGCTGATTCCCAAGGGCAGGTCAGACACGCCTGGATGGAATCCCAGCTCTGTCCCCCTCCTGCTCTGTGAGCTTGGGCCAATGGCCTCAGTTGCTTTGTGCAGTGTTTCGGAGGGTTAAATAAGATGCTATGTCCTCAGCACCCAGCATGAATGAACGAATGATCGTGAAGAAGCAGCACTGAAGAAGGTCTTGCCCACTTGGTCCCATCAGTCATCTTGCTTAGTTACCAGTTAACTGCCTTCCCTTGTGGCTCAGATGGTAAAGAATCTGCTTGCAATGCAGGAGACCTGGGTTTGACCCCTGGTTTGGGAAGATCCCTTGGAGAAGGAAATGGCTACTCACTCCAGTATTCTTGCCTGGGGAATCCCATGGACAGAGGAGCCTGGTGGGCTATAGTCCATGGGGTCACAAAGAGTCGGACATGACTAAGGGCTCACACACACACACACACACCCTCCTCTAGCCCAGAAAGCTGGAGAGCTCTGTTTGCTCCTTGGGAGGGCAGAATCCAGTGCTGTCCCTAGTCTAATCCCCCTGCCTTCTTTCCTATAGAGCAGCGCTTCTCAACTGCCCCCAGGGAACAGTTCACAGTGGAGGCATTTTTGGTCATTACCCCCTGGGAGGGGGCGCTTCTAGCTTTGAATGAGTAGATGCCAGAGATGCTGTTACAGATCTTGTGATGCATGACACACACACCCCACCCACAGCAAAGACTGATCCAGCCTGCGGTGTCAGTGGTGCCAAGACCAAGGAATTCTGCTGTATAGAAACCCCTGAAGCATCCAACCCATGTGCCCTGGGCCTTCCTGCCTCCCTGTGTTTGTTTATGCTGGGCTCTCCCCTGGCAGGCTCTCTCCTCCCTACTTATCTTCATGTATCAGTCTCTCGATTTTACCCTCACATGCCATCTTTTCCAAGAGTATCTGCCCAGCACTTCCAGGCAGAATTCATATCTCCCTTCTCACACCAGCGCATTTTCTCAGCCTCTTTGGGACTCTGCATTTTCTGGCTAGCAGGCAACTCACTGATATTCTTGGCATAGTTGTCAGACTAGACCAAGTTCACAGAGGAGGACCTCTTCTTCTTTGTTCCTCATGTGGGGCTCAGCACAGTGCTGGACACAGACATCGGCTCTTTCACCCCACACCTCCCTGCCTCCTCTGCCCATGCAGACGTAACGAGTTGCTCTTTCTTGCCAAGCCTAATCCAGCCTCAGACTCTTCTTAACACAGTGCCCCAGGCAGACATCACTGATGGAATAAAGTTGGTACCCAAATTGAAACTTCCTTTGGCTCCCTCCTGCCACCCTCACCCTGCCCATAACCCCTCCCTATGCCTTCTGCGTTGGCCACTGTCTGAGAGTCTGTAGTAAAATGGACAGGCAGAGGGGGTCATCTGGGGATGTTTTTGGGGGGTGTGTGATTGACAAACCTTAAGGCAATCTCCTGCCTTCCTGCAGAACTGCCAGTTCTATCTGGACATAGCACCCCCAGTTCCATACAGCACCCCTACAGGTTCCCCCCGTTGCTGAGCTGTTCTGATCTTCTGGTGCCTACACCCACTCTGTTTCTTTTTTTTTTTAAGAACATTTATTTATTTAAAAGAATTATTTATTTTAAATGGCTCTACTGGTCACATCGTTGCGGCATGTGGGATCTTTAGTTGTGGCATGTGGGATCTAGTTCCCCAAACCCAGGATTGAATCCGGGCCCCCTGCTTTGAGAGCACAGAGTCTTAGCCACCAGACCACCAGGGAAGTCCCTCCGGCTCCGTTTCTGAACTCCGCTGACCCTCTGCTCTCCAACGAGGCTCCTCCTTCAAGCCTCAGCTTACAACACCACCTCCTCTGCTTGGGTGTCTGTACTGTCCTAGCAGTCAACGCTAGTTTGTTCCGCTTCGTATGTGTTTAGTGCCCATATCCTGTTCTAGAAGGTAGAGAGCAGGTTTGCTTTGTTTACCTGTGTATTCTTAGTGCTAAGATAGAGTCTGCCACGTTGGTGGGGCTCAGCAAACCTTTGAATGAAGGAGTAACCAGATGAATGAAGGCTCCGTACAGAAGCTCTACCTCCCTGCCCTGACCTCTCTCAGGTACCCACTGAGCAGAGTTCAGCATCAGAGGCCTGACTGTACTGGGATGGACTGTGCTTTCGGACAAGCCACGCATCACATTGCAGAATCCCATAGAATCCTATTGTTTTGGGGCCAACAGGATGCTTTGAGAGATCAGCTAGGGAAACTGAGGTGCAGAGAGGAGCAGGAACTTGGCGGGTATGGTGTCGTGGCTCACTCCGCCTCTTGGCAGATGTTTCTTCCTCCTGACCCTTTCTGTTGAGGGGCTGTCCATCCTGCTGGCCGCCCAGTGTGGCCTGGGGGCTGCCAGGGTGGTAGAGAAGTTTAGCGGGAAGCCTCATGGAATGCTGAGTGGGTCTGGTGAGCTTTATTCTACTGCAAGAGAAGCTGGGGCCTCATGCAGGCTGATGTGGAGCCTTCAAGATCAGCGTGCGAGAGGGGATCCGCTGAGAGGTCTAGGCTGGTTCTCAGGACCCCCAGGCACGGACAAGACCCCCCTCCCCTCCCTGCCCAAAGCCCAAATAGCACCCTAGCCGACGGGGAGACTGTCTGCAGTAACAGTGAGGTGATGTCTGGTTTTTACTTGTGCATTGTAAGCAATGATTAATCTGGCTCCCAAACCAAAATATAGCCCGAGTTCTATTATAAACACGGGTCCTGTGGAGACCCGCCTGCCGAGCAGCCAGCGGCCCCTTGCAGATTTCTGTGGTCCTTGGAACTCCCCTGAAGCCTCTGCTCTCCCCTCGTCCCGGTCAGGCAGCCATCACCCGTGGGGAAATCACTGCCCGTGGGTCCACCTTGCGGTCAGCGCCCGCCCTGTAATTGCTGGGGCCCCGGAGAAGGTAATGGTTTAGATTCTTCCAAGACCTGGGGCCCTGTCATTTGAAGCTATTTCACTGGCCCCAGCTTGGTAAACACCGTTAAGGTGCTTTCCAGGGAGCATAGGAACCCCCACCCCCACCCCAACCCCATGTCTTGGCTGTGTTCAATCTCAGCTGTTCCCAGTCGGCTAACAGAAACACGGGTTCGTGGCAGTGTTCAAGGCCCTTCTGGGCCCATGGTTTGGAAAAGACCTAGGAACTGTGGCCTTCTGGACAAAGCCCAGCCCAGTGGGTCTGGAGTCATGGGGAATGGTCTGGGCTTGGCCATAACTTGCCAACTAGCCTTTGGCGAGTCTGTTTACCTGTCTGAGCCTCGGTTTCTCATTGTATCCAATGAAGGAGGCTGTGAAACTGATGGCTTAGGTCCCTTTCAACTCAGACAGTGGGTTCATGATGCTTCAGTGATCCACAAGCTCAGACCTGGGGAGGTGAGTCTGTAAGAGGGTCTTTCTCTTGGTGACCCTGTGACTCTTCCAGCTGAGCTCGGGTCTCAGCAGTTAGGACATAGGACTTCGCAGCCTGCTGTGTGGCCTCTTTACCTCACTAAGCTTCAGTTTCCTCATCTGGCATCAGTTTCCTCATCTGGCAAGTGGGCGTGGTAATTCCTGCCTCTCAGGGATGATCGCAGGTGTTGATGAGATGGTGCACCTAGGCCTTAATGCGGGGCCAGGCATAGAGTGAGTCACTGTTCACGTCCCCGATGGTCATTCACTTCCTTTTCACTGCATCCTGAGTAGGAGATTGACTTGAAATCTCCTCCTGGGATTTCACTGACAAGTCTGCCAAAGCATTGGTTTCTAGCTTCTTTGTGGCTGCAAGGAAGCCCAAGGAGCACGTGGTGCTCAGGGCTCCCTGGAGCCCGCTCTCGCGTCTCTTGGGAGTCTTGCTCCGTTTACTGCAGTGACTCCTTTATGGCACTGAGGCAGCAGGGGATGACAGAGAGGCTCAGAGACGGCTTAGAGCTCAACCCCTGGCTGAGCCACACAGCGTAGAGCTTGAGGCTCCACTCAGCTCTCCATGGGAAAAGGCTTTGCTTGTTTTTCCTCATCTGCAGGCTTCAAGTGGAGAAAGGATGATGGTCACGTATCCTGTCCATGACACATCCCTGCTCAAAATCCACCTGTGCTTTCCTGCCATCTTTCCACCTGGCATGCTCTGGCTTCCTGCTTCCTCTCTGACCACCTCGTCACTCTGCTGCTCACCCCTCACTCATTCTGCTCCAGTCCCACGGGGCTCATTCTTTCTTGAGAGCATTCTCCCTCAGGGTTTCTGCCCCTATTGTTCCCTCTGCCTGGGAAGCCTTTCCCCAGAGAGCCAGCCCTGTGTCCAGCCCCCCTGCCTGCCACGGTCACCACCCTGCCCAACCTGGCCCTGCTCTGTCCTCTAACTCTGCTCACTTTTCTCCATAGCACTCTCCATAGCTCCATAGCACATGCCACACATTATCCCTTTTTTAGAATTTCGTTTTCAGTGATGATGAGAAAACACATCACGTGCATTTTTCCATCTGAACCCTATTTGTGTATGCAGTCCAGCAGTGTTGGGTATGTTCACACTGTTGTGCAATCGATCTCCAGAACTTTTTCATCTTGCAAGACTGAGACTCTACCCCCATGTGAGCAAATCCTTGAGACATTACGTTTTATATTTATTTGTTTTTATATATGTTTAATTAGACTGTAAATTCCGTTAAGGCAAAGGATCTTGTCTTCTTGTTCACCCGATGCCTAGCATGGGGCCGGAGCATGAAAGTGCAGCAAATGTTTGTTGCATGAATGAATGAAATATAAAGATCATGCTACTAACAGCAGCTGGTCTTTATGGGGCCCTTGAATTCAGTGTGGTGCTAAGTGCTTCTCACATTATATCATACAGTCTATAATGCCAACCCCTGAAAACCCCATTTTGCAAGATGAAACCAGGGCTCAGAGAGGTGGTCCCAAGTCCTCCAGCCAGTAGGGAAGCAGGATAGGGATCCAGATTAATCTGAAACAAGAGATCTTAACCACTCTGCATGCTGGCTGCTGACTGTGGCCGCTGCGTCACTTTGCCCATCGGGGAAGAATGGCATGCTGGCGGAATCTCACCCAGCCGTGCTGCATCAAGCTCGTGGGCCCCAGGTCTGAGATGCAGTCACAACGCTGAGCAGTCTCGAGGTGTGAGTAGGTGCAGAAGGAATGCTCGTAAACTCCCCAAACCTCTTGGATCAGAGCGATGCTGTTTATAATTAAAGAGTGCCGCTTTCTGGGGGTCTGTGGGGATGCCAAACGTGTGTGCCTGTGGGTGTTTGTGGATGTGCATGAACTGTACATGCCCGGGGGGCTGCAAGGCTCTCCGTGTGGCCTCCGGCGTCAGAAGGACCCAGTGGTGAGCTTGAGCCGCTGCTCCTTACTAATGGGATTCTGGGCAAGTGACTTCCAATCTTCAAGACTTGGTTTTCGCCTCTGTAGGATGGAGATGATATAAAGAACAGTGGGTAGAGGGGGTTCACAGGCATTGTGTGTGTGTGTGTGTGTGTGTGTGTGTGTAGTCTAGAGTCTTGTTAATCACCAGCCTGGGGCAGCCCTAGGGCTTCTACCTGCAATGCAGGAGACCCAGGTTTGATCCCTGGGTTGGGAAGATCCCTTATAGAAGGCAATGGCTACCCACTCCAGTATTCTTGCCTGGAGAAATGCATGGACAGAGGAGCCTGGTGGGCTACAGTCCATGGGGTTGCAACGAGTCAGACACGACTGAGTGACTAACATGCTGGGGGAGCCCTAGAACTCCTGAGTTCCAGAACACCAGAACTGAAGGGTCCTCGGAGTTCTAACTCCCTTATTTGACATCCAGAGAAGGGCAGTAACCCCTCCAGGGTTGCACAGTAAGTCAGAGATGGTCTGGAGCCAGCACAGGGCTCCTGTGAGGGCGGGGGGGCCATCTAATGGAGATCACCCCATCTCCACCACACTGTCTGAAACGGAAGCCCCTGCTCTGTCTTGTTTCATAACAGCCCAAAGCTTAGGGAAGTTTGAAGTGTGGGGTTTCCCTGCAAAGAGCTCCTTACACTCATGAAACGGTCCAAGTGGCTATCCCCAGTGCCACCTGAAGGCACACACTCGTTTTGATTCTCTTGACCTGGAGACCTGGCCTTGGACCATGGGAATTAGACCATGGGGACAGGACACATGGTTGGTACTGAAATGTCACCAGAGTCTTTCTCAGTCAATCTAGTGGCCTCTTTCCCCCTGGAATAGTGGCTGGAATCGCTGGGAAGAAGGGGGGTAGCTATTTGGGGGTCACACAATTGGTCAATATGTATGAGATCTTTTCTGATAGGGGATTAATGAGAAGGTTCCGACAGAAAAATCCCAGCATTGTATGGTGGGTGAGCACAGCCCAGACTTTAAGGTCCTCATCGGTCCACCCATCACTCAGACATCCCTCCAGCCCTGCTTCGGATGTTCTTACCTTCTCTCTGGGTTTGGAAAGAAGGGTGGTGATAACAGCATCAGTCTCTCCCAGTTGCTGTATCCTAATTCAGCTCACAAGCCCTGCCCAAGGAGGGATCAATCCCGGCTGTCTTCTGGCCTAAGAACCCCTGGTGACGGAGAGGAAACTGCAGGATGCCTGATGTACATATCTCCACTCGGAGAGCAGTTCTCAAACGCGTGCTAGCGTACGTCCCTGCCGTAGCGCCTGCAGTGCTGCGAAGGCAGGCGGGAAGGCCGCGCCTCTGCGATCCCCGGACCCAGACGTGTCGTCCTAGGCTCAAGTGGTTTCTTTCCCTCCACAGGGACAGAAGGGTTATCCTGGACCGACGGGGCACCCCGGAGAACAGGTGAGGGCTGCAGCCTCAGCCCTGCCCTCCTCGCCCTCCCTTGCTCCAGCCCCCCTGCCTGTCCTTGGCCTCCACCCCACCCTGCCCGGTTCCACGAGTAAGCTCCAGAGCCAGGAGGCTCTGCCTCCCATCCCGCTGGGGCCCCCACCCGACCCCACCTCTCCCCTAGCCACATCTGCCTGAAAGGGCTGGAGTCCACACCGGCCCAGTGCTGGCATGAGCCGCTGGACTCCGGTTAGAGCCATGAATAGCTGGCCTGTTCCGGGCGATGTTAGGGGATATTATACACGCCGCCACGGGGTTTGCAGGAATTTTGGCTGCCCTGGCCCAAGTCAAACATCAGCCGCTGCCAGCGTGGGAGAGCCCAGCCAGGCCCCTCAGTGCTTTATTCCTGGGCTGCAAGGACAGGGGGTTTTGTCCCTCCAAGCTGGTCGGACCGGTTTCTCAAAAGGGTGGGCTGGGGGAAGAGGGTGGGTTAGCGGGGGCGCCCAGCAGGCCGACGGCCTCCCCTTCCTCCCCTTTCGTCTCACATTCCTGCCCTTCTCTTTGTCCATTGTAAACCCCGGTCCCCCACCGCCCTCCAGACCTGGAGCTGGGCAGGGTCTCCCCTTTCCTTATGTTTCTCTTATTCCTTTGCAGGGGCAGCCAGGACCCGAGGGTAGCCCAGGGGCCAAAGGTTACCCTGGCAGGCAGGTGCAGTATATGGCTTCTGGAAGCTCTGTGGCCGTGGTGGTGTGGAGCTGGCCACGGGTGCCCCCAGGCAGAGGGAGGCGGTGGGCTGGGGGCCCAGGAGCTATATCTGCCAGGTGGGCCCTGAAGGAAAGGGCTGTTCAGGGGGCTGTGCTGAGGAGCCTTTTCTAAAGGCAGCAGGGCAAGGATGCTCAGGAGGAAACAGAAGAAAGAGTAGTTCTGGGGTGTGATAGCATGGCTCCAGAAGCTCTCCCAGCCGCCTGCTTGGGGCCCTGGGGTAGCTCGGGGCTCCGTTTGAAGACCAGGAGTGTAACCCCACTCCTATCATACAGAGGGACAGCTGAAGCCAAAGGAGACAGGACTTGGCCTGGGTTGGTGGCAGCAGCTAGAACGTCTCCATATGTCCTTGCCCTTCTGTCTTTTGTGTTTCAGGGGCTTCCTGGACCTGTAGGAGACCCTGGGCCCAAAGGTAGCCGGGTAAGTGCGACTTGGCACGTGCCGCCTGCCTGGGGGTCCGGGTGGGCATTTCCTGTCCCTCCAGCGGGCCCGGTGGGCGATCGGGGCTGTAAAGCCTGCAGTGTCCACCCAGGGTCTTCTGGGGGAGCTGGGGCCTTGGTCCTCCCGCCTGAGTGCTCCCAAGAGCAGAGAGGCAGAGAATGGCTACATGGTGGGGAACCCTGGAGCCAGCTTGGTCTCCACGGCCAGGCAGCTGGGCAGCACAGGTTGGCTGGAGGCTCGGCCGCAGTCCAGCTGCTATAATCACACATTTGCTTGCTGTGTCCCCCAGCAAGTCCAATCAGTAAGGAACCAAAGCTGGGGCCACTTTGTCTGTCACTGGAGTCCTCTGAGGCCTCACTCCTACACCTAGCTGAGGGCTGGGGTATCACCCTTTAGGGAGGGCAGTCCTGACCAATGAGTGAATGTTGTCCAGGCCTGGAGGCTAATGGAGCATCTCCTCGGCCCCTCCTTCAAGTCCCCTGAAACAAACCCTGAGTAGCCAGTAGGCTCTTTGCCCATCTTTCCAGTGGGAGGGATGTCCATTCCTACCCCTGGCATGGTTAGGGGGATGCTAGGAATTTGGAAGTGTAAATACTGCTGAGGTGGGCTCCCAGGTGGGTTGTGGGGCAATGGAGAAAGTTCTGGATGAATTGAATGGAGGTAAAATGGAGTTTAGAACACTAAGAAGCAATCTAGTGGAATCCTGTCTTCTATATACAAGGAAACTGGGCTCATGATAGGGGCCCAGTTCCCACAGCTTGCCTAAGGTGGGGCTGGGATTGAGGACCCAGGTATTTGGAGGGCTGGGCTGCCTGCCTTTTAAAGAATGCTCAGCAAGTGGGTCACAGAGTCCTCAGTCAGGCCAGGTCAGGTCAGGTATGACGTGTCCTTCGAGCCTGAGCCAAGGCTATTTATGGCTGCAGTCTCAGCCCGAATCCCTGGATCTGACGGGCGGATGTTAGGAGAGTGGCTGGGAGGTGGGAAAGTTCCCCAGGACGTGTTGATGATGTCAGTGATGATGATGATGGTGATGGGGGCGGGGCAGTGATAGACAGGGGCTGAGGAGGCTCCTGTCCTAGGAGCTGGGCGCCCCCTCCTTCCCTTTATCCAACTGTCCCCGCGAGCTCTGGCTCCAGAAGGGCCTCCTGAACTGAGGGAGAAGGGCTTCCTGGCTCAGCCCCAGGTCTCTGATCTACCAGGAGGACTGGAGGAGCGAGGCAGGCTAATGACATCTGGGGCTGCTTGCCGTTTGCCTTGCTGTGGCATCTAGAGGTCACGTGTGCAGGGGATTGCTGGTCTGACCCTGGCACACACCTTTTCAGGGTCACAGGGCCCTGAGCAGCCTGGGTGAGCCAGGGCCACTCAGGCTGCCCGCCCAATCCTGCCATCACTGGCCTTATGTTTATGAAGTAGGCAGAGCACAGACTTGGGGTCAGGGCAGCTGGTTTGGAGACCTACCCTGCCATTAACCAGCTGTGGGATCTTGGGCACATCTCTGGACCTCTCTGAGCCCATCACTGCAAATCTGGGATATAAGCCCTGCTAGGAACGATCAGTAAACATCATTTGTTAAGATGATGCTGAGAAAGGGGCCTCGTGACCTCTTCTAGGGACGGAGAAACGCTTGTGAGTCTGCACCGGTTGCTTGTTTATGGGAGGCAGTGTAGCAAAGTGGTTAGAGGGCCCTGGCCCTGGGAGTCAGATGACCTCAATTCAAATACCACATTCTGCTACATGTGACCTTGGGCAAGTCACTTAGCCTCTCTGGGCCTAAATGATCTCACCTCTATAGGAGGCTGACTAATAATTCCTACCTCCTGAGGGTGTGGAGAGGGCACAGTAGATGCCTTAAATGTTTGCAGAGCACGGAGAAGTGGGTCTGGCACATGCTTCATGCTCAGTAAATGTTAGCTTATGTTGTTCTGTCGCCCAGTCGTGTCTGACTCTGTGACCCCAGGGACTGTAGCACGCCAGGCTTCTGCGTCCTTCAACATCTCCCTGAGTTTGCTCAAACTCATGTCCATTCAATCAGTGAAGTCATTTCACAAACATCTAGAGAGTACAGATATGATAGGAACCCTGGGCTAGGTTCCTGCTCTGGAGAAGTTCCCGGGCTAATGAGGCCATGAAACGTGGAGAAAGATACTGAAGATACAGAAGAGAAAGTGGTAAATCTATTAAGTGGGATACAAATAGGGGCTTCCTTGGTGGCTCCGTGGTTAAGAATCCACATGCAATGCAGGAGTCACAAGAGATGCAGGTTCAATCCCTGGGTCGGGAAGATTTCCAGGAGGAAATGACAACCCACTCTAGTATTCTTGCCTGGAGAATCCCATGGACAGAGGAGCCTGGTGGGCTATGGTCCATGGGGTCACAGAGTCAGACACGACACTGAAGCAACTTAGCACCCATGCAATGGGTATAAATAGGGGGCCAGGGAGAGGGGAGGAGGTTGCTTCTGGTTGGAGGCATCAGGGATACTAGCCAGAGGAGAGAACCTCCGAGCCAGGCTTGAAAGCTTTGGTTCTGCAGTCGTGGGGGTGGGAAGGGCATGCCTGGTGGAGGGCATGGCGTGGAGAGAGGCTGGAGGGCAGACGATCCGGACTCTACCCCTGACTCGCTGTGCTGCTTTCTCTCCAGAGCCTGGGTCTTCTTTGTCAGTGAGGAGGAGGACGGGCCATCTGCAGGGTCCTTGGGAGGGCTGAACTCAGCAGCACACGTGCTTGGCAGGATGCCAGCACGCCAGGGTGGCAGCGGCTGTCACTGTCGGCCACCCTCAGGCGCTCCAGGGTGATGTGAGCCCCACGTGCACAGCCTTGGAGGCCTAGAAGGAGGCATTGCAGGAGCCGCAAGTGCCCGCCAGCCTCCCTGGGAGGGTGGGTAGGGCTTGGTGCCACCCCAGCATCTAACCCAGCGGAGAGCTTCCTTCCAGCAGATCCAGGAGCCCCCGGCATGGGGCGGGCCTTCCCCTGCGAGTGCCCGCGCCCTTCCCTGGCGTGAGGGTATGTGCCTTTGGACTACATCGTGGAAGCCAGCACCATGCAGTCCATGGGCATATACACTTGCCTCAAGGCCTATGTCATCGTGGAGCCACTGGGCCGCCACCGCTGCCAGCGAGGAAGAGGAGCCGGGCGCCAGAGCGCAGCAAGGGGGGTCTGGGCCGGGCTGGGCCGAGCCGGGCAAGCCACACCCCACCAGCCAGCCCTTCTGACCGCCCCTCTGCTCTTTTCCTAGGGCTACATTGGACTCCCGGGGCTCTTCGGCCTGCCAGGGTCTGATGGAGAGCGAGTGAGTACGCCTTCTCTGTTTCTCTCTCCCCCACCCACTCCCTCTGCCACGGGCCAGGCTGGAAAAGTTCTAGAATCCCTCCTGGAGGAGGTGCTGCAGAGTTAAACAGGTGTCCACTAAGGGTGAAGTCGAGGCAGATGCCTTCCAGACATAGAGAAGAGCATGTGCAAAGTCAGGGACAGAAGCTTACTTGGCGAGTTTAACAGCACAAAGCTCTGAGTGCAAGGCAGGAATGCGGATGGGAGACGGGCCGGAGGGGGCCCCTGGGCACAGCTATATGGCCCCCAGGAACCAAGGTCAGGAGAGGGACTCTTCCGAAAGCATGAGGAGCTCCTGAAGGGCTTTCAGCAAATGAAGAGTGGGCTTATTTCAAACTTCCGATCAATGTGGCCCATGGACCAGATCCCCACCAGGCACGAGTTATGTGAAGCTTTCCTGAACACACCACGCTCATTTGTGTATGTGTGTCCGGGGCTGCTGGAGTTCCCAGGACAGAGGTGGTGTGCCCCACCTGCCTCTGGACCGGCTCTGTCCCCTCTCCACCTGAGCCCACATTTGGGGGACTCAACTGTAATCTCATCAATAAACTGGGGAAAGAGAATCACAGGGAAACAGCGGGAGCATTTATTGAATATCCACTCAATACCAGAGTCCTAGGTGCTTTCCTTAGGAATCTCCCCAGCTCAGGTCCTTGCAGGCCCCTACTCTGAGGACCTGCATTTAAGGACCATCCATCCGACATGCACATTACTGGTGCCTGTTGTATTTGCGGACTGGATGCCAGGCTTACCGTGACTTCCTCTTGTGGGTGGAAGAGAGGCTGGTTTGGAGCAATGCTGTTAGTCTCCTGCTGGAATCCTGTCCTGATCTCTTCCCTGTTTCCTTCTACAGGGTCTGCCTGGCGTTCCTGGCAAGAGGGGCAAGATGGGTAGGCCGGTAAAGATTTTCCGTGTCTATTACGCAGATTCTATGGGTGAACCTGACCTCCCACTGGCCATGTGGCCTGTCCACCCACGGCCTGGGCATTCTTCGCTTCTCTCTGCTCCGCCCTGCTCTGCTTAGAGTGTGTGGGCAGGAATGGGGGGCTGTCTGGGCCTCGGGTCCTGCTGCCAGAACACTTGAGTGGCTGCTGCACAGCTGGGGCTGGGGGCTCCTGAGGACTCTGGGCCCTTCTGGGATGGTGCTTCTCAGTACGTCCAGCAGTTGTCCTGCAAGGCGGTTCTGTGTCGGGGGGCTTCTGTTGTCTGGGTCGTGAGTGTCCATGCTGGGGGCCTTGTCTAGACCGGATATCTGTGCTCCTGTGTCTGAGAACACTCAGTCTCTGTGTTGTGCTGGTGTTACCTGTTTTACTGCTACACACACAAGGCCAGAGGGCCCTGGGGTGTTGGGCAGGCCCATTGGAGACGTGACCACAAGACAGGCTCAGCAGGAACCCCAGTTCACCAGCTCTGACCCTGATTGTCCATTGTAGAAGGAAATTATTTCTCCCTTTGTTTGGGCATCTGTGGGGCAGGAAGAAAAAGCCAAGGCCCAGAGAGTTCAAGTAACTTGCCCAGAGTTTCACAACGGAACCAGGATACTAACTCGGTTCTTGTCCAGGGCCTCTGATCTCAGTGTTGGCTCAAGTTCACGAGTTGGCAATAATGCTGCGCAAGTGGATTCCTAGAATCTTCACTTGGGGGAAAGTCATTCATTCCAACGATCTCATTTTTCACAAGGGGAAACTGAGGCTCTGAGAGTCAGGGTGATATGTCCAGGGTCCCGTTGTCAGGTCCAAGGAGACCCAGGATTGTAACTGAAGCATCTTTCTTTCAGCCCTGGCCCCTGCTGGTGGCTTAAGGTTCTCTGCTGCTGCCCCACAGGTTAACTCCTGGGCTTGGACCCATCTTCATCTCTGGGTCTGGGCCTCCCTTTGTTTGTGGTTGATGGAGAAGGGATAGTGGGGGAGTTAGAAGGTGAGAGGCAGCTGCGAGGGAGCCAGGAACACTCAGGGGTGGCCAGAAACGGGGTTGACTGTGATTCTGTGGTTGACATGCGTGTTCATGACACCTTACCTGTTGTAGTATAGGGATCTGGGCCCTCTGGGGGCCAAGTCGTGGGGCGGGGTTCAGAGAAGAGAGACATCCAGGTCCTGACCTCATGGAACTGACAGAAGGGGCACCTCACCCTCAGACCTAGAACAGTTTGCGGCTGATAGTTCTTTTGTGCCTGAGGGCTAACTGTTGTTGTTCAGTCAGTCCTGTCGAACTCCTTGCGACCACATGGACTGCAGCACATCAGGCTTCCGTGCCCTTCACCAACTCCTGAGTTTGCTCAAACTCATGTCCATTGAGTTGGTGATGCCATCCAACCATCTCATCCTCTGTCGTCCTTCTCCTCCTGCCCTCAATCTTTCCCAGCATCAGGGTCTTTTCCAGTGAGTTCTCTCTTCACATCATGTAGCCAAGTGCTGAAGCTTCAGCTTCAGCTTCAGCATCAGTCCTTCCAGTGAATATTCAGGGTTGCTTTCCTTTAGGATGGACTGGTGGGATCTCTTTGCTGTCCAAGGGACTCTCAAGAGTCTTCCCCAACACCACAGTTCAAAAGCATAAATTCTTCGGCGCTCAGGTTTCTTTATAGTCCAACTCTCACATCCATACATGACTACTGGAAAAACCATAGCTTTGACTACATGCATCTTTGTCAGCAAAGTAATGTCTCTGCTTTTTAATATGCTGTCTAGCTTTGTCATAGTTTTTCTTCCATGGAGTGAACATCTTTTAATTTTGTGGTTGCTGTGGGGAAGAGCTTTCCAGGTTGAGGGAAGAGCAGGTGCAAAGGCCCTGGGGCAGGAGTACTGCTGGGTCTGAACTGTAGTTTTCTCATCTGAAAAATGGGGATAATAGCTTCTAGCTCATGAAGTCATTGTGCTTGTCACATAGTAAAAACTCAATAGATGGTAGCAGTTATTGTTTCTATTTGTAGTTTTGTGGGTGACTGAGGATTCCTCTGGGCTGTGTGAATTTAAGCCAATGGCTTTACCTCTCTGGGTCTGTTTTCCCAAAGCATCAGTCACAGAGTGGGAGCAGTTGGCTCAGGTAGAATGTCTCAGTGCAGCCCTGGAAATCACCTGCCAAGGCAGGAGACGCAGGAGACACGGGTTCAATCCCTGGGTCAGGAGAGCCCCTGGAGTTGGAAATGGCCACTCACTCCAGTATTCTTGCCTGGAAAATTCCATGGACGGAGGAGCCTGGTGGGCTACAGTCTATGGGGTCGCAAAGAGTCAGACATAACTACGTGACCTGTAGTTGTCCCTGAGCACACACTCCCGGAGGCCCTGCTACCTGCGCGGCATTTGAACCACTACATGTGGTTCTCATACTGATTCACTGAGGTAAGATTGATTATCTATTTTCCAGGCAGGGAAACCGAGGTTTCAAAGCTATGCACCCAGAGACCCTCTGAGGCCTTGCCACACTTCAACCCCTGTAACAGACAACTCATTTCTGTCTCTTCACTCCACGTCTTTGTGCCTTTAACTCCCTCAGATTCCACCCTGCCCTCCATAATGGGTGTTCCCTGGCACTGGGGTGGCAGGCGTGGGTGCGAGGAACCACCCCCATTCCGCCAAGGAGTCCTATGGCCATGCAATACCCCAGAGGGCCGAGAAAGTCTGCTTGACCCTGGTCCAATCATCTTGGCCAGCACATGGGCAGGGTCTGCCTCAGAATGATTTAATATGTATGGAATAGACTTTATATCCCTGAGTCCCTCGGGCTTTGTGTGTGCCTTTGCCTGGCCTCCCAGTCTGCTGCACCCTTGGCTCACACACTCCTCGCTTGGTCTTTAGGGCCATCCCCCTGTTACGTGCTCCTAAGCCCCTGATCCGTTTGATGGGAGTTGGGGGCTCCTTCTGTGAATGGGTTTTCTTCTGGTCAAAAGCTTTGGGCCAGACGATTTCTAGGCACTTATTACCAAGAGGAAATGTCAGGAGAATGAGCTGAATCCCTTCATGCCAGATCGCAGCTGGCCTCATTTCGGCAGGGCTGGCAATGATTTTGCTGTGGTCCGTTTCTCTCCAGCAAGCAAAACCTCAGGCCCATGCATACAGCCTGCTCAGCATCAGGAGGCTGTGTGGGAGTCTTTTGCGGATGGGAGCTGTGAAACACAGCAGAGGTCAGAGCACATCAGAGCTGCAGGAACCCTAGTGATGACCTGGCCCCACCTCTTTGTCAGACGCATAAGTAGACGTAGCTCAGAGAGGCCAGTAAACTCGCCCAAGGTCACACAGCACATTGGTGGCAGAATTGGGACTTGAATCCAGGACCCTTGTGTGCTCAGGCAGGGTGCTCTCCCCGTCACCCCTCTCCTCTCTGTGCTCCCATCTTCATCCTCCAAAGGAAAGCTTACTCCACATCTCTCATCTCCCGTCGCCTGTGTTGTGGTTTCCCGAGGAGGGGTCCAGATATAAGATGTTACAAGCTTGGCTGGAGTTGAAGAGGCTTCTCCTGGGCTGTTAGGGGCACGACGCAGTGACACAGCTGGGGACACAGCCACGCCTTGCAGTCTCACATGGGGCCTAGGATGATGCCACAGTGAATCCTCTTGTCTTGCACTCTGGCTTCACTGTCGAGCCCGCTGGAATGCCTGGCAAGACCAGCCCCTGCTCACAGCTTCTCTCGTGGCTTCTGGCCAGACCTGCCAGGGCTGGTCTTGTGTAGCGAGTCAGGCGGGCAGACCCTAAAGCTTAGAGCTGGAAAGGTCCAGCCTTGGCTCCGGTTCCCTCCGTGTGTGGCTTAGGGACAGTTGGGACTCGGCCAAGGCCACATGCCTGTCTGGGGCAGGACAGGGCTTCTCACATAGTTCAGTTTTGGCTTCAAGCTCTTTTTCAGCCTGAGGGCAGCAGGGAGCAAAGTGGTTTCCAACTGGAGAAACTGAGGACAAAACAGATGAAGGTCCTAAGCGGTGGTGTTGCTGTGAGCTAGGGGTATGATCCCTAGGGTCCAAAACTGGAACTGGAACTGTACCCAGGGCTGTTGGCAACCCTGGGATCCTGCTGAGAACTCTCCCTGCCTCCCTCCATCTTCCTCCCTGCGGTGACTCCTTGTGGCTGGATTCCTGGGTAGATATCAGAAGGTAGGGTGAAGACGTGCTCAGTGTCATGAGAAAAGGGTGCTGGGATCTTAAGTAGTCTTTCCCTTTTGGAGCACTCGGAGGGCACACATCTTCTGGAAGAAAATACAGGCTGTTGTCAAACCTGTGCGGGAGCTCCTTGACTTTAGCGAATGTAAACCCTGTAAAGAGGGCTCCAAGTTTCTTCTGCAGGCTTTTCCTCGAGGTTATCATGAATTCCACTGTTAGGACCTAACCAGCGTGTGATGGCATTTTAGAATTTACTGGAGGCTAAGGCCTAATGTTGCCTGGAGAATCCCAGGGACGGGGAAGCCTGGTGGGCTGCCGTCTGTGGGGTCGCACAGAGTCGCACACGACTGAAGCGACTTAGCAGCAGCAGCAAGGCCTAATGTTACCAGAGACTGGATTGCAAATATCTCACTTCTTCCTTAGCTCAGGGGAAGCTGGGCAGGTGAGTTGTCAGGTGGGTGGGGCAGGACTGACCATCTCGCAGGCCAGAGAGCTGAGTCTTCAAGACGTAGTAGGACTTCTGATCCTGGAGACTGCAGGCATCCCCTCCCCGACGTCTCAGCTTCTGGAGCAGGCCGTCGGTGTAGACACTGGCTGGAGGGAGGGGGCGGAGAAGATGACCCTCGGAGACCTCCTCAGCCCCTGGCATCCTGCCACAGATGTGGTTATGAGAACTGTCCCTGTTTGGGCATCTGTTCCTCTGAACTGCCGTAGCCAAGAGAGAATGTGGAGTCTCGCCCTGGATCCTGGTTCTGTCTCCTCCTGGGCCTTGTTCTGCCCAAAGTACGAGGCATTCAGTTCCCCAGGGGGGCCTGACCTGGGGAAGTGGGGAGACCACGTGGCTGGGGCCCGGCAGGGCGCCAAGCTCATTCCTTGGGCCTCGGGCCAGCTTGCTGTAGCCGGGAGCTCAGGCCTGCGGAGGAAGGTCCCGCCATCGGCCGGGCTGTTAGTGTGCGCTGTGCACGGGCGGGCGCGGCCAGAGGGGGAGAAGCAAGCAGGGTGGAGGTGGTGGTGCACATTCCGCTCCACCGCCACCTCTCTGGGACCCCTTGGATCAAGCATCAGGGCCCTGGGCAAGTGTTGGAACTGGGATGTGTTGCTCAGCGGTGGAGGGGTGCGGCAAGCTAGCGAGGTGAGGGGACCTTGGGCAGGTTCTGGGCCTCAGTTTCCCCACTGACGAATGAGGTGCTGAATGCCAAGAACAGCTACGGTCTTTCCATTTTAGACCATCTATGATTATTCCAGTCGCAGATCTGGATGCCAGTTCCAGCTCTTTTAAAGCCCTATCTTTTTTCTGATTGTGCTCTGCTTAGTCACTCAATCGTGTTCAACTCTTTGTGACCCCATGGTCTGTAGGCTAGGCTCCTCTGTCCATGGGATTCTCCAGGCAAGAATACTGGAGCGGGTTGCCATGCCCTCCTCCAGGGGATCTTCCCAACCCAAGGATCAAACCCAGGTCTCCCACATTGCAGGCAGATTCTTTACTGTCTGAGCCACCAGGGAAGCCCTTTTTTGGATTATTGTGTTCTTAATTACCCTAGATTTCTAGGTCATCTGCTTGGCTCTGAAGAAAGCAAGAAAAGGTAGATACAGGGCTGGGTATTGAGGCCGCTGAGCACAGCAGAGAACCAGAACCAGTCCTGAGCCTTGGCAATGCCATTCCCTCTTACGTGTTAGCCCAGGGCTCTCATGCACCTTTGAGAGGCTACAGGCTTGCTCTAGCCCATTCTGTGTACTCACTGTTGATTCACAGCCAAGAGAATGGGCTCTGGAGTCAGACTGCTTGAGTTCACATCCCAGTTCTGCTATTCCATAGCTGTGTGACTTCAGACAAGTTCCCTAATAGCCTTGGGCCTCAGTTTCCTCATCTCGAAAATGGGGCCAATGATAGGTCGTCTGTCATGGTGCTGCTTCTCTTATTGCTGCCACCACCCCATCCTCAGCCACGGCTCTCCTTGGGCTGCATTTTCTCTGCATAAGTGCCTCTCTTTGGGTTTTTGACCATTGATTCTGATGGTCTAGTCTTGGCTTAAGCCTCAGAGAGGTGCCCTCACATCGCTGCTGCCTCCACGTGCCGGCAGGGACTCGCCCTCCATCCAGCATCTTGGCTCAAACTCTCAGGACCCCGATTGTACAGCAGAGAAAACCGAGGCTCAGAGAGGCCCACGGGTGGTGGAGGGTTGGCATCCTGTTGCTTTGGTTCTAAAGCCTCACGGGGGAAGCTGGCCTGGCACCGGGGTCTGAGAGGAGTCCCTGGGCCAGCCTAGCGTGGCCCTGACTGCAGACACATGGGTTTGAACCCGTCTGGTGGCTTCTGCATGTGAACACGTTGGGCATCTCAGCCAGGATTGATGCCTGGGGACTGCTGTCACGCTGTCTTGTCTTCCTGAGGTGATGGGGCTGGTGGCGGGGTCCCAGGGCCATTCCTGCTCCTCCCTTCCAGGCTTTGTCTAAGGGATGGGCCAAGCTGAAGGGTTCCCAGAGAGCACACCCTCAGCCTGAGAGGACAGAGGGTCAAGTGAGGGTCTGCCTGTAGTCACACAGCCCACCTGGGGGTGAGCCCAGCTAAGTCTCCAGGCTGTCTCCAGACCCTGGATCTGGAGAGCACAGCATCGACTCCCCGAACCCTGCCTTGTGAAGTCAGCCAGGTGTCCGGCTAGACAGCATCCCACCTTGTCACCTGAGGGATTGTCCTCTGTCTTGCCAAGCCCCCAGCTGCATCCTCCAAGGTCAGAGGTGGTGGCTCAAGTGCCTTCAGGAGCCTCTGCTGCCCACTACTCGCCCAGCTGAGATCTCCTGCCCCAGGAGATGAGGCAGCTCTCTACCTTATAGCATGCCCAAGTGGGGCTGGATTGAAATTTTCCAGGGGGACCCTAAGGATGTGGGAAGAAGCATCTTAGATAGGGTCAGATGTAGCCCCATGAAAACTTGATCTGGAGGGGCATGCTCTTGTGCGCATGCATGCACACACACACACACACACACACACACACGCCTACCTTTACCACTCTCTTAATTCAGTCAGGCACACATTCAAGCAGCTTCTGCATGCCAGGATGTGCCCATACTCAGCTCATACAAACATGGCAGAGTTGAGAGAGGTGGGACCTGGGCTCAGCTCTGCCACAGACTTGGTTTTTGTCTTTGGTGAGGTGATATTTCTCTCTCTGAGCCTCAGTTTCCCCATCTGTTAAATGGGACCAATAACCTTCCCCTTAAGGGCGAATGTCAAAGTCACTGGCTTGGCCCAGATCTCTTTAATGTGTCCTCGTTTCCTCTTTTGGGTGTCAGAATGAAGCCACGCCTCCTACAGGGTCCATATCAACACCTTCCCTTCTGGTCCACTAGGGTTTCCTGGCAGAGGAGGGATTTGAGGGGAATAGTGTTCTGGGCAGGGCAGGACGAAGGCCCAGATGCACACACGCTTCAAGGTATCTTTGCTCAGCCAGTTTAGACTTTGTAATTGGCTTGGGTTTTGTTTTTGTCTTTGGTCTTTTTAGTTTAATCTACTTTCTGGATTCCCCCAGTGGCTTCAGAAACCAGAAATAAATTATCCTCCGTGAAGAATCTTGACTGTTTGAACAGCTCAGGCCTCCTCTTGGTCAGAGAAACATGTGCTTTGTTTTTTTATTAAATTTCCCTGGAAAAACAGTGATTTGAATTCAAGGAGAGGAGAACAGGTTTCCCTGAATTCCAAGCTCGGGACTTTCTTTTCCTTTTGAAGTAGAATGGAGCTGTCCCCTCCTCCTCGGCTCCGAGAAGCTTCTCCACAGCTGATGTTTTTCCAGCTGCCTGTCTCCCCAGAGAGTGTGGAGAAGGGGTCAGGGTGGGGGCGAGAGGGCCAGACCTGCCCACGCTGGGCCACCTGGTTTTTCTTGGCTGCCGAAACTCACCTGTGGCCATGGTGCCCGTATTCCCTATCCGTGTGACTCTATGACCTTGACACCTGCCCTTGCAGAGCCTCACTTTCTTCATCTGTAAAATGAGGATCATGATTCCACAGGGTAGCTTTTAAAGAGCACATCACAGAAATTGCAGAAGGTCAGGGCTGGGAAATGCTGCAGAAGCCTCTCCTGCTTGGACCTGTGGGGAAACTGAAGCTCACAGGGGAAGGCATGACTCAAAATTCTCGGCAAGTCAGTGACTGGTGGAGGCCTAGACCTTCCTGACCCCCCCGCTCCATCAGGACCAGGTCTCAGCCTGGTGGAAGTTCAGTTGCTAAGTCGTATACGACTCTATAGTCTGTAGCCCGCCAGGCTCCTCTGTCCATGGAATTTCCAGGCAAGAATACTAGAGTGGCTGGCCATTTCCTTCTCCAAGATCAAACTCGGGTCTCCTGCATTGTAGGTGGATTCTTCACTGACTGAGCCACCAGGGAAGTCTCAGCTTGGGGGCTGGCCTTTACGTGCCAGGGAGCTGGGTACTCTTTTCTGACACTCAGAGAACATGAAAAGAGGGCTCCCTGGCCATTCTTCCAGTCCTTGGGAAGTTCTTTATTGGGGGCCGGCGAGGGGAGGATGTTTGTTGAGGGCCTGAGGTGACTCAGGACTGCAGAGCCTGCCCAGATCCTGGAACCAGCGAGTGAGACTGCATGGACATGTCCTGTGTCCCCTAGGGGTCTGGATCCAAGCCACCCACAGGTATACACACTAATCTGCAGATGTTTGCTCTCTCTCATGCCCTCAGGGGTTTCCTGGAGACTTTGGGGAAAGAGGCCCCCCGGGACTGGATGGAAACCCTGTAAGTATTTCACATCTTTTTGGGGAACAGGAAAGAGATTAGGAACAAGCACACAGCAGGTTTTAGGACCCTAAGCTTTTAGGTCACCCAGCCGGGTCACCCATGAGCTGAGTGTTCCTGGGTGAACTGCATGATTTTCCTGAATTCCTGGCTTCTGTCTACTATGGGTGGCCTTTGAGCCACCCCACCCCCACTCCGGGAGAGCCCTCTGGCCCACTGAGCCCCGGGTCCCAAAGCCCTAGGCTATGTCCCATCCTCAAGGGATCAGGAAGGTTCGTGGGTCACTTCCTGCTGGGGAATCCAGGGCCACTACCATCTTACAAAGTCCCAGAAATGTTTATGGGACGGCAGCAGCCTGGGGGAGCAGATGGTTTGCAGGCCGTGTATGGAGGGAAGAGCTGAGTTCTAAAGCAATCTCCAGCATAGGCATGTTTATAGAGTTTGTAAATAATTGAGGCCTGTCAGGGAGCCAGGTCAGCCTGCCCTGGGGAGCTGAGCCCGCCTCTCCCTTCCCGTCCGAGGCTCCAGCTCCTGTGGTGGGAAAGCATGATCTCTGCCTGGAAGTGCAGATCATGTCCAGGGCTCTTTGGCATATCTGCCGTGTGCCCACATCTGTCCTGGGGCTTCCCATCTGTGCAGCTGTGCCCAGCTGTGCCCTCAGCAGAGGTGGCTGCTAGATCCATAGTCAGCACCTGATATGTGCTTGTTTTAATTCCACAAATGCTCCTTGAGCCTCACCCAGCTTGGGGCTGACTCCCGGGCTCCCTGGGGACCTGAAGCCCTGGTCTCAGAGCCAGGTGGGTCTGGGTTCGGATCCTTCTGCACCCCTTGCCAGGCATGGAAGCTTGGACAAGTCAGTTGCCCTGTCTGGATCTGTTTCCTCATCTGTAAATGACAGGGATCCAATGGCAGATCGGCCAGTCTCAGAGAGGTGTTGTGAGAAGGCTGTGAGAGAGGGCAGGGAGGTACTGGGTTTTCACTGGATGGAGGGGTTGGAAAGAGTGGGTAATGATGGGGCCTGTTCCTGCCCTGGAGGAGCTCATGACCGTCTCCTTAGTCCATTGCACGAGGTGAAGTGAGACATGTGGGATCAGAGAGGTCACAGGTGCTATGAAGGAGGGAGAACGAAGCAGAGATGACTCCTGGGGAAGATGGCATTGGAATTGGGATGAGGAAAGAGGTGGTAGGGCAGCATTCCAGGTGGAGGAAAGAGCACTGGCAAGGGGTCAGAAGTGGGAAACCAGAGTCTTTCCTTCAGCGTACCAGTCACCGAATTAACCACTATTAATATAATAGGTGACTTCATCCCGGAAGTGTCCTTGGGGAGGGGCAGGGATGACTCTGTACTTATGGTCCAGAGGAGTAGGAAGAGGTCCTGATGACTGGTCCCAGCTCTGCTGCATAATCGAGTGGCCTTGAACAAGTCCCTTCGCTTTCCCGAGTCTCAGATCCTTTGCTTTAAAGCCAAGGCTACCCCTCACTTCCTCTTCCTCTTCTCAGTGGCTGTAATAATGATGTCCCATCTGATTGCACAGATGAAGGAAGACAACCCCCTGGAGGATGTTGGTGATTCATAATCACCATTTCTAGAGCCTATTTTTATTCCCACTTATGCATTTTTAATTTGATCCAATCCCCTCTACCTGTCTTTTCTGGTGCAAGCAACTGAAGGGCCATTTTTAGAGATCTGGAAAACAAACTTTGCCCACACATGGCTGTGTCTCCCAACTCCCAGGCGAGAGCTCCCAGCCTCTCAGAGGCCCTGGGGGGTGGACCCTGAGAGCCTCTTTCTGCTGGGGGAATCGGGGATTCGCTCAAGGCCCCCAGTATCTTCTGGCTGAGAAATGGAGGGAGGCCGGCCAGGTAGGTCTTGGCGTGGTGTCCTCACCCCCTTGTTATTTCCTCGTCCTTGACCTTGGGACAGTTGCCTGACCTTGGAGCCTAAGTTTTGCCATCTGTAAGGTGAGGATGCAATGAGATCTTGTGGGCCAGGCATCCTGCCCATCTTATTGTCACAGTGAGGATTCTGCCCATTCTCACACCTGCCGCTGGAAGGTGCTGGATTAGAAATCCAACCTCCCCACTTTACAGATGTGGGAAGCTGATGATGAAGGAGGAAGTTCTCATCCAAACTCCAGGCCAGGCTCAGAAGAGTCAGGAACAAAAAGTGTTCAGCTCTGAACGATTCTACCAGGGGCTCACATGGAGGATGGGGTGGAGGGCGTGGCCTGGAGGGACACAGAGCAAGTAACCACCTTGGTCTCTCTTTCTTTGCAGGGAGAACTGGGCCTGCCAGGGCCCACAGGAGTCCCCGGCCTCATTGTAAGTACACAGATGCCTGGGGAGGAGAATGGCCAGGAGGGAGAGTGTGGGGAACGAGCCATAAGTCCTGCTGAAAAGGCTCCTCCTCATCTCCTCCCTGGAGGAGCTGGAAAAGCAGGACAGAGCACTTGGGGCAGGGCCTAAGGGAGGAAAGCCATGCTGTGTGGCCTCAGGTGGATCACCAACCTTCTCTGAGCCCCTTTCTTCATTACTCAAGTGGGGGAGGGTTTGGAGCATGAGACGGCCATGCACTTTGACACCTGCTGCCTGTCCGCTGCTCTGCAGCAAGGTCTGGGCAGGTGGTAGTGTGCCCATCCAACAGATGAGGTGCTTCAGGTCCAGACAAAGGAAGTGACTAGCAGAGGAGCTGAGGCTCTGGACCACCCTGGACAATCTTCTCCATCCTTTTCAGAACACTGACTTTGGAGCCAGACCACGTGAGGTCAAGTCCCAGTTCTGCCATAGCCAGGCTGTGTGACCTGGGTCAAGTCACTTACCCTTCCTGAGCCTTAGTTCTTCATCTGTAAAATGGGTATGATAGTAGACTCCTCTTGGGAGGGCTGTGAGAATTAAATGAGGCATTCTTGTACTATCTTTGGTACAAGGTCTAGCACTTAGTAAATCTGCAGTTAGTGGAAAATATTGCTTTTATTTTAAAATGCTATTTCTTGTTACTATCTCTTGATGTGCCCGGGACTGAGAGAGGCCTGTACCAGGGAGGCGGAAAGCAATCTGACTTCTGACTCCATCCACGTTGGGGTAGCTTTGTGGAGTGGTGCTATCAACCAAAACCGGGCTCCCCGATAGACCTCCGGAGGGTGAGCCCTGACCTTGGGCCCAGGCCCGAGGGCCAGTGACAGGCCTGAGTCTAGGAAATAAGTCTAGGAGCTTCCCTAAGGGTCTGATGGCCCTGTCTTCTGTTCTTTGGGATATATCTTGTGGGGTTTGAGTCTCATACAAGAAGACTGTTGCGGGGTGACAAATGGGCTGCCAGCTTTGGCTACTCCAGCCACTGTGCAGAGACATTCTATCGAGAGGGAGGCTGGTGAAGGCCCTGGAGAATTGGGGAGCCCCATTGTTCAGGGAAGATCAGTCCTGGGAAGAAGGCCCAGAGGCTCCCATGGGCAATGTGCTCCTGCTCAAGTAGGTGAGAGCAGAGCCAGGGCAGGGTGAGGAGTGGAGGTCCGATCAACCTGTGTACAGATCCTGGCCTCACTTCCTCTGGGCTCTGTGGTCTTCAGTTACAGGCTCACTTCCCGAGCCTCAGGGATCCACTCTGTCAGATGGGATCTTTATGCTCACTCTTGTTAGGACCACATATATACCCAGACCAGTCTAGAGCCAGGTTACCTGGGTTCAAATCCTAGCTCCATCACTCTTTTAATTGCAATTCTGAGCATATTTTCTAAGCCTCCTGTGCCTCAATTTCTTCATCTTTAAAATGGGAATAATATCAGTACCTAACTTGGGAGAGTACTGTGAGGATTCAGGGAAACTAGTATATATAAATTGCCTAGTACTGATGCTGAGAAAGATTGAAGGCAGGAGGAGAAGGGGACAACAGAGGATGAGACGGTTGGATGGCATCACCAACTCAGTGGACTTGAGTTTGAGGAAAGTCCTGGAGATGGTGACGGTCAGGGAAGCCTGGCATGCTGCTGTCCATGGGCTCACAAGGAGTCAGACACAACTTAGCAACTGGACAACAGCAAGAAGTACTCAAGTAAGCACTCAAGAAGCACTAGTAATAATAATAACAAATTTAGTAATAATCATAATAATGATTTTATTACTACTACTTGTTAATAAATAGTTAAATAATTACTGTTAATAAGTAGTGATTCAGTAGTAGTAGTAGTGTTTTATATACTAGGGCTTCCCTGGTGGCTCAGCCAGTAAAGAATCTGCCTGCAATGCAGGAAACCCAGATTCAGTCCCTGGGTTGGGAAGATCCCTTGGAGAAGGGAATGGCAACCCACTCCAGTATTCTTACCTGAAGAATTCCATGGACAGAGGAGCCTGGTGGACTACAGTCCATAGAGTCACAAAGAGTCGAACACGACTGAGCCACTAAGCACAGCACACAACAGCAGCCATTTAGAATGCTGCATTGAGAAAGATTTCAAAGTCACATTAGACATCATCGGGAGATAGTGCTGCGATTGACTGGTGATGTCTGCCTTGGCTTGGGATTAGGAAGTGTCCACATGCGAGGCGTACACTTGTCACCCCTGATGTCCTTTGTGGAGCACCTTCTTTGGCACAAGGCACTGACCTGAATGCTTTGGAAAAAGAAATTTCTGCAATGAGTATTAGGGAACCTGAGTTTATGAGGATCTCAGAAGTCTTCTGGTCCAACCCTCTCGAAGCTCAGCAGGACTCCCTTCTGGAGGATTTTGGTCATATGAACATTACGCTCCAACTTGAACACCCTGGTGTTAGAAGCTCCCTCCCTTGAAAGTCCATCCACTTTCACAGAGCTCTCATTGTGCAGGGTTTTCCTGTGTTTTGAGTCCAACTCATCTCCCTGTCCCTGGGAGAGGCTGTTCAAGATGTAAAGATGGTTGCATCTGTTATTCCTAAGGCTGCTTCTTCAGGCTATATGATCCCCGTCCCCAAAGCTTTTCTGCAGGGATGTTTACATATCTTGGCTGTCATTCTTGGCACACGGTCCTATTTGTCATTGTTGGCGTCCACTGGGTTGGATCCTGAGAGGGGCGAGAGTATTGCTTGGCCGAACACACACGGATTCTAGAAACCGTGCCATTACAGCCCTTGGCCTTCCTGACTCTTTAAAAGCTCTTCTCACCGATGCTCCCCTTTGCTCTCCACAATCAGGGCTGCCAGATAAAATAGAAGAGGCCCAGTGAAATTTGAATTTCAGATACATTATTTAAAACACATTTACACTATAATGTCATTCCTTTGGTTGATTGTTTATCTGACATGCACATTTTAACCAGGCATCCTGTATTTTTATTCACTCAATCTGGCAACCCTGTGCTCAGTATGGTTTAGGAAAATCCCACTGGACAGATGGGAAGAGTGAGGCCCTAGGTCAAGGTCACACCTGAGGCAAGAGAAGATGGAGGCATGATCAGAGGCCATGCCTCCCAACTCTTAGCTCAGGGCACTTCTCTTTCCACCCTTTCCTGAGGGCCCTGAGCTGGGGCTGAGCCCTGGGTGTCCCTGCATTTCTCAGGCCCTGTGATCTTCATGTTGCTCCTTTCCAAAGAACTGAGTCCACCCCACCCTCCGTCCTCCCCACCTGGCCTCATGTCTTTCTTTGGCCACTTTCAGTCCTGCTGCCCCTGTTTTTAAACTCCCTCTGGTGCCAAGGTGACATTGCTTTCCCCTTGTGCCTGGCAGGGAGGGTGGGTCTAGACCTGCACCCACCAAGTCACCATCAGCCTCCAAGCCAGTACCCTGTCCCACCCAAGGCACCCACTCCTGACCTGGATTTTTGGGGACAGCAGCTTCTGTGTCTGGGGAAAAAAAAATTGCCTCCCCAAAGAGTTGGAGAGGAAAAGGAATTTTCTAACCAGGAGCTAAAGGGAAGAGGGATTGTGAGTCACCTACAGTTTCCAGAGGATGTGGGTTTCTAGCTGAGCAAATGGGAATTCCATGTACTGACAATCATGTTCATGGAGATCCACATTTATTCAATGCCTTCGGTCTAGTCAGCTGCAGCAATCTGCATGCAGACCGAAACTGAAACGTCCCCTGTGCCCTGGGTCCTTGCAGACGGAAGGAAGGAGAGAGGACAGATGAACATGTGCAGAGCTTGTCTGCTCTGCTTGTGCTTGACACGCATTAGGCTGGGGCCTTGAGATGCATGAGGCAGGCAGACAGCAGTCTGTTCACCCTGGTGGGAAGGTTGGGGCCCGAGGTCTCCAGCGGGGAGCTTGCCACTCAGCCCTGTGCCACCCTGGTCCCAAAAGCCACTGGGTGGCCCCCTGCAGTCTCAGAGGTGAGTCAGTCTTGAAGCAGCCCCCTTTGAGTAATTGAATCCCTTTGGCTGGCCCTTAAGCAAAGTGTGCCTGATTCCAGAGTCTGCTCAACAAAGAAGATTTCTGTCTTTTGTATTCAGAGTGACACAAAGGGAATCTTGCCTTTTCCATTTAATGAGACCCAAAGAATATGTAATCTGGCCGAATCCCAGCGTGTGGGATATAGTGGACAAGCCCACCCTGTCCTGTCACCAAATGATCCCCTGACTTTGTTTCTTTGTCTATGAAACAAGGTCAGGAACCCCGCTAGCTGACATCTACCAAACCCTCGCATGCCGGGCCCTGTGCTAGGTATTTAATTATCACAGAAACCCTCTGAGTGAAAAGTGGGATTACCATTGTACAGTTAAGGAAACTGAGGCTCAGAGAGGCTGACGCACTGGCCCAAGGTCACACAGCCTTGAAGCTGTCTGTTTCACAGCTCACCCCCTTAACCACTGCACCACCCTTCTAGCTCTGCATGACTTCTGGGGTGAATGGAGACAGCAGGTGTATGAGAATGTGAGCTGGACTGTGCCAGGGACTCTTCTGGGTGAGAGAGGGTGCTTATGAAGACCACATAGGAGCCAGGGCTGGCCACCTGGGTCCCCATCCCCAAGCACCTGACCTCCTACTGGAGTTTCAAGGAGGCCTTGTTGCCTTCAAAAGGCGGTTCCAGGGAAGGTTTTTCCCTGGAGGGTTTGGAAAGGAGTGAGTGGGCTTCTTTTTCACCCACTGATTTAGCCCCTTTTAGTGGGCGCTTCCTCTAGGGCACCGGGCAGGCAGTGGCCACATAGGCACTCATGTCAATGGTCATTGGTGTAGAATAGGCCATGAGTTAAAGCCTCGTCAGGCTCGGACATGATGGCAGGAGCCTGACCTGGCCTGTGGGCTCAGGGAGGTGATGCTCGTGCTGAGGACAATGAACAGTGTGAGCTCAGGGCGGAGCTCTCGGTGTAGGAAGCAGTGGCCAGGGATGCCCAGCAGCAGAGGAACAACAGGGAGGAAGGCTGTGCCAGCATCCGTGAGGGTGGGCACTGGGAGCCCCCCAGGTGTTCTTTCAGGGGTTCCTGGCAAGCCCCAGCCTGGACACCTGCTGACCTGTTGGGCAGGGGAGTAGGACTCTCACCTGTTTTTGAATCTCAAGCCTGCCCTCACGTCTTATCACTCATGAATGAGAGCAATAAGGACAGGCATGTTTGGGTCCTTCATTGGAGTAAGTCGGGTCAGTCCCAGGCCTGTGAGCATGGACTGCAGGACCCGATGGACACGCAGACCTGTTCTGGTCCTGCCTGTGTCCCCTACCTGTTGCTTGGTCTTGGGGAACTTGCTTCACCTTACCCTGAGCCTCAGTTTTCTCATCTGTGACGTGGCACTGACGATGGTGGTGACCTCATGGGACAACTGTGAGCAGCTGGGGAGCGTCTGAACAGATTTGATGAGGGTGGAAACTGTCTGGTGTGGCGTCTGGCCCTCAGGAGCTCTTTCAGTGGTCGTGGATGTGGCTGGTTGGTTGCATTCTTGGTGGGAGTCTGTAAAGTGAGGGGTGAAGTGTGTTGAGCAGGATCTGGGAGGTCTGGCAGACGGGGAAACAGGTTCCAGATTACGGGCATGACTCACTGTGCTTTCTTGGGGGCCCCGACTTTGTGTGTCACTTGGCCAAGCTGCCCACGACAGTGCTGAGCACAAAGCAGGCTGGTATCTGTGGGCTATACTGGAGGGGGGCGGAATGCAGCCTGGGGTTTTCTCTCTTCTCCCCCAAATGCTTTTCTAGTCCAACGTGGGGTCCTACCCACGTGAAGAAGACCTGTCCTCAGCAAGCAGCCACCTTCCTCCCATGTGCCCTGCAGCCAGAGCCCCTTTTCCTTGGGTTCTTGGAGGGGAAGCGCACACTGGCCCTGGCCCCCAACCAGACACAGACCCCTTGGGAGAGGGGCGGTGCGTGCATGTGGGGTGCCTACATGCGTCAGTCAGGCTTGTACTGAATCCAGCCTCCATGCAACAAGCTGCCATCGGGTCTGGATTGGGGAAGAGGAAGCGTATGTTCCCAGAGCTGCTGGCTGGTCCTCTCTGTTCAAGACCCCAGCCCCCATTGGAGCCTCTGCATCAGCAAGACCTTGTCTGTGTGTGCACCACCGCGAGGAACTCTGGGTGGCCACCCTTTGCTCTCTTCCTCCAGGAAAAGCGGGGTGGTGGGGAGGGACCAGCCAAAGCGTCCAAAGAGCTGAAATGCTCTTCTCTGAGCTTTGGCCACTTGATGCAAAGGACTGACTCATTGGAAAAGACCCTGATGCTGGGAAAGATTGAAGACTGGGGGAGAAGGAAACGACAGAGGATGAGATGATTGGATGACATCACCCACTCAGTGGACATGAGTTTGAGTGAACTCCAGGAGTTGGTGATGGACAGGGAGGCCTGGCGTGCTGCGGTTCATGGGGTCGCAAAGAGTCGGACATGACTGAGCGACTGAACTGAACCTAACTGAGGAGCTGGCTATCCTTACCTCCAGCCTCTGTCCAGGCCGCAATCCTGGCTTCTTCTCGCCCAAGATTACTTCAGAATTGCTTAGAAACTCTGGGGACAGACTACCCAATGTGAATCCCAGCTCTGCTGAGCTCTGTGACTTGTTCAAGCCCTCACCTCTCAGAGCCTCAGTTTCCTCATCTGTAAAATGGAGAGATCAGGCAGATCATGAAGCAAACGATCGTACCGTCAGGAGCAGTAACAGAGCTGAGGTGTGGGAAGTGCGCAGCGTGGAGCCTCCCCGAGTGTCATCTGTGTTGCTATGATCACCCATTAAACTGAGCGCTCCCTTCTTAATAAGATTACTTGATGGGAACTGAAAGCAGAACTCCTTGGCAAAGGCTCAGCGAGGTTTGGTTTCACCCAGTCAGGTGGGTTCAGGAGGGTGGTGTGGGAGGTGGGGTGCGGTGAGAATCAGCGTTGCCTCAGCTAGGCTAGCTGTGGTCTCTGAGCTCTGCGTGTTTCCCTCCATCTCTGCCCTTCCTTCCACAGGAGTCAGCAGGAATGTGATGTCCCATTCTATGCCAGCCTCCCTCCGAGCCAGCTCCAGGCAGCTCCCACAGGAGCCGGTTCTTGAGCCTGGCCACCTGGGGCAGGCTGCATTCCTTCAGTGCTTCGGAGTGCTTGCCAGCGGCTTCCATGGAGCCTGGCTCAGGGAATGGGAAACCAAGGCCCAGAGAGGTCAAGCACACTGATGGAGCTCACACAGCAGCCGGACAGTCACAGAGGAGGGAAAAGGGAGCTAAGAGAGTATTTCAGGGGCTCCCTCTCCCTGGGCGAAGGCTTAATTTGATGGCTGTGGCTGAGGGCAGCACTAGTAGGGCAGGGCAGGAAGTGAGGAGCCTTCAGGAAAGAGGGTGCACCCCTCACTCTAGACCAGGGTTTCTCACCTCAACACTGTTGACACTTGAACCAGATAATTATTGGTTTTTCAGTTCAGTTCAGTTCAGTCACTCAGTCATGTCCGACTCTTTGCGACCCCACGGACTGCAGCACGCCAGGCCTCCCTGTCCATCACCAACTCCTGGAGTTCACCCAAACTCATGTCCATTGAGTCGGTGATGCCATCCAACCAAGTCATCCTCTGTCGTCCCCTTCTCCTCCTGCCTTCAATCTTTCCCAGCATCAGGGTCTTTTCAAATGAGTCAGTACTTGCATTATGTGGCCAAAGTATTGGAGTTTCAGCTTCAGCATCAGTCCTTCCAATGAACACCCAGGATTGATCTCCTTTAGGATGGACTGGTTGGATCTCCTTGCAGTCCAAGGGGCTCTCAAGAGTCTTCTCCAACACCACAATTCAAAAGCATCAATTCTTCAGTGCTCAGCTTTCTTCACAGTCCAACTCTCACATCCATACATGACTACTGGAAAAACCATAGCCTTGACTAGATGGACCTTTGTTAGCAAAGTAATGTCTCTGCTTTTGAATATGCCGTCTAGGTTGGTCATGACTGTATTGTTTTTTCATATTCGTTTATTTACTTGGCTGTGCTGGGGCTTGGTTGCCGCCTGTGAACTCTTAGTTGCGGTGTGTGAGATCTAGTTCCCTGACCAGGGATCAAATTGGGAGCACACAGTCTTAGCCACTGGACCACCGAAGTCCCCCAAGCCAGGTAACCCTTTGTTGTGGGGCCTCCATCCCTGAGATGCCGGTAGCACCTCTTCAGTTGTAACTGCCAAAAATGCCTCCAGACTGTGCCAAGTACTTTATCCATGTAAGTCAATTGCTTCTCCAAACTCCGGGAGGTACAGAGTATTAGTCCCTGTTGGAGATGAAGAAACTGAGGCATGGAGAGGTTCAGTTCTGAAATCTCACAATGAGTGAGTGAGCCTCGGAGGAGAGATGGGACCGAGTGGTCCGGCCTTGATATGCGCTGACCGCCTCCCAGCCTTTCCCCAGCCCTCAGCGAATGTGACTCTCCAGGGTGAACGAACTCCGTGCCCTGCTCCCACCTTGAACAGGCTGATCTGATGTGACGCTGGGTCTCCAACCTGTGGTCCAGGACTTACCCGCTGATCTTAGTGTCCTACGGGGTCCGTTTGTAACTCTGGTGTCTGTGATTGACAACCTCACTCCTTCCTTGCTGCTGTCCCAAGGAGAGGGCCCAGCCTCTGGAAGCAGAAATTCCTGCCCCTCACTAAGCTAGAGGAGTCGAAGCCTCTGTGTGTGCTTATTTTGCCCTTTCAGCAGCTCTCGGAGGGGAGGGTTCATCATCTGCATTTTATAAATCAGGAGGCTGAGGACCACAGAAGCCCAATGAAATGCCCTGAATCCCTTAGCTCAGCAGTCCCCAACCTCTCCGGCACCAGGGACTGGGTTTCCTGGAAGAATTTTTCCACGGACCGGGGAGGCGGGATGGTTTGGGGATGATTCAAGCACGTTACATGTATTGTGCACTTTATCCCTATTATTACTGTATCAGCTCCACCTCGGATCATCAGGCATTAAATCCTGGAGGTTGGGAACCCCTGCCTTAGCTGGTAGGGGATATGAAGAATCCAACGTGAGGTGAAAAGAGGTAGTGGGAGGGGCACCAATCAAGAAACGAGCTTGGGAGAGGACCTCTGTGAAATTAATTCCAGTATTTCAGTGGAGGCGAACACGCCTAATTACAAGATCAACCCAGGGACAGGGGGTTTGCATCCTTGGAAATCTTCCCAGGCCAGCCTCCTGTGAGCCTCTCTCATTGCGTCTTCTCTTTCTCTTCCCAGGGCGACATGGGAACATTGGGTCCGATTGGCTACCCAGGACCCAAGGGCATGAAGGTAAACAGAAACTGTTCTTTACTCTGAGTCTCATCCCAGCCAGTGCCCCCTGACTCATTTCAGCTTAGAAGGAAGGGTACCCTGACACAATGCTGGGGGACTGTACTCAGAGGGGTGCTGGGGTGGAACGTGGCAGATCAGAGGTTCAGTGCTTCTCAGTCCTGAGAGCCAAACATTGTGTGCATGTCATTTATGCCAGACATCTTTATTGGACAGCAGTCCCCCAGCTGAGCATGAGTCAGACATGATTCTGGACCTCAGGGCACTGAAAGTCCAGTGCAGAACATCACCAGGGGGACAGAAACTATAACGGCAAGCCAGTGAGCTCAGGACATCCCTGAGTGGGATGGGTGTGCAGGTGAAAGGTGGGCTTATGCTGCCAGGGCCACGTTCCAGGGATGATTCCATTTGGCTAACAAGCGTGTGACACAGCTCATGAAGGCCGTCTCCCCCCATCAGCGCCCTTCTCCCCTGGATGTGTCCAGAGCTCTGTGATTCACAAGTCAGCCGCCCCTTCTTACGGTCCTACACGCCACACCATCGCCCTCTGGGCCGGGGCTCATTGCCCCCTTTTACAGATGAGAAAACTGAGCCTTGGGCTGGAGCAGCCAGCACAGGGTCTTGCAGCAAGCCAATGGGTTTACGCCAGGGCTCCTGACTCCTGGGGCTTTTACCCTCCGTCACAGCTGAACCCTGGCCTCTGTCTTGCAGGGACTGATGGGAAACGTGGGGGAACCCGGACTGAAAGGTGATAAGGTGATCTGAATACTCCCTTATTGCACTGTGTTTTATCTGCATGCGAATTCCCTCTGCCTCGGCACTGCTGCTGGTTTCTCGCCAGGTCCACTCACCTGCACTTTTTCTGCCTCCCCTCTGGCCCTCCCTAAATCTGTGCTCCCCAACTTCTTCCCTGTAACTCTGGGTGGGATTCAGGCAGACAGTTCTGGAAGCATGCGGATCTTGGCAGACAGAATGGGGGCCTGGGGCTGTTGAAACTTGGGTTGGGGGTGAGTTAAGGCAGGTCTCCGAATTTGGGGAGCAAAGCTGAGGCTAGCGTCCAGGCTTGAGGTCAAAGCCACAGGATACAGAGGGTGGGGATGGAGAGATGGGAGAAGTGGAGCTGAGATGCTGAGCCCCAGGGCAGGGGCGATGGCATAGGAGGAAACAAATCCACATACACTGTCAAGATTGGAATTGGGAGCCCAATCCCAGGGTCTGAAAATGCAACAGAAAAGCCAGGACGGGCCTGGGCCCCTGACCGCGTTCCTCCTAGCTGCGCCGGGGGTGGCACCCTTGCCCTGTGTCTTCCACAGTTCCACTGCCGAGCCAACCCTGGGCCAAACCAGAGCTGGAGTTGGGTAGGTGGGACCCCGGGGCCCAGAAAGGAGCAGCACCTGGCCTGGGCCCTGCAGCATCCGAATGAAGAGACTCAGTGGGTAGGGGCCGTGCTCCTGTGCTTGGCTCTGTGGCTTTCTTCCTGCCCTCCACTGCAGCCTCTTGACAAACCAGGCCCCCCAGAGGGAGTGTGGGAGAGCTTCTGGGCAGCATCCAAGTTTCCGTAAGCCTGAGCAGATAAGAGCTGCTCACCTGCTCTGGGGCCACGCTCCCTGCACCTGTCTTCAGATGACTCTGCTCCTCCTAAGTTCGAGGAACAGAAGCAGGGACCAACACTGGTCCCCCTGTAAGTGTTCTACAGGGCTTAGCTCGCCCATCCTCCACCCCTCTACGAGATGGGAAGCTTGCTGAGCACGCACAGCTGGTATGTAGCATCAGGATTTGAACCCGGCACCTGCCAGCAGAGACCTCCACCCTGAAGCAGGACTGAGGTCAGAAGGGCAGAATCGATGAAGTCCTTAAGAGGTCACCTCCTCCAGTGCCTACATGTCACAACTGGAGAAACAAACCCAAAGAGGAGAAGAGGTTCTTCAAAGGAAACTCAGTGATCTGTAGGAGCCAGCCCAGAGCCTGGACTCTTAGAAAAACTAGAGCTGCTGGGCTGCAATGAGCATCCCGGGTTGTCCTACCCACCCCCACCCCTGGTGCCCAGCCGGGTGGTGCTCACCCCAGTCCTGTGTCTGTCTCCACCTCTCCCGTCTCCTCCCTCATGCCCAAGCCTCCAGCTGCCCCTCTCTCCACCCCCCGCCCACCCCCGCCCCCCCCACTCAGCTTTGCCCTCTGGCTCTGCCCTGCTGGTTGCTAAGCCCCCTCTTCCACAGCCCGCCCTCTGGAGATGTAGGGGCTTTCTGTTGGAGGCGGGGGCTTCCCCACAGCTACCTGTTTACCCCGTGGTTTGAGTCATCAGCACTCTGGAAATGTTGAAGTCATGGACAAGGTGAAAGGAAGTGGGGGGAAAACAGGAGTGTAGTCAGGGAGCTTTTTATAGGCCCTTTGCAGAGCTGGCCTCCAGCTCACTGTTTCTTCAGGAACATGGAAATAAACGTGTTATATAGAACTCAGCTGGCTTGCTGACTGGTGCTGCCTGGGACATCGAGAGATGTAAAAGCCCTGGAAAAAAAAGGGGGGGAGGAAATTATTTTCCTGCTCACAGATCTCAACAAAATCAAGTAAGTCTTTAGAGTTGAAAAAAAAAAAAGAAAAGAAAAAGAAATCTCTTTTCTGCTTCTTTGGCTAGAATAGGGTCATAATATTTTGGGGAGCAGTGTTCTTATCAGCACCTCCTCACTCCACCCCGCCTTCTGGCCCTCCCCTGGGATGACAGAGCCACCCCTTCATGTTCCACGGTCATCTTGCCTAGAATCCCAGATTGTCATGAACCAGCCTGGCCTCAGTCCCGTTTGCCACCACCTGGCTCCCTCTCCCCCCATGGAGGTACATTCTGGAACCCAGGCTCCTGCTCCAGGCCCAGCTTTCTCCAGATCCCTTGTCCTGATTTCTTAGGGGACTTTGAAAATTTTTTTAAAACCATCTTACTCCTTCTTTGGACATTAGAGAAAAAAAAAAATGTTCCTAAGTTCCTAAAACTCTGGGATATTGTATAAGATTTTCCAAATTGGAAAAACCAAAGTAAGTTAAAAAAAAAAAAAAAAAAAAAAAACACCTTTTTTTTTTTATTAAAAAAAAAAAATTCTGGCTTTTGTTCTACCGAGGAAGTTCTATTGGATCATGGCCTTCGCTGCACAACATGAGTTCTCTAAGATTCTCCATTCTTCTTGGGTTTTTCTCCCCATCCATCCAACTGCTGCCAAGGCTATGAATGTTTTCTGAGTCCTGGGGCCAACGTACCAACATGGAAAGCTGGAAAGGATGAGGGCTGTGTGAGACGGTTCCAGGTCCAAGGAGAAACCTCCCAATCTGGTTCTGTGACAGCTCATTCACCAGGATGTGGTTGAGTACAGGGAGGGGGCAGAAGAGACCTCCGACAGCCAGGATCAGTGTCACGAAGTCCATGCAATGTGTCATCTTAAAAGGCAAACACCCAGACTTAACTCGAGACCAGTTTACTTGCTGTTTACACGTAGTCTCAATGAGCCAAGATCTCTGGTTTCTCATGCTATAGCTGATTCAAAGCAGTTAATTAGACGTAGACTGAAGCCAATTGCTGGCACAGAAACTCCCACGGAAGGACGATGTGACAGCTCACAGCCTGGCAGTGAAAAATATCAAGCAACAGATGCAAGTGCTCTGAACCCATGGTGGTACGGGGACGCTGTCCAAGCTGCACGCTCTTCCATGTGACGTCAGTTGATGATGAAGAGGTTAAAGGATTAAGACACGGTTCCTTTGGCCCACGGTTGTCTGATCTCCCACCAGGGCCAGGCAACATGGGGCAGCTTAGCTTCTGTTAGTGGAGTGTTCAGCCACCTGCGCAACCCCAGGCAGACCTGTGGCTAAGCTGGCTCTGTCCCCCGAGGGGGCACACCTTCCCCACCCAGGCTCCTCTGGGGCTGGGGCCTGCCCTTTTCTCTAACAAGGCTACTGCTGGGTGGATTGACTTGGGGAATGGCCTCGGCAAAGCTGTACCTCGCCATTGGGTCTGGATGTGGGGGAGGCGTCCAGAACTCACCATGGTTTCCATCGTAACCTTCTTTGCTGGTGTGTATTTAGGGTGAACAAGGGGTTCCAGGTGTGTCAGGAGATGCCGGATTCCAAGGAGACAAGGTAACTCCTGCACATTCGCCCCCTGTCCCCCCGCCCTGCTCTTCTGTGGCTCTGGCTTCTTTCCCAGGGGCCGACATGGGCCGGGACCCACCTGGAAGGTGGCATCCTTTCCCACCATCCTGGCTCCTCCATCTTCCATCCACCCTCTCGTTGTCTCTTCTCTGGACTTCACAGCGGCCTCCTGACGTATTCCCAGGCCCCAGCTGTGTCCCTCCCAGCCTGTCTTCCTCACCAGCACAAAAGTGTGCCAAGGGCCCAGCTCTGCTCCGTGCTCATCCACGGCTCCTCACTGCCCCAGACTGGAGTCCCAGCTCCTAGCCCCTGCACCTGGGCCGCCAGCGTACAGGCCCCTCTGACATTCCTGCCCCTCACCTTCCAGCCCTGAGCCCCAGCCTCACTGACCTCCTCACTGCACCAAGTGGGCACACATGGCCGCCTCGCTGGGCACACCCTCCGCCTCATCTGGGCACGGCCCAGCCCCATCCCAGAGCTCTGCGTGGATGCCGTGTTCTCTGCCTGCTCAGGAAGTCGTCGTGCCCCTCTCTGCATGCCCCTCACCTGTGGCAGCACGTTTCTTCCCTGGCTGATGGGGACTGGTGCTCCGCCCATGGCCAGACAGCAGGTTCCTCAGAATAGGGCTCCCGGCTGGCCCAGAGGGGCTCAGGTCAGGGTCCTGCGCAGGATGGTGAACACTTAAAAAGATACGTCTGAGTGAGTGACTGGCCGGGATGACGGAGGATCCCAGGCTGCCTGCCAGGCCGGCTCCTCTTTGCCTGTGTCCGGCACCATGTGGCCACATCTGGAGTTCTCCCAGCCAGTCAACGAGGCCCAGATGTTGGCCAGCTCTCCCTCTTCCTCTCCCCTCCCTTCTGGCTGGCCTGTCCTGACCCAGCCTCGATGTCTCCGGGTTGCGAGCCACCCAGGCCTGGCTGCCTCTGCAGCTGGGCCCCAGTCTCCAGACTTCCCCAGGCATCACGGGCGCAGCAGCAGTGCCTGCTCGGTGGCTCCAGGGTCCCGGGGTCCCGGATGACCTGGTGAGGACAGGAGCTGCCGTTTCACCCTTGCATCCCTGGGTTCCAGCCTACAGGGCTGCCAAGCTGGAGCTTGCAAGCAGAGGGCTCATCCTCCCCCTAAAAGTGGGTGTTGTCCAGGCCTCGGGCCAGTGGGGTGACCAAGCAGCTGTCCATCTGGCCATTTTTGGGAGTTGCTAACCCCAGTTCACTATGCATCTTTTTCAGGGGAGCCAGGGCTTGCCAGGGTTCCCCGGCGCACGGGGGAAGCCAGGGCCAGTGGTGAGTACCTTCTGCTTCTAGAGCCTCAGGCTCATAGTGTCCAAATGGTCATGGAATGTGGCCAGAGATGCCTTTACATCCAGGACCTCATTTCCTCCCACAGCAGCTCTGGGAGGTGAGTAAAACAGAGTAGAAATGGAGACTCGCCCCTTTTACAGATGAGAACACTGAGGCCCAGAGGGGCAGCAGCATACCCAGGCATCAGGCATTGGCAGAGCTCTGGTGAGAATCAGGGCTCCCAGTGTCTTGTAAATAATAGTAATGTTATCAACAATAGCAGTGGATGTCATTTATTTATTGAACGTTCCCACTGGCGCTAACGGTAAAGAACCCGCCTGCCAGTACAGGAGACTTAAAGAGACACGGCTTTGATGCCTGGGTTGAGAAGATCCCCTGGAGGAGGGCATGGCAACCCACTCCAGTATTCTTGCCTGGAGAATCCCATGGACAGAGGAGCCTGGTGGGCTACAGTCCACAGGGTCGCAAAGAGTTGGATGTGACTGAAGCGACTTAGCACGCACTCACACATGCATCAGATCCTTCCTGTACTGCGTCTCTTTGAAAGACTGTCCACAACCCCAGGAGTTAGAGAATTGTTATTGTTTCCATTTCACAGATGGGGAAAGTAAGGTTCAAAGGTGAAGTGACTTGCCCAGGATCCAGTGCCCAGGAAGAGTAGGAGTTGGCACTTGAACAGTAACTCCTCGTAGTTGTCTGGGCAGATTTCACTTATATTCTCCTGAATTTTCCAACCATCCCCAGCCTGGGGCCTAATACAAGGGATCCAGGAAAGGTGGACCCTTGCTTACCCCTGCCTCTCCTACAATCTCTTCTCTTCCACAGGGCAAAGTTGGAGACAAAGGATCCATTGGGTTTCCTGGGCCCCCGGGACCCGAGGTATTTAATGCTCTATTTCTCTGTGTCTGACTGTTACTGCGTGTCGTCCTTGGGAAACCAAGGCTCAGAGACAGGGAGAGACTTGTCTGAGGTCACACAGCAATTGAAAGATGGGATTAGAAATTCCTAGAGCAGCAATCTTTCCTTTTCTTCCTCAGTTTCCTGGCTTCCCTGGGGGCTTGCAAAGGCAGTGGGGCAGCAGCTGGCTTCAGACTCCCTCCCCAGCTCCATGGCCACCTTTACGGTTTCCAGAAAGAAGCATCAGGAAAACCCTCTGAGCTGTGCTGCCTGGACCCTTCACGGGAGCTCCCCACATTCTCTACCCCTCTGAGCCCTGGAACTTTTCCAGCTACGTACAGCCACCCTGGAGAGGTGCAGAGCTCAGAGCTCACAGGTACAGGGAGCAAGAAACAAGAGTAAGATTCTGGTGTTGGAATGGAGAAGATGTCACGACAGATAGATCAAGCAATTAACATGGTAACTACAGCTAAGTCATTAGAACCTGAGAGCTTCTGACACGTGTGATAATGAGCACAGGTCTGTTAAATGTCCATCACTGGCATTACTGTACAAAAGAGCGAGGCAGCTGGGCAGCTGATTGAACTCCTCTTCCCGCTCGCCCGCTCCATGCCTTGCCCCCCAGTACAGGGACCAGCTCTGGAGAATAGGGTGAGTAGTGCTGGGGGACTGCCGTCTATCTTAGGGGGTCTAGGTCAGCCCTAGTCCCCGCCCCACCCCTGTGTCATACCTCCCTGGCCTGGCGTCTTGCACATCCCTGAGGTCTTGGAGACAGAAGTCTGGTCCATCCTTCCAAAGATCACTCCTGGTATCGCCCGGATGGATGAGGGAGTGTTTCCTAAAAGCCACAAGTTCTACTTTCCACTGTGTTGACTTTGGCCTTGACACAGTCCTATCTTTAGACAAATGGACTTGGCCTCTCTTCCATGGCCCTGATTCCTTCCCCTGGTCACTGTGGAAAAAGACTTCTCTGAGAGGCCGGGTTTCCCAGCAGTCTGGCCAGTGCGGGTGGAAAGCCGGCTCCCTCGTTTTATTAGGCACTGCCTCCTACCAGGGGGCTGCATCGTATCTTCAGGATGGGAGCTGGCTGAATGGCCACCACGGCCAGCGAGGGAGATACTGTCACCCCACCCTTTGCAGAGGAGGGAGCTGAGTGACTGAGCAGGGTGGGGGTGGCCTCCTCAGGGTCGCCCTGCTACTTGTAGCAAAGAAGTTCTTCATTTTGCCCTTTGGCTCCTTCCTGGGTCCCTGGACAGCTCTGGGGTCTGCCTCCCCCATCTTTGGGTTCTGTTTGGATTGGTGGACTCAGCATCCGGATGGTTCTGCTCAGCCGAAGACAGAAGCCGACGAGCCTGTCGGCACCTTCCGGGGTCTTTGTCACCTTTCCGAGACCGTGGGTGCAGCTTTTACTCCCCAGCCCCTGAGTGAATCAGCTCTTTCCTTCATTAGCGGGTGCGATCTGTGTGACACCAGAATTTGATCAGCATCCTGGCCTCCTTCAAATTCTCCCTGGAGACAGGCCCACCCCAAGCAGCCTTGTTTTCCCAGGACCCAAAACCCTTTGGCTTATAGATTTTTTTTATTGAGTGCTTACCAGATGCCAAATACCGAACTCAGCGGTGCACTCACCTTTTTCTCTTCAAGCCTCAGAACAGCCTTGTTCGGTGATTTTTATAGTTAGCATTTTGGAGATGCAGAAGCCAGGGCCCCAACAGGCTTAGAAACCTGCCTGGGGTCACACAGTGAGTAGGTGGCAGAATGGGACTTTGAGCGTCTCGATTTGAAGAAAAAGACGTGGGTCTTTGGCTTCCCGTGTTAACTCCAAATTCAAGACCAGACTTGCCTTCCCTAGTGAGAAGGGTGAGAGGATGGTGGAGCTGGAATCTAACGGGAGTTACCAAAACCTCAGAAGAGGAAGAAAATAAAGCCACTTACTAAGGTGAAGTCGGGGAGCATCCTGGCTTTAGGGACTCGTATTCAAAGACTTTGGTTTCTGGTCGGCAGGCAACTGAGGGAGTAGTGGGTCTGCCCTGAAAGCAAATGGGGTTCTAGGCTGAATTAACAGAGATATTATACCTAAAACAAGGGAGGGGATGTTCTTACACTGACTCTGCTGGTCGGTTCACGGATATCCTAGTGATCACCAACAATGGAAGCTAAGCAGTGGGAGGCAGCCAGACTGAGGGCCCCGGGGCCCCTGACTAGGGGCAGTTGAAGGGACAGAGAAGTCTGGTCCTTTCTGCTGGGGAAGAAAAAGAGATTCTGCTCCATGTCCCAAAGAAGCTTCCACTGCAGTCATCCATCAGAATGGTCTGGGAGCAGTGAACTTTCAGTGGTGGTGTGGGGCAGAGTCCAAGGATACAGAGGGGATTTCTGCTTCTGATAGTTGCTGATCCTTATAGATCAGTGCTTTTCTAGCCTTTCAAAGTCACAGCAAACCCAGAATATACAGGATCCCTGCAATAAAGGATGGCACTCCTTGGAGCGGAAGATGGCTAGCTGTGAAGGCCTGGCTGCCCCAGCCTAAGACTTGGGAAGGTCTGGGTTAGATGACCTTGTATGTGCTAGTTCCTACGCCAGGACCTTCCTGCACTCTCCTGCCTCATTTTCTCAGCACCTCTCTGAAGTGTAGGGGCTGATTCTTTGTTTTAGAACCGTGATAACTGACCTGCCCATGGTCATCTCCCCTACAGGATGAGATGGAGACCCAGGTCGGTCCCCCTCCAAGACCTATGGTCTTCACATTTCCCTACGTAGCCCCCCTGGGTGACTCCAGCTCTCTGCTTCCTTTCAGGGATTCCCTGGAGACATTGGTCCCCCCGGGGACAACGGCCCAGAAGGCGTGAAGGTGAGTCCCTGCCCGGGAGAGCTCCAGCTGATGAAGCTGACCGCTCTATGCAAACCACAGGCCTGATTCCAAGCCAGCGGGAGTCTTGGCAGCCTGTGGTGGAGATGGAGGTGCTGCCTCTGAGCCCGCTCTCTGTTCCCTCTCACCAGGGTAAGCCTGGAGCTCGAGGCCTGCCAGGACCCCGTGGGCAGCTGGGGCCCGAGGTGAGACCGTCTGACCCTGCCTTCTGCCCATCCCCCCCGACCCCAGCCCCTAGCTTGCTCTTCCCTGGGTCCTGCAGACCTTAGCTGAGTTCCAGGGCCCCTTGGTCAGGAGACACAGGGCCCAGGGCCACCTCAGGCTTGCCCTCCAGCTCATCCTTTGTAGCTCCGCCCTGGGACCCTTCCAGGGTTCTCATCTGCCCTGGCCTGGCTGGCAGTTCACTCCCATCATGGCAACACCATTGCCCTGGGGTTTCCTCTCTAGGAGCCACTGTCACTGCCTCTTCTCACAGTAGCACAGTTTATTGGGGTGCTGCTGTAGGAGGGAGGGCATCGTCAGCTTAGGGGAGGTCCTGACTCTCAAGGGGATAGACTATGTCAGCTCCCTGTGGTTAGTGGCAGGCAGCGTCAGGATTCGAACCCGAGTCCGCTGAGCCCAAAGCCCCCTGCATGGACCCTGTGCTGTTTAACTTCTGGGCTCCTAGGGGCTGCCTGGGGCCTCCTGGGAGAATGACATGACTTATGCAGCTAGTAAGTGGCAGACTGAAGACTTGCTTACTGATTCTTCCGTGGTGAAGGGGATTGATGATTTCCTCGGGCCTGTTGGAGCACCAGCTGGAGGGCTGTTGGCCACCCCATGGGCTGGCCCCCGGTTTTTCCCATGTGCAAGGCCCTCCCCTGCACACCTTGGCTCAGGCCCCAGAGCTCCCATGACGCAGCCCTGGGGGAGGGTGCAGGAGGCCCCAACTCACCGCGACCACAGGCAGGCATCTGGCTGACATGGATCCCTTCTCGGGCTGGTTCTGGGTCTGGCGGGGTCCCAGTACTGGCCCTGTGAGCTGCCACGTGGGGCTGCTTTCCTGGAAGCTGGGGTGGGGGGGAGTGGGCTCTGGAGGGGGCCTCTTGGTTAGGCCTGGCATGCCAGAGGGGCCAGTCTGGAAGCTCCCTGAGCCTACGGGAGGGCCTGAGGCATCTCCATGGGCAGGAAGTGGGAGGAGGGTGGGAGGGAAAGATGGCACCAGCCTGTGCTCCCGTTGACGCTCACATTACAACATTATCACTGGAGCAGACCCTCAATATGCCCACCACTTGCTCACATCTCCATTGATTCATCTGTCCACTCGTCTATTCATTCACTCCTCCATTTGTTACCCTCTCTCAGGCCCTCCTCCCTGCCTTCCCAAACCACATACCCACTAGACCCTGGGCACACCCATCCTGAATGATGTTGGGTTTGTGGTGTCAGAAAAGAATAAGAGATCATGGCTGTCCTCCAGGAATTCAGGTTACTCATCAGTGGGGTTTTTTGTTTTGTTTGTTTGTTTTTGTAAACATAATCACAATAGTAAAAGATGTTTATCAGTTTTCACAATCAATAGCCTGACAAAAAAAAAAAGATAATTACATTTGCAAGTCACAATGGGGCTTCCCTGGTCTCTCAGACAGTTAAGAATCTGCCTGCAATGCAGGAGACTTGGGTTTGATCCCTGGGTTGGGAAGATCCCCTGGAGAAGGAAATGGCAATCCATTCAAGTATTCTTGCTGGGGAAATGCCATGGAGAGAGGAGCCTGGTGAGCTACAGTCCATGGGGTTGCCAAGAGTTGGACACAACTGAGTGACTAACTCTAACTCATGGGAACATGATTAACCTAACAATATAAAATAATGACATACAATTTGGAGGGTCAAGCAGAGTGGTACTCATCAGCGTTTAAGATGATACTCTGCTCCGCACCATTTTATAGATGGGGAAACTGAGGCATGGTGCAGCTAATGTCTGCCACCGAGGAAACGGCAGAGCCCGGAACAGAGCCCGTATCTTTGAGCTGCAGTTGGGGCTCTGCTCAAACAGCATGTGATCGGGTTTGGGTTTCCTGTCCAGCACCACTGCCAGCCCAGACTGACCACATTCACATGACGGGGGAGCCCCGTTCACCCAGAAGCCCACTTGTGGTCTGGCCTCTAGGCCTCTGCCCTGGGTGGGGCCAGGCAGGGGGCCCAGGTGTCCCATTTCTTGGCCAGGGAGGGCTCTCCTGTGCCCACCCCTTGCCCTCCTGACAGGTCAAGTTCTCCAAGACTCCCACTGAATTAACTTTCTCCTTTTTCTCCTCTCTCGTGTCTCCTGACCCTAGGGAGATGAGGGGCCCATGGGGCCACCAGGGGTCCCTGGCTTGGAGGTGAGTGTTGCTGGCCTGGGGGTGTGGGATTTGCTGGTGCTGAGCCAGCTGTGTGCAGGCGGGCATCATCTGGGTGGTGCTCTGGAGAGAAGTCGTCTATGAGAGCCTTGGGCCTGCCAAGGTGGGCGTGAGGACAGACCCCAGAGGAGAGAGACAAGAAGCAAGAAGCTGCTGTGCACCTACTGTGTGCAGGTGCACTGAGTCCATTTTCATTCACTCGATTCTCCCTTGAGAGAGGCACTGCCTTTCTTGGTATCATTCAAGGCCCTCAGGCTCAAAGAGCATAGCCCAGGCAACTTCCCTGGTGATCCGGTGGTTAAGAATCCGCCTTCTTATGGAGGGGATACGGGTTCCATCCCTGGTCAGGGAACTGAAATCCAAGATGCCAAGGGGCACCGAAGCCCGCACACCACAACTAAGACCCGTCACAGCCATAAAAAAAAAATGGTAAAAAACTTAGCCCAGAATCTCACAGCCAGGAAGCCAGGATACCCTCCCTGGAATCTGAATCTGACTTCTCTCTACTGCTTCAAGTGGCCTTCCAGAAGGAAGGTGTATGCCCGGCCACCTTCAGTCTCAATTGCATAAATTGGCAGTTTGTAGATATTTTTGGTCTTGGGACCTTTTGACATCCTTGGAAATGACTGAGGATCTTGAATGCTTTTCTTTACATGGGTTACATCTATCGATATGAGTACTTAAAACCAAGAAATTTTAAATGCTTTTAACAATACATTCAAGATTAACGACCAACTCTTTTCATGTTAAGAAAAATAATAGTTTTACACCCCCCCCAAAGCTATATTTTCCAAAGCAAAAATCATCTAATGAAAAGAGTGGCATTGTTTTACCATTTTTTGCAGATCTCTTTAATGTCTGGCTTAATAGGAGTCAGCTGGATTCTCCAGTCTGCCTCTGAGCTCCATCTGTGGATAAAACCACGTGCCGTGTAGTCTCTGGAAAACTCCACTTGCGTTCATGAAAATGAGTGACACGGGCAAATGACATCTTAATATTCTTATGAAAATAGTTTTGACCTTGTGAATTTCCTGTGAAAGGGTCTCAGGGTCCCCCAGAGGGCCCCGGGGCAACAGTTTGAGAACCACTGGCATTAACTCTCCATGCCCCTGTGTCCTTTATCTTCTGTTCCAGTCCCTTCCTTTTCCTCACTCCTTGAAAGCAGTTTTCATCATTCCCATTAACAAACAAACCAGCCTGGGAGGGGAGGCTTCCCAAGGTCACACAGCTGACCACTCTCCCTGACTCCCCAAGGACAGCTGCCAGCCTGGTGACTTTGGGGCTCTGTGCCCCTGCCCCTCCTGGCTTCTCTCACTCACTTCTCCCTGTTGCAGGGTCAACCCGGCAGGAAGGGGTTTCCTGGAAGACCTGGCCCGGATGGCTTGAAGGTGAGGGGACCTGGAAGTGACGTGGCAGGAAGGGGGAGGAGGGAACACCAGGGGAGGAGAAGAGAGAGGGGGAGCCAACCGATGAGGCCCTAGGATGACCCCTGAATCCCTGACCTGTTGTGAAAAGCGGAGGAGATGGTCTCCATTTATCACAAAGTGTATATGAGTAACAGGAAAACGAGGACAGAATCTCAGTGTCCACCCCAGGGGACCAGTGTTCAAGTCATGGGGCACAGCGCAGCCACCAAAGATGGTGTGCTGGGAGGATTGACCAGACGGGAAGGTGTCCGTGTGTGGCAGGGGTGATGGTGGGCACGTGGGAAGCAGGTCACGCAGTGGAACGGTGCAGCAGGAGCCTGTGGATGGGGCTGGCTGAACTGCGTCACTGAAGGCTCAGAGCAAAGCCTGGAGTGTGGACAGGGTAGTGGGATTATCGGAGATTTCCATTTCCCTCTCTGGGCTTCTGTATTTTCCCCATCATCTCCCATAAATATGCATTTCACTTATTAACAGTTTTTTTTGAAGTTATCAAAATGAAAAAGAACTGGCCCCAGTAGGAGATTGTGTTCCTCAACACATGGGCAGCTTAATGCCTTTCCAGGGACTCCCTTTGAAGGCTGGATTTCCCTGGCCATCCCAGGCAGGGATCACTGGGCCGAGTTGACAGCTGGGCAAACACACAGAGGGTTAGGGTGGAACTGTGGGGGCCAGGCCGTCCAAGTGCCCTCCTCTCAGGACAAATGGCCCCCGAGTCTGTGTCTTGGGGTCTCAAGCCTGAGGTCTGGGGGCAGACCTGGAGGGAAGGCTAAGGTTTGAGCTGGGATTGCCCCATCCATTCGTGAGCCCAACTCCTGGCCAGTCCGAGCCCATGTCCTGCCCTCTGAGGCCTGGGCCTTTCTCCCTCAGACACCAGCTGGGTTTCTGTGGTGGGAGCGGTGACGGGGCCCTGGGCAGATCTATCCCATGGTTCTGCTTGCCAGGGCGGCTGTGGCTGCAGAAGGAGTGGGAGTCACCCCAGCGTGGGGTAAAGCCAGCAGACAAGATCTCGAATGGCCACCTAGTGTGAGGGCTCGGGGACTTCCCAGGTGGTGCTAGTGGGAAAGAACCCGCCTGTCAGTCCAGGAGTCATGAGAGACGAGGGTCTGATCCTTGGGAATATCCCCTGGAGGAGGAAATGGCAACCCACTTCATTATTCTTGCCTGGAGAATCCCATGGACAGAGAAGCCTGGTGGGCTACAGTCCAAGGGGTCACAGTCAGACATGTTGGAGGTGACATAGGACACAGCGCATGTGAGAGCTTGGAGGCAAATGAGTTTGGTTTTACTTATTTATGAGTGGGGATGCCGAGCCCAGAGCAGAGACGAGACCGCTCCGTGTCTCTTGTGAGCTGATGGCAGAGCTCTGGGAATCCAGCGCCCTGATTCCCCAGCTCCCCGCTCATCCTGGTGGAGCAGGGCATCTCCATCAGTCAGACCCAAGTTCCAGTGCTCGCCCTACTTCCAGCTCACTGTGTGACCTTGGCAGGTCACTTCACCTCTGTGAGCTTCAGTTTCCGTCTTCTGCTGAATGCCGTGGGTTGATGGGGGTCCCAGATGAGATACAGACCCCATGCCAGGTAACCTGCCCAGGGCCACTCCAAGGGAATGATGACGAGGATCATCCCTGGGGCCAGAGGAGGTTTTGTCCCAGTGTCCCTTGTCCCTACCATTTGTTTGGAGTTTCCAAGGCCAGACTGCAGTTGAGTTTCTTGGTTCCTCCCCACCAGAGGGACCTAAGGCCAGTCGACCCGGGTGTCTCCTGGGAGGCCTGGACTCCAGCCACCCATTCCCAAGTGACCCTCCTCTGTTTCTCTGCAGGGCGAGCCGGGCGATGCTGGACGGCCGGGGCCTGTGGGCGAGCAGGTGAGTCACCGCCGTCTCGGACCCTACTGGCTCCCTTTACTGAGGCGTTAGCTGTGGGAAGCACGTACATGGAGCTCATTCATCCCCAACCTCAGCTGGAGTGGTCGGGTTAGGGTTATCTAACCCTAAACGGCTCATCTCCCCACTTCACTGACATGGACAAACTCTGGCTGTCAGGGAGGTGAGGTCACTGCATGAGAAAGCACGAATCTCAGTCCCCACGGTTCCACAGCCTGACTCTGCAGATGTTCTGGGGGCATTCGCCCAAAAGACGTTACGTGACTCTGTTCCCAGAACGTGCAAAGTGGAAGAACCCTTTCTCAGTCACCACCCGTGCTCAATATAACGGGAGGGCCGGAAGAGCAGAGAAGCAGAGTCGCGTGCCAGGGGCTCTCGGTCCAGGCATCCCTAAATTATAAAGAAAACAAAATTCACATCAGTGGCTCTGGCTATGCTGGAAGTCAGGCCAGGGTCTGAAGTGGAGAGGAGGTTGCACGTGATCACTGAAAAGGAAGTTGGAGAAACATAACCTTCAGTGTTGAGGTCCAGGGCCCTTGGCACTGGAGGCTGAGGAGTGGATGACCGGCCTTAGTCCCTCCTCTGCAGCCCAGCGCCTCCTGAAAGCGTAAGCTCTGGGCTCGTAGGTCAGGTCGGAAGGTAGCAGTCTCGTCCACTCCTTTAAAGAAGGACCCTATCCTCTGAACCCAGCAAGGGGCTGCCTCGGGCTGGAAGGGGAATGATGCTGGGGACCCAGAAGAATTTGTCTCTCCCGAGAAACGCCATCAATGCCGTGAGAGTCACGCACACGAGGAGCTTCCTCACCAGGCCTGCAACATCTGTTGGGGGGAAGAAAGGAATTAAAGCAAGGGGAGGACTGGATTTTTGAAACCTTTCCAGTGTCATTCGAGCGCATTCTGTGGGAAGCCCGGGAGTTTGGAAGGGCTGCCGCGGCCTGGATGTATTTCCTGATTGGAAAAAAAAGGCAATACGTTCAGCAAATTTAATTTCATAGTTATGCTCACGGTAGGGCCCTTGGGAAATAGATACTTGGAATCCTAGGATGGTAGAGCACAAAGCTTCCTTTGAAATCCCTCTATCCTGGAGTCCTAACCTTTTATTTTGTTCCTTAGACCCTTTTGGCAGGCTGGAGAAGATCATAGACCCCTTCTCAGAATTTGTTGTTCAGTCACTAAGTTGTGTTCAACTCTTTGGGACTGTGTGGACTGCAGCATGCCAGGCTCCCCGGTCCTTCCTTGTCTACCGGGGTTTGATCAAATTCATGGCCATTGAGTCGGTGAGGCTATCTAGCCATCTCAGAATAGAGAACTTCTTTAAATGCACAAAATACAAAACAAAAGACTACGAAGGAAATGAATTATATTGAAATACAAATGTGAGATTATGTTAAATTGTGATCTCCTCAAAGATTTGCTTCTTTATTCTTGCCTTGAATAACGAGATCTAATGGCAGGTCAGATAATGACCTCAATTTTGAAGTGGTGACCGGCCTCACTGATACATCTGGAGCTGTCTGCAGCAGTGACTGTAACATGACTTATAAAGATCTGTGACTGTTACCGGTGCTGTAGATATGTTGCCTGCGTGCCTTAAGCTCATGTTTGAGGGGAGTACTCAGCTTCAACTAGAGGCTGGCGAAAAGGACAGCTGTACTTTTTCCCTCAAGTTCACGGACCCCTGAAATGCATCCATGGAGCCTTACAGGGACCCCGGATCGAGAACCCCTGGATCCTCCTCGATCACACTAACAAGTGTGGAATTTAGAGAGAGGAATGGCTCAGTGGATAAAGAATCCACCTGCAATACAGGAGGAGAGGGTTCAGTCTCTAGGTAGTAAAGATCCCCTGGAAGAGGAAATGGCAACCCACTCCAGTATTCTTAGAGAATCCCATGGACAGAGGAGCCTGGAGGGCTACAGTCCAAAGGGTCACAAAGAGTCGGACGTGACTGAGTGACTAAGCAAGAACACACACACACACAGGTTTAACTTAGATGACCAAGTAAGCAAAGGAATGGGCAGGAGGTGTGGGAACCTGGCCTGGGGCGACCGCAGGCACACTCGTTCAGTAGAGACCTCAGCTAGCTGCCCAGTCAGCTGAGCTGGGAAGACAGAGACCTTTCTGAGTTGTGAGGCAGGGCTGGAGCTGAGCCTGCTGTTCCCTCAGCCCCTTCCCCGTGTGGGAAGGAGCAGGCCTTTCCCATTCATGGCAGAGTCGAGGATCCCTGGGAAGAGTAGAAGGACCTCCTTATAGTCACAGTATCTGCTACATTTATCAGGCACCTGTTAGGAACCAGGCTGTGTGCCAAACACTTTCCATACCATCCCAGCAGTTCCCTGGCAATCCTATGGCAGTATATACTACTATCCCCATTTTGCAAATGAGGAAACCAAGGCTCTGAGAAGTTAAGTACTTAGACCGTGATCTCCCAGGGAGTGCCATCACTCTCAGAGCCCAGGTTGACACTCAGGCCTGCTGGCTTCCCATGACCTGCCCCGAAGACACTAAAAACCCTTGACCTCCTGAGTCCTTGCAGGGTTTTTTAACAGAGTGCAGCCAGCCTGCTGGGCCCTGTCCTAGGTGCTGGGCGCACAAAGATATTTACAAATCATGGGTCTTACCTTTAAGAAGCTCTGTCCAGGGTGTAGCCAGGCATCTCAACACCTAAGCCTAAGATGTCTAGTCCAGCAGAGCATCCATGACTGTCTGGTTCCTGGTTGCATCCCCCAGCACCCAGCAGAAGGAGGGAGAGCAGGGAGGGAGGGAGAAAAACTCCCATAGTCAACAACAGGCCTTTATCTGTAGGCTGTGTGAGGACAGGCCAGCTTGCTCCCCAACCCAGGGGACTCGGATCCCACCCATGCAGTGTCTGCTGTAGGTGACAATACCGGCCCCTGCCCCATGCCAGCCAAGAGGAGCCAGCTGTGCCCACAGCTGTTGGGGCTGCTGCTCCACCAGACCCGCCAGGTGGAGGCCCTGGGCCTCGGGGGCAGGCTTCCCTGGACCAGCCTCAGCTCCATCAGTGGGACAGGGTGCCAGTATGTTCTGGAACAGTGCTCCCAGTGGGGAGGGGGACCTGTCCTGGGGTGGGGACAGAGAATGGGGCACTTGCTGTATGGCCCTTATTCATTAGGATTTGGTGGCAGGGGGTGCTTCTTATTTGAAGTTTATGACCTGCCTGCCTTTCAGGACCCAACAACTCATAAATTTAAAGTAGCTATGAAATTTCTGTTTCTCTGGGCCAGTCAGGCAGGGGCTTTTTAACAGAGCAGTTTTTATTCCCTTTACTCAGTGTCCTCTAAAGGTCTGACTGCTCCCTTGTGGGGAGTTCAGGCCTCTGTCTTAACCCTGTGGCCTTTTAAAATAAATTAGAATAGGATGGGAGGGAAGTACCATTTATAGAGTGCCTACATGTGCCATGCATTATCACCAATACTCAGAACAACCCCGGGAGGAAGGGTAAACCATTTCTTGTAAGTTCTCTCACTCTGCACATGAGGTTTAGAAGCTCTGCAGTTTCCCCAGGGTCCACAAGCCTAAAGGCTGAATGGTGATGATGTAGATAAAGTGTCAGTTACAGGGCTCGGCCTGTCGTAAATGACAGCTTTTGTTATTAAGATTGCTATCACCTTGAAAGTAGGTGTCCAACTCTTTGCGGCCCCATGGACTGTAGCCCACCAGTCTCCTCTGTCCATGTAATTCTCCAGGCAAGAATACTGGAATGGGTTGCCATTCCCTTCTCCAGGGGATCATCTTGACCCAGGGATCGAACCCATGTTTCCTGCATTGCAGGCGGATTCTTTACTGTCTGAGTCACTAGGGGACCCCCTATCACCTTGAACATGAGCTAAGTAATTTTTAAAGTAGGTTGTTGCAAAAGACAAATACTTGGTCATTTTCTCTGACTTATTAGCTGTGATCTCATACCTTGAACCTCATCCCTCTCATCTCATACTTCAACCCTGAAGGGCCTCTGAACCCAGGGAAACAGGCCCCCTGCCGTATGGTGATGGGGTTAAAGTACCAGGGAGACCTGTGCCCTGCCCATGGCCACGTGCATTGGAGTGACAGGTGCATGGGCTTCGGGGCCACACAGACCAGCGTTGCATTCTAGGCTGCAGTTGCAGGACACACGCAGTCCTGGTCTGAGCTGACACTTTAAGACTGTCTCTGAGCCTCGCAGAGCTGACCCTTGGGAATCCGGTGCCTTTTCTTCCCTCTAGTTGCCTGGCCAGCTTCACTGCCCTAGTGAACAACTTCCGATCTGCTTCTGATCAGGGTTTAAGGTCTCATTTTTTTCTGGATATGGTTTGGGGACAGGGAGCAAATTTTATGGGACCAATTCACTCATCCCTCGGTCTTCCCTAATTCTCCCAGAAACTCTTGGCTGCAAACCTGGGATCTTCGAAAACCACTTTTGCAACCCTTGTAGCACACTAGACCTCCATCTGCTGGAATTTTCCTGAAGAGAGTAGGGTCTGGACTGACAATTGTCTGACTCCCTCCTCTAACTAAGCCCTTCATCCTTGCTGAGTGTGAGTGAGTTGCCTGCTCAGGGCAGCGAGCGAAGCCTACAGCCTCCTAGAAGAGCCTTGGAACACAGGGGCCAGTTATCACCCAGTGAAGTTAAAAAGAGCAACAGGAACTACAGTGTGTGTGTGCCCTTTCAGAAATGAGAGGAAGCCTTTCACAAGACAGTAAAAGGGCTTCCACTTCCCAGATTTCAATCAGGTCTTTTGGCAGAGGCTGTTAGGGTGTTTCTATTCCAGCCAGCAGGTTTGTTTCTCTCTTTGAAACAACCCCAGAACCCCGAAAGATGGGGACAGATTTCTCGAGCACCGCTCTTCCCAGCACCACTTAAGGACCTTGCCCCTGCTTCCCCGCCGACTCCCCCATCCCATCCCCTCCCCAAACGTGGCTGCCTCCCAGCTTCTGGCGAGGAAAGAATGTGTGGTGCTCCCAGGGATGCTGGCAGCGGCCCCACTGCTTGGCTCCGAAATCAGAACCATCTGGTGGAGTGAAGGAAGTCAGGACGGTGCCCAGAGAGACAGCTCTCTCCTTGGTGGCAGCCCCACGCCAGCTGGATCACCGGGCGTGGGGCGGGAGACATGGGGAGACGGCCCCAGTGCAAGAGAGATTTGGGCCAGTTGTCTTTGAAACTCAGCGCATCCCTGAATTCACGTTGCTTCCTTCTTTCTCTTGCTTTTGTACATGTTTCTTCCAGGGACTTCTGGGATTCATTGGTCTGGTCGGAGAGCCAGGAATCATGGGAGAAAAGGTAAGTCACGTTGGAGGGAATATCTAAGCAATAGAGTTTGTGTTTTGAAATGTTAAAAAGGTGAAGGGGCCAGTAGCCCTGGGGATTTCAGACCTCTCTCCCTGGCCTTTCCTCCTTTTCCTGGCCTTCCAGACCCTCAAAGAACCATTGTCACTTGTCGCAGCACTTCCTGGGGCTTCTACCCTGCCCTCTGGCCAGTACCCCCAAGTGCAGCCAGATGTCTGTGAGAGTTATCCCTGTGGTCTGGGCTGCTCACGGCTGTAAACTGACACTGCACGGGGGCAGGTAACAGAGGGAGGCAGAGATTTACCTTTTAAAAAAGCATCCCAGTGCTTTAAGTTGCCTTATGAATGCCAGCAGGTGTGTTTTACAGACCAGATAACCAAGGCTCCAGTGGGGGAGGTGACTTGCTCAAGGTCACCCAGATGGGAAGTGACAGAGCTGGGATTTGAACGACATTAAGTGCCCATGGCCACACTTTGCTGGGCGTCTTCGCTTCTGATGACTCTGGGTGATGTGGCCACAGATCTTGGACAAGGCTTAGTCCCTCTCTAGTCCCCGGAGGGCGCTCTGCACCTGTCCCCACAGAGCCGCCCACTGCCGTGACCTCCCTGAATTGCTGTCTCCATCACAGGGTGACCGGGGCATGATGGGACCCCCAGGCGCGCCCGGACCCAAGGGGTCGATGGTAAGGAGCAGCCTGCGTCCCCTTGCCCTCTCCTGCCCCAGCCGTGGTGACTGCTCTGCTGTCGTCTGCCTGCCTCTGGGAACCCCAGGCCTTCACAATGACCAGCTCCTTCCTCCCGGGGCCTGGCTGCTGCCCGCATAGCCCTGGGCTGGGTCTGAGCTGGCCAAGGCAGGACTGCAGGTGGAAGAGGAAGCTTCCAGAACTGATTCCTCCTTGTTCATCTCTTTCTTGGTAGGGCCATCCTGGAATCCCAGGTGTGGTGGGAAACCCGGGAGAGCCTGGACCTCCGGTAAGCAAAGCCTTCGCGTTTGCTGAGCTCAGACTTCACTGTTGCGTCACGGTGGAGTCTAGGTCTCAATGCCAGGCAGACCTGGGTCAAATCCCAGCTTCCTGCTATATTGCCAGAGCAGATCGTTGAACTTTTGTGTGCCTGAACTGTGCTTATCTGAAAAAATAGATAAAATAGTCTTGGTCATGATAGTGCGAGCACGTAGGTGAAATGAAACCAGGCAGCTAATGTTCATTACGTAGGGACAGTCATTGCGAGGGAGTATCATGGGCGTTAGCACTGCTGTTGCTCTCTTCATTCACTCGGCAAGTACCGTGTCACATGTCCATTCCAGGAAGTGCCATCAACAGGGCAGAAAGCTGTCCTTCCCCTTTGGGAGCTCGTCTTCTGGCGTGGGGAAAGAGAAGGCGGTAGATAAGTGACCACTGCTTTGGAGAAAGCAGGGGAGAAGATGGGAAATGCTGGGACAAATGGGCGGAGGGTCCAAGGATGCAGGGGTTCTGGGCTTCTCATGATGACTGAAGTATCAGGGATGTTCTTGAGGATCCCAAGGCAGGGAGGGGTGGGAGAGGCAGTGCTGGGTGCTGAGGAGGAATACAGAGTGCTAGCCCAGGGCAGGAAGCCTGGATACTAAGCATCATCCAGAGATCGAGGTTCCAGGCAGCAGGTGGCCCTGCCAGTCCGCTATAGCTTCTTTTTTTTTTTAATTTGGCCCTGCCAAGTCTTAGTTGTAGCCTGTGGGATCTTTAGTTGCAGCGTGCACACTCTTGGTTGCGGCATGTGGAATCTAGCTTCCCGACCAGGGATTGAACCCAGGCCCCTGCACTGGCAGCCACCGGACCACCAGAAAAGTCTCCACAATCCTTTTGATGAGGCGGAAAGCTCACAGTGCAGAGCTGGGATCAAAAGCCAGCCCTCTGGGCTCTTGATGGCATGGTTTCCACCTGTTTGTGAGAAGGAGGGAAAAAGTTACCTCTGGCCTGGGGCTGGAGAGACTGGTTGGCAGACTGAGGCATTCATCTGAGGGTCCTAGCCCATCCAGCCCAAAGGCTGCTGGCCCACCTTCCTTCCCAGTGCTCAGAGGACCCGAGGACCAGGCTCCAGCAGATGCTCCTGGAGATGGTGTGCTTGGAGTTCGGGAGTGTGGGAGGTGCTCAGGGCAGGGCCAAAGTCAGAGAACAGGATGCTGGGGCTCTATCATCAAATCCCAGCTGTGTCCCTGGGTCTGGACCTCCCTGAGCCTCAGTCTGCCCATCTGTCCAACGGGAGCAGCAAAGTCTGAAAAGAATTGATGGGGCAAAAAGGAAGGCCAGAAGGAGATGAGAAAACAGCAGGGCCTTCAGGCCAATGCATAGAAAGAAGCAGCAGGCCTCCTCTGCATTCCCTGCCTCCATGGCTCTCTGGTCCCTCCCCCATCCCATTTCTTCAGTGCTTCCATCTGTTCAATGGGTTGGCTCTGACTTAGTGAGGTCAGACAGTGAGTTGCTGCCTTCAGATCCCAAGGTTGCCACTGACCTTCCTCTGTTACAGTGTGGGGCTGGACACTTGGGTCTCTTTGGACAGCCAGCTGTCCCCAGTGCCGCTGGGGAACCATGATGGCATGGAGGTCCAGAAAGCTTTAGAATTAGACACTTTGAGTCAAATCCTGGCTCCCTCTTTGTTAGCTGTGTGATTGTTGGCAACATTTATAGCATCTCTGAGCCTCAGTTTCCCCACCTTTGAGTCGGCATAATACCACATTCATTATGAGACTGTTGTGAGACATAAATGATGCCACACATGGTGTAATGTTTAGCAAACTACCTGAATATAGCAAGTGCTTAATGAATGGGAACAATAGTAAGTGAAATGGCTCAGTTGTGTCCGACTCTTTGCAACCCCATGGACTGTAGCCTACCACGCTTCTCCGTCCATGGGATTTTCCAGGCAAGACTACTGGAGTGGGTTGCCATTTCCTTCTCCAAGGGATCTTCCCGACCCAGGGTTCGAACCGGGGTCTCCCGCATTGTAGGCAGACGCTTTATCGTCTGAGCCACCAGGGAAGTCAGGTACAATAGTAAGTACTACCCCTATTTGTTAGATATGATAATTTCTACTATTATCAGTAAGACTATGAAACTGACATTTCTGATAATACTGTTCATAGCTGATTGGCACTTTTCACTTTTCCAAGCTCTGTAACATCCATGTTCTCTTACAGTTCACTGAGGTCAGCCAGGGTTACTGCCTCCATTATTTGGAGGGGGACCAGTCAGGCCCTGGGTCCCTCAGTTTCTGACCTCTTCCCTCTTAGAGAGAGCTGACAGCGACCCTTTACTGAGGACCTCCAAGTCATTTCATCTTCCTAGCAACTATAGGAGGCAAAAACTCTCTTATACCCATTTTATAGATGATGAAACTGAGGCCCAGAGAGCGTAAGCCACTTGCAAAAGGTCACAAAATTAGTAAGTGGCAGAGTCGGGATTTGAACCTAGTTCTCTGGTGGAACAGTCTGCTCTTTGAAGCACCCTACTGCCTCTGAGTTAAGACTTGGCTCCTGAAATTTCCCAGTGACGCAATTGCATGCCTTCTGCAGTCTGCGATCCCTCCATAAAATGGTCCGTGGTTCTCACCCAGTCTTCATGTTCTTCATCATCCGGAAGTCCAGTCTCTCATTTTATGGGGCCAAGCCTGGGTCCACACCCTGCTTGCTCTGCTGACAAGGGGTCTGGTTGGCATCCAGCCCTCACCTTGGCTCTTTAGCAGTTGGAGGGTCTGCACCCCTCAAGGCCTGGGAAAGAGAGCAGAAAGAAGAGTTTTTCCTGAGGCCCCAAACTGAGCTGGGCCTCTCCCTGGTATTCAGTGTGGGGGATGAGGCCACCTCTTCTTGGAAAGGGAGCACGCCCAGTCTGAGAATCGCCGCTTGAGCTGGGAGGCTCTTGCAGCTGTTGGAGGGGTCCTTGGCCTGCATGGGGTGAAGAGGCAGCCTGACTGCCTGACATGTGTAGCTGGGCCTGGAACCTCGGAGGCGCTGGGGGCAGGGAGGAACCAGGCAGCGAGGTGGCCTGCTTCCTCTCTTCACCTTCCATCCCTCCCTTTCTATCCTGTCTTCTCCAATCCTTCCCAAAATCCTTGTCATCGGCCTGTTCTGGGCCAGGTGCTGGGAATTCCAGGAACAAGGCCAGCTCTGTGTTTTCTTTTCCTCCCTCCCTGTCTCTTCTTGTCATCCCTTCATCAAGCCGAGATAACCCGGGCCTCCTCCCTGGGCCAGACCCTGCTCCTTCCTTTATGCTTCCCCCACCCTCCTCTCCTCTGCTCAGCCTCTCCCCTCCTCCCCTCCCCGCTCCATGCCTGCTTCCTATTCACCCTCCCTCCCCGCAGGGCCCTGGTCTGGCTCTGCCCCCTCTTTCCCCTTGCCCTCTGGCTCTCTCTGCCCTCTTCAGAGCCTTCTGGATGCTTTCAGGTCGTATTTGAGGTCAGGGTAGGAAACAGGACTTGGGACCCCCGTATTCTTCTGACTGATGGAGGGAGAAAGAGTGAAGTGGGCGTTGGAGGAGGCTTTGGTCAGGAATGTCTTCCTAGCTTCTGGTTGTTGATTTTGAGATAAAGAAGGAAGTGGCTCATCCATCCAGGATGCCTTCTCCCAGCTACTGGATTCCCAGGCACTGACTCCTGCTCAAGGTGCAGCTCCTTGACTGATTCTCTGGGGGGTGGGGGCGGGGCACGACAGACCTTCCTTCCCACTGGGCTAAGTGCTTAGTGCTTCTTTCTGGAGTTGCTGGGCTCAGGAGGGGCCGCCCCCGAGCAGTGCTGGTCTGAGGTTGCAAGCCTGGCCTTCCGTGTTATCCCCCTGTGTCAGTCGCTGAGTTGTGTCCAACTCGTTGTGACCCCATGGACTGTAGCCCGCCAGGCTCCTCTGTCCATGGGATTCCCTAGGCAAGAATACTAGAGTAGGTTGCCATTCCCTTCTCCAGGGGAATCTTCCCGACCCAGGGATTGAACCCAAGTCTCCTGCACTGCAGGCAGATTCTTCCGTGTTATACTTGCTTCCGAAAAGGGGGCTTCTCCAGACTCTTTCTTCTCCCACAGGGTCCTCCAGGATCTCGAGGCCCACCGGGCATGAGGGGAGCAAAGGGACGCCGGGTAAGTGGGGCCCAGCCCCCTGGGGCAGATGCTGGCAGGGGCCACCTGCTTGGAGAGACCCCTCCTGATCCTTCCCTCCCCACCCCAGACCTGAGATCTATGACTTTCAGAGCACCAGCCAGGGTTCCGGGCTCCTGCTGGGTGTGACTCTCAGTGTGGAAACCCCACTCATCTTTCGCAGCCCAGTTCTGAGTACCAGGCCTTGCCATCCAGGAGGCACGGGGGCGCTCTGTGGCACCAATGCCACACAGAGTGTTTGTTCATGCATTCATTTGCCTCCAATTAGGCACCTCCTAGGGGCCAGCCATTGTTAGAGGTTCTGTAGATATCATGAGAATAGCACCCACAGGACCCCTGCGTGGCTTTGTGGCTCCATCAAGGCCAAACAGACAGTACAGGGTCATGAACACATTGATGGCAGCCTGGGAGCCTGGAGGAGGCATCTCACCTGGCCAGGGTACCCGGGAACGTGTCAAGCAGAGGCAGATGCTTAAACAGATGCCAAGTTCCAGACAGAGAGGAAGCCCTAGGGTGAGCTGCAGTGGCATGTTTAGGAATCCCCATTCAATAGAGGAGCCAGGGAGAGGAGTGAAACCAAGAATTAGAAGGTATCAAACCAAGTGGGCCTCAGACACCACAGCTAGACCTGTGGGCAATGCTTCAAGGGTAGTGGGGAGCCACAGGAGGTTTTACACAGGGCTGGCCTGAACATGGTAGCCAGAGGTGATCACTAATACTTACTCTGTGCTGAACACTATCTATCACATGCCTTGACTCAGTTAATCATCAACACGACCCTATAATTAAGAATAGGTGCTAGTCTTAATTCTCATCGTACAGAAAAGGAAAGTAAGGCTCAGAGAGGTTGAGTGACTTGCCTTAGGTTGCACAGCTAGAAAGTGGCAGGACTGTGTTTTGAACCCAGGGATTCTGACTCTTCTGGAGGCAGGGAGGGCTGATGGGGTGGTTTCCTGCCCCCAGTGGATGTTCAGGTGCCAGGACAGCAGCTCTGTGAAAAGGAAACAGGATGGCACGGGTGGAGCAGGCGGCCTGGCCTGTATTCAGGCTTATTCAGGGCATCTGAGACGGCTCTTCTCTTCCCGGCTGAATTTCAAGTAGTTGAACAATTTCCCCTGAACCAGATGGTCTGAGCAGTCGGCCTGTGAGAGGTGAGATTTAGAGGCATTCCTTGGACCCGGCAGGGCCTCTCCTTGTGCCATGTCCTGGTCTCTGCCAGTGGCTGAGGCCCGTTGGCAGCCGGGTTCCACCTTGGCCCTCTGTACATCCTCTCCTGCCCCAGGATGCCAGGTTAGCAGGAGGGGGAGCTGCCCTGCCCCCCACAACCTGCCGGATGCACAGGCTCAGGCCCCCGTCAAGTCACAGAGCTTCCCGCAGCCGTCTGACCATCTTTCCCAGTGGTGGCTTGAAGAAGGTATCTCCTCCTTGAGAATACCCAGGTTCCCAATCACAGAATCTCCAGGGCTGGAAGGGGAACTTCAGGAACACAAGCCCCCTCCCCTGGCTGGGTTTGGTGGAAATGCAAAACCTGTCGGACCCTGTGCCCTGGGTCCCCTGCCTGACAGGCCACGTTTGGCCACTTCGTAGATGACGTGGTCCCTGAGGGCGGGCGGGGACTGGAGAGGTGCCCGCTGAGCCAGTTAAAGAGCTCAAATCTGGGCCAGCTCCCTGTGTAGCTCCTGGCCTCCCCTGTGACCCTGGAAAGCCCTTGTGCCCTCTGGGCCTCAGTTTCCCCAAATACGCTCTGGGAAATGAGCTTCGATGCCTGCAAGGCCCTGCCTGTTCTCTGCCCGCGTGCAGGATGGGCCCCGCTACCCACCACCTGTCTCCCCCACCCCCTGACTCCCCTACCCCCCTGCCTGGGGAAGAATGAGCACAGAGGTCAAGTCCAGGGCCAGGATGGGGCCTCAGATCCTCAGCTCTTCTTGGTAGAGCTGCTGATCAGGGTCTGGGTCCATGGGTCACGTAGGGGCACATCTCAGGCTTTCCAGTGACCAGCTCAGGGACCTCACGCCAGCCTCTTCCCCCACCCCCCATTTATTTGGCTGCACTGGGTCTTAGTGTAGCATTCTGTGCCAGATGCAGATCTCTTTTTGAGGCATGCATTGTCTTTAGCTGTGGCACGTAGGATCTAGTTCCCCAACCAGGGATCAAACCTGGGCCCCCTGCATTGGGACCTCGGGGTCTTTCCCCACCAGGGAAGTCCCTCACACCAGTTTCTCTGTAAGGCTCAGTGCCTGACATTAGGTGGAAGTTGTAAGGAGCCAGAATTTGAACTCAACAGCCAAATGCCCAATTTTTTCCCACTACTAACCGGTCACTGTTTATCAGTGTGGGAATGAACCCCCTGTCTCAGGGAGTATCAGGTGAGAGCCTGGGGCAGGATATTGCAGAAGACAATGTCTAAAAGTCCTCTTACTTGGGAGACTCTGCTATCTCTCTCCAAAACCACTTTGACAGAGTTATGAGGATTCTGCGACCCAAGAGCCTGCACTGAGCTCTGCTCGTGTGAGTGGGGCTGAGAGCTCAGCAGATCTGGCTTTGAATCCCAGCTCCTCCTCCCCTCTGACCTTGGGCAGCTGACTTACCCTCCCTGAAGCCCCAGCTTTTCCTCTATAAAAGGGGTCAGCAGCAGAACCGACCTCTTTGGATGGCCGTGGGGATACACTTCCTCTGCCAGCACCGCCCATGGTAAGCACCTGGAAGGGCAGCGGTGCGTAGCGAGTGCTGGGCACATGTTCACTCCCTTTTCATCCCTTATTCACAAGAACTGTGATTGGCCAGATTTTCTGTCCCCTGGGGCTCCTACCCGCCAAGCTAGAAGCCCAGCCTGGTTGGGAGGCAGCCCCAGCTGTGACTGCAAACCTGTTCCTGGGGAGTGGCTACACAGGAAGCGATTTGTGGCTCTGAAACCCGGACCTGCCTCCCTTGTTCAGTGTTGCCCTGGGGAAGGAAGGGGCAGGTTTGGGGCACCCGCAGGACATAGAATAAGCTGCAGAGAGGCCCAGAGCAGGGTTAGGCTCACCTCTCCCTGCACAGGAAAACTGGGGAGGCGGGTGGCTGGGGCCTCTCTACTTTTTCCTCTCCCCAGACAAGAAAGCTTGGTCCTATTTCCCCCAGCCAACCCCAGGTGTTCCCAGAAGATAGCAGTGCCTCCCAGGTAAGAGGAATTTTAGATATTGTCTCCTGGGACACTGTGCCTTGGCCCTGACTTGCATAACCCCCTGTGATGGGGAACTCACTCCCTCACTGATAAATAGAGACAGGTAGTGGTGGAAAAAAATGGGCATCTAGCTGACTTAGAGTCACAGGCTGGTTCCTCCGCCTACTATCAGGGCCGCCACAGGCTATTTCCTTATATGTCAAATGAGGGAAATAGCTTTCACTATGATTGCTGCTGCTGTTGATGCTATTCTTATTGTTATAGATCTCATAGCTTTCTTGCAGAAAGACTTTGATTCCCTGAGTAAAGAGGGTGCTGTGTGATTCAGGCCAAGCCATCAATACCTCTGGGCCTCCGCTCTGTTCCTAGAGCTGTCCCTTTCCAGGAAGGTTTATGCTCAGGTAGAAACAGAGGTCGGGGCTCAGCAGCCATCTCTGAAGGACACAGAGGCCTGCCATCAGCTCAGCCTCTGTCCCAAGTCTCAGGACCTGGGGTGCCCTGCATCTCCATCTATCTCCATCTCTACTAAGTCCTGTATGAATCAGGGGCTTTAAGTCCAACAGGTGGTCTGACAATATCCACCTGAGATTGAGGCCCAGAGAAAGGAAGGGGCTTCCCTGGGGTCACACAGCAAGCCAGCAGCAACACCAGGACTCGCACCCACACCCTCTAATCAAACCTCGTCTTGAACCCATGAACATTCTCAGCCTGATATAAGCTGCCTATACTAAGCAGGGCCCTGAATCCAGATTGCCCAGGCCAGCCGTTGCTTTGCGCCCCTGCCCCTCGGGAGCCTGCAGCCCCCTTTGGCAAAATCAGATCTTCCGAGAACTTAACTACATGCCAGGTGCCGAGCTGCCCATGTGCATTACTTCCTGCCTTGAGGGAGCGATTTCTTATTCCCATTTCAGAGATGGTATAACTGAGGCTCAGTCAGGAGCTGTCACTTTCCCCTGGACACAGCATTTCCTAAGCAGCACTGTGCCTGGTGCCGGACCCCTGGTAGTTCTGGGCGGAGGCCTGAGACACCAGGAACAAAGACTCCCAGCCGCGTGGTCTCCTGGCCCAGGATGAGTTCATCCGTGAGCACTGTTTAAGGCTGCGACATGGAGTTGAAACATGGGGAGCCCCAGGTAGCTGATAAGAGGAATGATAACTTTTTCTGGTTCCATTATTAACTGAAAATATCCTTGTCCAGTATTTAAATGATTTCTCAGTTTTCTCATCCCTCATACCCCCTCCCCTGAGATGCCTCCCTGGCCCTTTTTGTGGCTGGTCTCCACACTCCCAGACTAGGGTGGGCCAGCCTCCTTCACAGCCTCCTCCTCCTTGTCTTCCCAACACCCAACACAGCCTTTCTGGCCCCTATAGAATGAACACTACACTGTTCTCCATGGGGGACCCCAGGGCACCCTCATCTGTGTTCCTATGGGAGGCCTGTAGAACCCTGCAGGGAATACCAGCTGCTTATATGCTAAGGGACCATAAACAAATTCCCTCCCTTGCAGGGCCTCAGTGTTCCCATCTGTGCAGTGAGGGGGTAGGAGAGAGTCTGCCTGCCCCCAGGGGCCTCCCAGTTCTCAAGAGACCGGACATCCTGTCTCAAGGGTCAGATTTGAGCCCAAGGCTCCAGCCACAGCTGCCCTGTGCCTGCCCCTCCTCACGTAAGCTGGGCCAGAGTAGCTGCTCATCTGGCTGGAGACGGGGCAGCTCCATAGCTCTGACCATGTGGAGACCCTCCCCTGGGTGTCCTCTGTCAGGTTCCCCCGAGGACTGTGGTCCACAAGCTGCTTCAACCCCACGTGTGCTCTGGGAAGAGCAGGGGACGGAGTCTGAAGACCTAACTGCCAGGACGTGGCCACGTGTCTCTTTGCTCTGCCCTCAGTTTCCGAACCTGTGAAATGGGTTGGCTGGCTGATTCCACCCCCCACTCCCTGCCCCCGCTCCTCCCCCTCCAAGGTTTCTTTAAACAGGGTTTAAATTTACCACCAGGCCCACTCCAGAACGGTAGGGCCTCTGACTGCATCCACCTACGCCAAGGCCTCTGCAGGGCCGTGTTAGCAGACACATTGCTCTGGCTGACCCACCTGCGGGTGGGGAGTGTGTGGGAGGCAGGGAGGCAGAGGGAACCCCCGCTTGTGCAGGGAAGAACTCAAGGCTCTGGGCAGCCCTGCCTCCTGGTTCCCAGCCCAAGGGAGACCTCTGCTGTCCACTGTGCTAGCCCCTTTTTCCTATTCCAGGGACCCCGAGGACCGGACGGACCAGCTGGGGAGCAGGGGTCCAAGGGCCTGAAGGTACTGACCCCCACCCCCTTCCTCTCATCTCCTGACCCAGGGTGCTGGGTCAGGAATCCAGGCTCACCGCCTCCTCTGTAACAGGCCCCTGGGGACAGCAGGGCGTCCCTGAGAGGCTGCAGGGCATGCTCCTCAGAGCTCATCTGGCCACGCTTCCTGGGGCTGGCATGCCCCCAGCATGGGGACAGGGAAGGGAGAATGAGCTATCAGACTGAGAGAGACAGAGAGCACGTGAGTGAGAGAGACAGAGGAGACAAGAATGAGAGAGAGGGAGGCGGAATCAGGCTTGGCCCCTGACTCCCCAAGCCCTTCCAAGATCCCTGATTGCTGAGACGGCTTCTGCCCTCATTGGGATGCAGGGGTCCATTGTTCTCGACCTACAGCTCCTGGCCACTGGCCATCCACTCCCCCTAGTTTGCCCGCCTGCACACTGGGGAGGGGGGTGTATGTGGTGACCCCTGGGGCTCCTTCTATCTCCCATGGAAGCAAGAGTCCCTTCTCAGGGAAGAGTCCTCCCCAGCACCCACTGCGCCCCTCATGCTTGGCTTCCTGCAGGGCCCTCCAGGACCACAGGGCAGACTGGGCCAGCCCGGGCAGCAGGTATGTGAGGCCGAAGCTGCCAGCCCCTCTCCCCGCTCCCTGTTCTGTGATACGTGCTCCTAACAGCCCGCGTGTGCTTCCAGGGCGTGGCTGGCGAGCGAGGGCACTTGGGCACACGAGGCTTTCCTGTAAGTAGCGCCGCTGGTTTGTGAAAGTCTCTCTGTGGGACTTGGCGGGGAGGAAATAGCCCCATTAGCCACCTCCTGCTGTGGAAATCCCGAAGGTTCTAGCTGCCCACTCCCGCCCTGAAGACCCTCCAGCCTGTCTGTTCCCCTCTGGGACTCAGGCTCCCATGTGTCACGTGGCAGGACCCTCATTCGATGCGACAGCTTGACTGAGACCCAGGGGCCAGGCAGGGCGGGGAAGGCCAGGGAGGGACTGAGGTCAGCTTGCTTTGTTCCTGCAGGGCCTCCGGGGTCCTTCCGGTCCCCCAGGCACCAAGGGCCTCCCAGGAGAACCGGTAAGTGCCCATTCCCTCGCTCTTTGCATCTTTGCCCCTGGCAGGCTGGTCTCAGCTACGTCCTCACCTGCTGGGTGGTGGGGGTGGGGGGTGTTGTCCTGTGATGAGACCAGGAGAGGGGTTAGAGAGGGGCAGTGCGGGGCTCTACCACCCCCATGGATAGGCCTCGGGTCCGGGAGAGAACACTGGCTGGAGAAGTTTGGGGCTCTGGATTGGGTCTACCTCCCTTGCCTTCCAGCCTCAGTTTTATTGTCAGTAAGATGGGCATAATGGTTCCTCTCTTGTCATCCTGTGGTGAGGATGAAATAAGGAAGCGTGTAGAGAGTGCTTCAGTTCAATTCAGTCGCTCAGTCATGTCCGACTCTTTGCGACCCCATGAATTGCAGCACGCCAGGCCCACTGCTTAGCACAGGGCAAAGTGGAGGGAACCGCATCCTTCAGGTCTGCGAAGAAGAGAGGGCAGGATGCAGATAAACCCACACGCTGTCGGGGCCCTGTAGAGTCCAGCATGGCTGGTGCGGTCAGAGCTGGATCTTGGGGAAGGCGGGACGCGGTCACAGGGGCCAGTCACCCAGAGCCACGGATGGAGTTAGTTCTTTGTCCCAGAGGCAACAGGAAGCTGTTGAGGGGACGGAAACAGAGGGGACCTTTTAGGAGATCTCCCTGGAAGGGTGGGTTTTCGCACAGAGTCGGACACGACTGAAGCGACTTAGCAGCAGCAGCATGCCCTGTGTTGAGGAGCCCCGTGAAGAGGCCATGGCTGTACTGATGGAGATGAAGGCAGCACCAGCTTGGGGCTGGGAGGAGCGGTCAGGGGGACAGGGGGAGGACTGGAGATCAAGCAGCCCACATCTAGAAGCTCGGGCAGATGCTCTTTGGAACAATGGGTGGGCGAAACGGCGTTCCAGGCCGAGGGCACAGAGTGAGTGAGGCTTGGGAGCCAGCCGGGAGGCTTCTGAGCAGGGGAGACTGCCCTGAGTCTTCAGAGATGCCTAGGAGAGGGTGCTGGTGGACGGGCGGGGGATGATGCTGGATGCGGGTGAGGAGGGAGCTCGGGACCAGGGTCCTCAGTGAGGCGGGGGTGGGGGTGAGACCTGCAGAGTCCCGGGCTCCAGGGTCCTCGCCCTCACCTGTCCCTCCAGACTGCACTACCAAGCCTCGGACCCCAAAGAGGGCCCAGGCTGGCTTCTCCCGACTGTCTGTGTGTCTGTCTATCTTCCAGGGCCCTCAGGGACCCCAGGGTCCAATTGGCCCTCCCGGAGAGATGGGACCCAAGGTGAGTGCCGAAGGCCCTTGTTCACCCCGTGGTCTTGCTGGGGAGGAAGCAGCCCTTCCCGGCCCTTCTCCTCGGGGCTCCCTGTCCCGTGCCCTGCAGGCACTGGTGGGGAGATGGCCTGGCAGAGAAGGTGGATCCACCATGACGCCAGAGGGGGTGGGGTTGGGCTCCCCAGCCCAGGGGCAGCAGGTGGGATGCAGGCATGCCAGGACCCTCATGGGGGGTTGGCAGTGCCTCTTTTTCGGCACGCTTTTTGGCAATATCCCCCATCCTGACCCTGCTGGGACTTCACCCTGACTTGGAGGTTTGACTACCGAACCAGTCCTCCTAAGGTCTTGCAGCAAGGAACTTGAAAGGGGTCTCAGGCACCCCTGCCTTCTCCAGGGGAGAAAACTGAGCCCTAGGGATTATGCAAGGGCTATGGCCATGCTAATGATGATAACTTGGGGATCTCTCCCACCCTTGTCATCCTGGCCTGGCTGCAGAAAGAAGGAAGGGCTGGAATCCCTCAGCCCTGAATGTAGCATCTGTTGGCTCCCTCCCCTGTTGTTATGTGAATCATGAAATTTTCCTCTCCACGCTTGCCAAGGGCTCCTACTGTGGTCAACCACACTCATAGGGAGGGCGAAGGCTAGAGCAGCCTCTGGGTAGCCCCAAGGCTCCGCAGTCTGAGCCCAACCACCCCGCCCCTCGCCTAGTCCCAGTTCTAAGCTCCCAAAGGCTGCAGCCTGCTCCCAGCTCTGGGTCTCTCAGGGTGTGTGACCTCGGGCATGTCCCTTGCCCTCTCTGAGCCTGCCTCAGTTATCTCCTCCCTTGGCAACCAGGGAAACCAGGGACCAGCCCTTGCTCTAGGATGGACCGATGGCATTTTTTTTTTTTTGCAGGGACCACCAGGTGCAGTGGGAGAACTGGGCCTTCCTGGGGAAGCTGGCATGAAGGTAAGAGGGGGATGAAAGAAGAGAAAAATAACTTGCTGAAACCAACTCCCAGCTGGCGGCCACGTCCTCTCCATGGAAGAGAAATGAGCCTTTCTTGTGCCCTGGATAATGGGTTCTCTGTGCTCCTGGCTGGGGAGTAGGGCTTGGCCATGGCCACAGCAGATGGCCCAGCCGGCTTGGAGCCCCCGTTGCTGCCCCCCCACCGTCTGGCAGTGTTTTCTCTGGCACCTGCCCCATGCCGGGGCGGCCGGACCTCCTGGCCTCCCGCGATAGCATCTGCATTTCAACGCCAGTGCCCCTCATTACCTGCAGGGAAACAGGAGCCCATTGATCCCTGGGCTCTGGGGAGACCCCGTCCCCACTCTGCTGTTGGAAGAGGACCCGCTCCCTGTGCAGGACTTGGAGGCCTGGAACCTTCAGTCTTGACTTAGTTTCAGAATCTTTTGCTGGAATAATGCAAGAAACTACCCCATGTATAAAACAGAAATGGGGCGGTTCTGGTTGGGGCCGGGCTGGGGACTCAGAGCTCCGCCTCCTCCCTGTGCCTGCAGACACCAGCAGGGAGAGCGTGTAGCTTGGAAACCTTCAGATGAGAGAGACCCTTCTGGGGGTCTTTTGGAGGAGGTGGGGGACGTTTAGGGCTTCCCAGGTGAGTCACTGGTGAAGAATCCGCCTGCCAGTAGACACAGGAAATGCGGGTTTGATCCCTGGGTTGGGAAGATCCCCTGGAGGAGGAAATGGCAACCCACTCCAGTATTCCTGCCTGGAGAATCCCACGGACAGAGGAGCCTGGCAGGCTGTAGTCCATGGGATTGTAAAGAGGCAGATACGACTGAGTGACTCAGCACACATGCATGTTCAAGGGACATTTACTCTGATTCATTTAGGGCCTCTTCCTCTTTTGGGTTTCTCTCCAGGGCTCTCAGGGGGTGGGTAAAGGTGATCAGCCTCAGAGTTGCCATCTCTGTATTTGATACTCCCTGGAGCCAAACTAACTGCTTGGGTTTGGATCCTAAAGCTGTCACTTAGTAGCTTCATGAGCTCAGACTGGTTACTTAACCAGCAGTCACTCAGTCTCCTCATTTGTAAAAGCAGACCCCTTCCCTGGCAGGGCTGTTCTGACAACTAGCTGTGTGAAATAAAAAAGCACTGAAACAGGGCTGTGTACGTATGAGCTAAGCTGTGATGGTGGTGTTAGTGGTGGTCCTGAACATGCCCAGGGCTTACTGCGAACAGGGGCTGTGGTTGGCATTTCACAATTTCTCTCTAGTCCTGGAGAAGAAAGAACTTCCTTGGCCCCACCCCTACTTCCCCCACATCAGAACTGATGAGAACAAGAAGGTGGGGTGAGAGCTGGGCTGGTCCTATCCTCCTACCCATGGACTTGTGTTTGGCTTCTCCTAGGGTGACCTTGGGCCTCTGGGCATCCCTGGGGAGCAGGGCCTCATTGGGCAGCGGGTAAGTCAAAGCAAATTGATTCTCCCTGGAAAATCCCCTTCCCCATCCCCCATGGTATTTGGTGGAGGGAGGGCCTTTACTCAGCTTCCCTGAGCCTCAGTTTCCTCAGCTGTACAAACAGACCACGAATTTCTGCAGCTTCATCCAGCCTGCCTCTTGGCAGGCCAGCATTTCTGCAATGCAGAGGTGCTCTGCAGAGAAAAGCATTCTGTGGTCAAAATGTTTAAGGTTCTGCATGCTCGGTGTTTCCTCTTACAGGTTAGAGGGAGCATTTTCAAGGCTCTGAGAAGGACTGCAACCAAGAAATTGGGGGTTCTTTTTGTGGGGATCCAGAATCTCCAAACTTATTTGACCTCCAAGTGTTTTTATTCACAAACACCTGTTATCACCCTGTTCTATGGAAAGTTACGTGGAAGGTTATCTTTCCCTTTCCTTTTACCAAAATAAACCCACAGAGCTTGGCTTCCTTTGAGAAGCTTTGGGACATCTCTGCACCCATTTGTCTATGTCCTGTGCTTGAATTATAAGGTCCCTGCCTAAAAGTGGACTCTGGGTGCTGTGAGGGATACAGAGCAAGCATCCTTTAGCACCTTACGGATGGGGAAGGTGGGGCCCAGGAGTGAGAGTTAGTGTGGAGGGCTTGGTTAGTGCAGGCACCAAGCACCTAATCCAGTTTCTCATTTGTGCCTTTTTCCAATGCCTCCTACTACTCCCTGCCTAAAGTTAAGAGGCTCCACAAACTGAGCTAAGATGTAAAATGAGGGAAGAAGGCCTTGAAAATTGAGCAGTATAGTTTCTTGGAGTGCTGTGTTAAGCAGGATCCTGAGGCTCCATCTGGGCTCACTAGGAAAGAGCATGACGTGCACTCACTTGATGCCCACTGTGTGCCAGGCACTTCACAGCAGTGAGTAACAGAAGGCCCTGTCCTCATGAAGCCTCATTCTAGTAGATCGATTAATGATGTCTGCCATGGACACAAGAGGAATGGCTAGTAGGCTGACTAGTGATGCCTGCCATGGATACAGCAAGGATGGAATCTACACCCTTGTCCCATCTATACCATCCTTGTATTTGATGACTTCCGAGGCCCCTTTCAGCTCAGATGCTGAACAGCTATGAACAAGCAGAGGGAGACACAAACTTAGTTTGACAGCCCGTTAGAGACCTAAGACATCCAGAGGCATCTCTGGAGCTAGAAAGGCAAGCAGGGAACCTGGCTGAAGGTCAGATGGGGATTCAGGGGCTTGGTATCATTCCTAAACTTGCTGACAAGAAAGTCTGAGAAATGGCCTCACTTTCCTCATCTGAGAAATGGGATTCCACCAAGGTGTTTTATGAGGGCTCACTCCAAATTCCCAGAAGAATATATCTAACAGCTATCATCTGTGGGATGCTTATACTGGCTCTCATAGGAACCCTTAAAGAAAGTGTATCAGCCCATTTTCAGATGAGGAAACAGACACCCATGGGGGCTAAGGAGGTTGTTTGTGGCTAGACCACCATGAATGGGAAGCCCAGTGGGGGCACTGAGGTCTGACATCAAAGCCTGTTCAACCAGTAGGCTTCACTACCTCCCCAGTCCAGCCAGCCCACCTGGACACAGGACCAGTACTTTGTATCTTGGGTAGCCCCTGCCCCACCCCAGCCTGCACACAGAACAGGCTGCGGCTTGGGGGTCTGCTCCACTGCTTATTTGTTGCCAGACATTCTGGGGCACTACTAGAGGAGATCAGGGTTGGGCTCTTGCTCTAGTGTGGAGGAGGAAATAAAATCACACTGGAACCCCCTCCCCAATAATGTCTCCTCATCTTTCCCACTACCCTTTCCAGGGAGAGCCAGGCCTCGAGGGTGACAGTGGCCCTGCAGGGCCTGACGGGCTGAAGGTAAGTGTCCTTCTGGTGCAGAGTCTGGGGGAGAGGGAATATTCTGGAACTGCCTTCTGCCTCTGGCCCCACTGTCCTCCCATCCAATACCCAGGTATTCCCCCAGAAGCACTGTGTTCTCATGAACTCCGAGATCAGTCCTCCAGCTTCTAGGGAGTGCAAGCTCTGTAGGGGTGAGCCCTGCTCAGCGCCCGCTCTCTACCCTGCTCACGGACTGGGGACTAACCCCACCTTCTACTCCTCACTACCGCCTTTCTCCTCAAAACTGCAGCTTCTCTTGGCTCAAGGTGGTACCAGGCCAGAAGCTTTAATATCTATTATCTTCCAGACATCTTAAACGATCAGAAGAGTAATCACCACCCATGACTCATAGCCACTATTTCTGGAGGACTAGTCACAGACTATCAGGGACTACACTAAGCCCTTTGTATGTATCACTTAGATCAGTGCTATGGGGTAAGTCCTGTCTTTGGATGAGGAAACTGAGACTCAGGTTAAGCAACTTGTCCAAGGACACATGCTAGTAAGTGGCACAGGCAAGACCTGAGAGTCGGCTACCTCTCTACACCATGCCCCCGTTCTAAAGGTGAAGAGACTGGGGCTCAGGCTGAGGTGTGTGCATCCAGAGTCTATGCCTGTGAGTGAAAATCCAAAATCCAAACCCAGGGCTCGTTGGCACCAAAGCATGTGGGCCCATCTCAGTCCTGCTGCTGAGATTCATCTGTCAGCCACAGATGCTGGGGCCTTAAGAAGGTGCTAGGGCTCCCCCAAACCCCAGGGCAGGTGGGCATCGCTCTCTGTCTTTGCAGCCCCCACCCCTGACCTAGCCCTGAACTGTTGTTAGGTGGGTTTTCCCAGGGCTGACCTGTCCCAGCCCAGGCTTCCAAGTGTCACATCCCAGGATTCCCTCGGTCACCGCTGATTCTCCTATGACCTCAGATAAGCAGCCCCTTCTCTGGGCCTGCATTGCCCTGTCCCCAGGATGCCTAGGTGACAGGTCCCGGCTGGCTCCCCAGCTGCCTGCCTTTTGCTCGCAAGGTTGAGAGCGCCCCCTGTCTGCCGTCCGTCTGCCTTCTCTCACCTCCAGCCCTGCTGCATCCTAGGGTCTGGCTCTGGAGACCCAGAGCACCTGATGGCCTCCACACACTCTTTGACAAGTGCCTGCATGAATCGCGATGATGCTGATGAACATTCTGGCTAAAATGCTTTGTACACTCGTACGCTTGCATCACCTGCCTTCAGAGCTTTAGATGAATTAACCCATTTAACTCTCCCAGCAACCCTCCGAGCTGGATTCATTACCGCCCCCATTTGACAGATGAGGAAAGCAAGGAATTGTGTGTGGGGGCCTCCCTCACCTCTGGGCAGCCGCCTCACGTCTCCTTGGAATCTTTGCTGAGGTGGGGTGGGAGGGGGTCGTCCAGGCTTGGGCGCCTCACAGTCACTTCTGCTCACTTGTGGTGGCTCCTGGGCCCTACTTCTTCCTCTTCCACTCCCTCCAAAGCCAATTCTACATAGGGCTGGAGTAGTAGTTGTGCAGATGTGTGGTGTCTGGGCTTCCCTGGTGGCTCAGATGGGAAAGAATCTGCCTGTAATGCAGAAGACCTTTGTTCAATCTCTGGGTCAGGAAGATCCCCTGGAGGAGGGCATGGCAACCAACTCCAGTATTCTTGCCTGGGGAATCCCATGGACAGAGGAGCCTGATGGGCTACAGTCCACAGGATTGCAAAGAGTTAGACACGACTGAAGCAACTTAGCACACACGCAGAGTGTCTTCCTGGGCTTTGCATGAATCCAGGAGAGAATCTATTTCCTTTACGGCGTTTGTCTGAGCATCACCTTCATGGTGAAAACAGCCTCTCAGACATGCACAGCACTTTATCGTTTATGCTGATTATCTCTTTTGAGTTTGCTGATGGTGACAACCATGACAGGGATTCCTACTAATAGCTCACATTTATCCAGCGCTTGGGCACTAGATGCTATGCTAAGCTATTTACATGGATGATCTCCTTCATTCCCCACAGTAACCCTTTGGTGCTTATTTTGCAAATGAGGAAACTTGCCCAAGTCAACAGCTGTTGAGATCTGAATCCAATAGCGGGGGAGGAGGTATTGTCCCCTGAGCAGAGAACCTTGGAGTGAGAAGAACCAGAACCCAGGGTCTTACCTGTGCTCTGCCGTGAGCTCACGTGTGGCATTAGGAAGTCTCTACCTCTCTCTAGGCCTCATTTTCCCATCTGTAAATATCGAGGGTTGAGCTGGGCAACTTGTAAAGGTTCTTCTGAGCACTGACAGATGTCCTGGATTCTGGGACCCTAGTCCTTTACCCCCGGATCCCTTTCTGCATGGGATCCACCACTGGGTGTGAGGGAACCCAGGCTCTGGGGGTCTGGGTAGGTCTTGGAGCCAGTGCCCCTGCAGGGCCCAGGCTAGGGCCCCTCCCAGAAAGCCAGCCCAGCCTCCTGGAACAGGCTCTCTGCCTCTGAGGGCGAGGAGAGCAGGTGGCCAGGATAACAGGCCAGAAGGGGAATCCTGGAGCCAAGAGCATCCACAGGAGGATTGTCAGGGCCAGCCTTGTCTCCATGCCAGGCTGGGCTTGGAATCTGAGCATCTCAGTGGGAAGGGACCTCAGAGACCCACCTGCTCGACCCTCTCCTGGTGCCCAGATCTGTTCTGCACTGGCCCACACCCCAGCTTGGCTCTTGCCTCCCTCAGCTGTGTCATCTCTGGATCGCCCCCTACCCCCACTCATTGGGGCATCCTCTCAGACCAGAGCTAGAAACTGCCCCAGCCATCCTGGGCCCCAGCCGCCTACACCCAGAGCCTGGAACCTGGTGCAACCAGCCTGCAGACTGCTCTCAGCGTTCTGGTTCCCAGGTTCCGGCTGCTTGCCCTGGTGCACCCTGCTCTTTCTGCTGGACCCACACCAGTCTATCAGTGTCCCTCGTAAAGTGTGGTGCCAGAAAACAAAACTGGCAAAGATGCTCCTGCCTCTCCAATCCTGCTCCTCCGCCCACCCCTTCCTCCCCACCGTGGCTTCATACCCTTTCCCTGGGGACTTCTCTCTCCAGTCACAGCTCAGCCACCTGCAGACCGGCCACAGGCCCCTGCTGCCCTGCTCCTCCCCACATCTGCCTGTACTGAAGCCCTTGCACCTGCTCTGCTCACGGGGGCCGAGGGCAAGAGCCCCATCCTGGCACAGCCCGGCCTGCTAGAACACGGCCTGAAATGACAAATGCTGTGTAAGCATTCGCTGCCACCCACCTGACAGAGGAAATGTACTTCAGCCAGTGAGAACAAGAGCTGTGCAGAGCAGACAGCAAAGGGAGCACTTACTCTCAGTAAATGGAATAAGACATTTAAAAAAAACAATAGATGGAGACATGTGGTCCAATTGGTTTAAACCTTTAAAGCTAAATTTACTAATTTCATTGCTTTGGAACAGTTGTTTTAGCGCTCTGAACCTGGTATGTAGCCATTGAAACTATTACTTGTTACTTATTGTAAATGGTTTCGTGTAAACAAGGGTTGAAAACGCAACTCAGAAACATGGAAAGAGTTTGTTCCGAGAGACTGAATCGGCTGAATTTTTTCCTTTATAAAAATTTCCTTAAGCTTTTTAAGGCTCTTGTTCTCCCAATGTGTCTACAGGGCTGGAGAGAAAGCATCTGTCCTTCTCCTGTGAACTGCACGGGGTGGGCGTGGTCGAGGTCTTCTCTTCCCTCTGATTGGCCCACTCCTTGGCCTAGGCAGGGCCCCTGGACGATGTCATGTACTGCGTGCTGCCTGTACCAGGCTGACCCTTTTGGCTGAGCCATCAGGGGAATCCAGGGTCTGGTCGGCTCTGGACACCCCAATGGAGCCCTGAGGTTTGGCGCCTCTGATGGACTTGGTGACTAATTTATTCTCTCTCTGTCTTCCTTCCTCATGTCTTTCCACCCCAGGGGGACAGGGGTGACCCCGGGCCTGACGGTGAACGTGGCGAGAAGGGCCAAGAGGGACTGAAGGGCGAGGACGGGCCCCCCGGCCCCCCTGGCATCACTGGCGTCCGGGTGAGTGTGCACAGCTGTGTGCCAGCGTTTGTGGCTCCTGGGTCAGAATAATACACTCGTGCCTTCCGGCGGTTGGGTGGGAGGTCGTTGGACAGCAGCCACCAAAGGGTCTTGTGCTTCTATCCTTCCTTCACTGGAGCACTTTGCAGAGCACAAACCTGGCTGTGTCTCTCCCGTACCTTTCTAGTGCCCACAGGAATAACGTCACTCTCCTTGGTCTGTCTGCTGTGCCCTACACAAACCTGGACCCTGCTGACCTCATCCTGCTCAGCCCCCACATTCAGCCACGCTGAAATTAGCAGGAGAGGCATTGGTCTGGTTCTCCATCAGCATTGCTGCATGACCCTTACTTGTTCTTGCCCCCTCTGGGTCACCCCTTTGGTATGATGAAGGCTTTGGAAGAACGTGTGCCGAAATCGTTTTTGAGTTCCAGTGTTCTAGGAGCTCCTTCTTAGTGAACTTTTGAGCATCACGACTGTGAACGGGCAGAAGCGTGGCAGAAATAGCCCTGACCCGGAGCCCAAAGGCCAGGTTCTGGCTCGAGCACCCACTATCACTGTGACTTTAGGCGCATCGAACTGCCTCTGTCTGAGCCGCGGATTTTTCATCTAAAGAACTGATGAAACTTTGGATAGGAAAGCACTTTATAAAATGGACTAGAAATGTAGCAGATTATCTTTATGAGTATGGAGGAGGACGTGACTGAAGCTGGTGGTGGTGGTGATGTAGTCGTGATGGGGGATGGTGATGGTAGTGAGGAAGACGGTGGTGATGGCAATAGTGAGGATGATGGTGGTGGTCGGGCGGTGACGACGATGGGGATGGCGTTAGTGTGGCGGTGGTTATGGGCATGGCGCTGATGGTGATGCTGGGGGTAGCGGTGGTGCCGGTGTTGGTGTGCGATGATGGACGGGATGGTATTGATGTTAGTGAAGAGGATGGTGGTTACGGTGATGGTGATGGGGGGTCAGTGATGGCAGTTGTGGTCGTGATAATGATGACGGTGGTGGTGAGGATGGCGGGGCTGATGATGGTGGCGGGGCTGATGCGTTGGTGATGGTGGCGGCCGAGGCAGGGGTGTGACGTGGCTCTGGGGATGGTGGCGGTGGCGGTGTTGCAGTGTTTCTGTCCATATTTTGCGGTCACTGCCAGCTCTCATACGCTGGGACTGGAAGGAGGTTCGCTGGGGCCAGACTGTGTGTGCGTCGGGTGGCAGAGGTGATGAGAGGCCTGTATTTGAGTGTCTTTGGCATTGAGGCCGCAGAACAGAAATCTCCCACTCTGTGGCCTGGAAACAGTGGAGGATTTAAAAATAGAATTTTATGAGCCATCGAGGCCTTTCCAGAAATATATCTATATGGATGGGGCCCAGCAAATGTCTTCATTCTGGCCCCGCAGTCCCAGCCCACTGGATGCTCTCGCCCTTACTCAGGGTTTCCCACACCACTGGGGTGCTCCCAGATGGAGCTGGGCCTGTCGGAACAGGGGGCCAGCAGGCTGCCCTGTCCGGGGGGACTCCCATCTCCCTGGCCCTGGACTGCATTCTTTGTCCATGACTCACTCCTCCTGCTGAAGAGGAATCAGCTATTGCAGTCACCTCAGCCCACTGGCAGATGCCACCAGCTTCTGTAATCATGACTCACAATTGCCCAGACAGGACCGGCTTAGGAAAAGGGGTGTCCCAGAAAGTAAGAATCCACATTTCATTCTACCTAGCTGGATGATCTGTGTCCGCAGGGTCTCCGTCTCCCCGAGACTGTTTCTTTAGCTCTAACGTGGGATAAACAGTCCCTTCCTCCCAGCCCTGTGGCCAGAATTGCCCAAAACATGATGCAGAGTTCAGATACAGTACCTGGCCCGTGACTGAGGCCATGCTGTATTTAATTACTGGAGGAGCAAAGGACCTTGAGATTGTCAAGCCCAGGGCTGTCAGCTCTGTGAGGCCAATACCACCTCTGCCCCCACTTGGCAAAGATGTAGATCACAGGAAGTGTGCTGACGCTCACGGTCACACAGGCATTGAGTGCAGAATCAGTTTGAGCCCAGGCAGTCTGCCTGGGGAGTGAGTGCTCTGCAAATCTGTGGATCCGCCTCAGTTTTCTCTCATTGCTCATCTTTTTCTCTCTTCCCCTCTTTATCTTTCAGGGTCCTGAAGGAAAACCAGGGAAGCAAGGCGAGAAGGGCCGGACGGGAGCCAAGGTAGGGACCCCTCCTCCTCCTTCCACCTGAATCGGGCCATGCCCCTGCCCCCTAGCTCCCACCCTCCCCTCCCCTCTGCGGACACCTGGTGATACCCTGTCTCTCCCCCACTGCAGGGTGCCAAGGGCTACCAAGGACAGCTGGGTGAGATGGGCGTCCCTGGAGACCCCGGACCCCCTGGCACCCCAGGCCCTAAAGGGTCCCGGGGCAGCCTGGGACCAACGGTGAGAACTCTCTGGGTGGCTGGGGTGAGGGTCATGGAGCCGAGGGCAGAGAGGAAAGCATTGCCCACCTGACTTTGTGTCTGCCCTCCAGACAGATCTTTGGAATTGTGGATCCCTTTGGGGACCTACAGAAGCTCTCGCCCCTCCCCCTGTAAAGTACATACAGCACAGAATTTCTTGCCATTGAAGGGAGTCTGTGGATCTTCTGAAGCCCTTTATAACCCCTGATTATCAAGTCCTGCTGTCAGGGTGTAGGGAAGGGACCAGACCCTTGAGGGTATTTTTATTGGACAAGGACTTTTCCCATTGGAAATAGATTCATGGGTGGGGGCAGGATGAAGCTACTGAAGATCCCCGGGTGACCCTGAGGGTGGTCCAGCCCATCACTGGCCTGCCCTGAAGGGTTTGATCGCTGCAGCAGGAGGAAGACCCCAAGAGGAACAAAGGGAAGGGGCAGACAAGGCTGGCACGGCATCTCTGAGCGGCCGATGTGCGCCAATAAACAGCTGTGCTGGTTTGCGGCATTTGCAAGATTCCGTGGTGTAAATACTCCCACGGTAGCCGATTTCCAGCTACCAGCATGATGTCACTGAATGCAGACTTGGAGGGGATGTGTGAGAAAGCTCCATTAGCTGGTAGAGTCGGTCTGTATCCCCAGGGTTTCACATCCACGGGGGGTCCTGGAACTGTTCCCCTGCAGATACTGGCTACCCAGGGATAACAGCGTTTCTGCCACACAGATTCAATCAACAAAAATATCCTCATGAGCATAGATAACAACAAAATGTAGTAAAATAATTAGGAAGGGATGAGTTTGGGATATTTATCATCTGTGTTTTTAATATAATTGATTTATCTGTAAGTTCATATAATTTAACTTTTCATCATGGTTTTATTTAATAATTGGCTCACAAAAGTGGGGAAAATTTAGCAACTGGCTCTCTAAACCACTGGAGCTGGAAGAGGGAAGGGCTGGGGGAGGAGGAGTGCTCTGGAGAGCCGCTTGCTTTCCACCTCGGTCTCCGGACCAGGTTCTGAGCAGGGCGGACGTGCCAGGCTGCTGGGCTGAACTGGGCAGGAGCCTGTGGGAGAGACAGTGTCTGCGTTCCTTCTGTGAGAGTCACACTGGGTACCAATGGGGGTCTTCTTCCCTCACAGGGTGCTCCAGGACGGATGGGGGCCCAAGGAGAGCCAGGACTGGCTGGTTATGACGTAAGGAGCTCTGACCTCCCCACTTTCTGGAACTCTGCCCTGCAGGCCTGGACTCAGGCCCCTTCGGCTGCTGCCCCCACCTCCTCCCAGCCGAGGGCCACACAGATTCATGGTCTCCCTCGCGCCCAGGATCACCTGGGTCCACAGACCAGCAGTGGGCCAGACAGGGCTAGGGTGAACAGACAGAGAGCCCCCCTGAATCCCTGGCCTCGCTCAGTCCTTCTTCCCCGTGGTGGGTGCTGCACACACCTCGTGTCTGAACTTTGCAACTGCTCTCTGTGGAAGTGGTGGGTCGGAACCCATTTTTGCATCCTAATTTGGCAACCCCCCCACCCCTTAGAGGCGGCCAAGCCAAACACATGTTAGACATCTGGGAGGTGAGGCCTCAGAGAGGCATGCGGCTTGCTCAGAAAGGGAAACTGAGGCTCGGGGAGCCAAAAGAATGTGTGTGCAAGGCCCGACAGCTTCTGAAGCTTGACGGTGGGATCCAGTGTCTGAAAGAGAAGCAGCAAGGAGAGGAGGAGAGGCAGAGGGCAAAGGAGAGGGCAGCTGGAGAGTGGGTGCTGGGAGCCCAAGGTGGGGGTCTGCACCTTCAGGCCTCACCCCGGCCTGGGAAAGCCTGCTGAGGCAAGCATTTGCCTCCTGCCTCTGCCCAGGAGGACACACCTAGGGGCTCTGCTGAGATCTGCACCCAGGTCTGCTCCAAGACGCCTGAGCAGAGGCTTCAGCCACTCAAGCAAACACCCCTCAGAGGAGTGTCTGGGGCCAACATGGCATGTCCAGGTGGCCATTGCTCAGAGAGGCACAGAGCCTGCTCAGAGTCACACAGTGAGTTCGGACAGAGCCAGGACCTGATTGCACAGCCCAGAGTGTCTCCATCTTTGAGTTCTTGTCCTTCATCCTCTGCTCCTCCCAACTCCTCCCTCCCCCGTGCTCTCACCTCCTGCCGTCTTACCTCTTGCAGGGACACAAAGGCATCATGGGACCCCTCGGACCTCCTGGACCAAAGGGTGAAAAGGTGGGTGTCTGGTCCTGGGTGGCAACTGCTTTCTCATATCTGGGGCCACTGGGAGCAAGTCCTGGGGCCACTGAGGCTGGGCTAGCTTGGGTTCATGGCAGGCTCACCCCTGTTCACACCCTGGCCAGCCCAGAGGCCAGTGTCACCCTGGCTGTGACAGGGTGTCATTAGACCTACATTTAGCACAGGTATCTTGGGTGTCATCTCGCCTGGCACCAGAACAAAAATGGACACAGTTGTTGCCTTTCTGGGGCTTCCGGTTGAGCAGGGGAAATGGACATCAGTGATGTAAGGATGCCATCTGTCATTTGTATGAGGATGGGGGAGCAAAGCCTCACTAGTGAATGAGATCACCTGGTGAGAGCCAGGGGAGGGCTTGGGATGGAGAGTGAGAAGCATTTCAAGACCAGGAACCGCCCAGGCAGAGGGAAGGTGTGTCCAGGCCCCACCCCTTGGCTCCAGATTCAACGGAAGACAGGAAGTGGTAGAAGGAACCTCGCTGATGGCCGCACCCCTCCCCACTGTGTAGGTGGGGATGTGGATCCCACAAGTCTGAGGGTCACATTCCGAGACAGCACCGAGCTGGCCCAGGACCCAACTCTCTGGGTCCTACATTAGCGGAGTCCCTTCCTTCCTTTCTTCCCTCTTCCCCTGATGGCTCAGTAGGAACAGGCTCCTATCAGGCACCCCCCACCCCACCCCACCACCCACCACAGTCTCCCTGTTCCCAGCTCCCCAAGCCTCCTTTCTTTTGCCGAGTCAGCTCCCCACTAACTACATCCCGCTGTTGAGTGAATCACCCTGGCCTAGCTTGCCATCCAGCTGGCCCCTTCTTCCTGCTTGGAGAAGAACAGCTCTGCAACCGGAGTGGGCCACAGGCTCTGACACATCCCACAGGAAGCCGCACAAGCCTCACACAGGACCCCGAGTCCCCCCTCAGCCCTCACGGTCTGCCAGGGCTGGTGCAGAAAGGGCTAACACGAAGCCTGAAACAAAAGGGTGCCTTCACTCTGGGCCGTCCACAGCCCCGGAGGCAGTCCCTGTGCCTGCGAGAGCTAGAGCCTGACCCAAATCTGCCCCGAGTCTGCTGGGGCCTTGGGAGGGGCCCCAACATTCCCCAAGCCTTGACTGCCTCATCTGTGAGGTGGGTGGGTACCTTGGGCACATGAAGCTAAGCAGGACATCACATATGAATCAGCCAGATGCACTTTCTGACTTACACGGTGTTATTTTGCGTTCAGTCATTCATCTGCTAACCAACAGGTGTTTATGGATTTATAATGGTTATTATAATGATTTAATATTTAGTATGTTCTTATCTCTGAGCATGGCAACCCACTCCAGTACTCTTGCCTGGAAAATCCCATGGACGGGGGAGCCTGGTAGGCTGTGGTCCATGGGGTCGCTAAAAGTTGGGCAAGACTGAGCGACTTCACTTTCACTTTTCACTTTCATGCATTGGAGAAGGAAATGGCAACCCACTCCAGTATTCTTGCCTGGAGAATCCCAGGGACAGAGGAGCCTAGTGGGCTGCCATCTCTGGGGTCGCACAGAGTCAGACACAACTGAAGCAACTTAGCAGCAGCATCTCTGAGCTAGGGGCTGTGGAATGATGCCCTAAAGAGCTAGCTGACTCATTGGAAAAAAAAAAAACAAACAAAACCCTGATGCTGGGAAAGATTGAAGACAGGAGAAGGGGACAACAAAGGATGAGATGGTTGGATGGCATCACTGACTCAATGGACATGAGTTTGAGCAAACTCCAGGAGATAGTGAAGGACAGGGAAGCCTGGCGTGCTTCAGTCCATGGGCCACAAAGGGTTGGACACAACTGAGTGACTGACCACCACCACCACCACCACCACATGAATGGTCACTAGTCACAGCGGGATGGCACTAGGGAGGGAGGAAGAGCAGGTTCCTGGGGGAGACTCCCGGAGCAGACCGCCCTCTCCAGGATTTCTTCACACTCATCACCATGATGCTGGCACGGAGGTGTCCAGACCCCACTTGACAGGTGAGAAACAGAGTTTCCATGACACTCCAGGACTAGCTCAGGATCAGTGTGGGCTATGGCAGGACCAGGATTCAGACTGTCTGATGCCAGGCCTTGCTTTTCCAGTCGGAAACAAGACACTGCAATGAACCAATATGTTGCTCAGCTTGGGGCTTCCCTCGGGGGCGTGTGTCTATCTTCAAAGGCAGTGGCCCGAGGGACTCGGAGATGGGATAAGACTCTGGGAACAAGGAGAAAGGGGAAGGAAGGCTTCGTCTTGGGGTGCTAAAAATGCATCCCCAAACTTCAGCTACGATGTGTGGCGGGTAGGAGAGGGGGATATCTGTATAGCTAGCTTTGGGCCCCATCATTGCTTTGATTCTTGTATGACCTTGGCTAAGACCCTTCCTTCCCTGGGTCTCAGTTTCTTCATCTGTAAAATGGGAGCAATGGTCACAGCAGCATAGGTGTGTTATATAGATTCTATGAAACATGCCTCACGAAGTGCCTGGTGCACAGAACCCACTAAGTAAAGCCCCCCAGTCCAGCTCTCTCCCTTCACACAAAGACGGAGCCTTGGGACAAGGAGCCAAAGAGTGGTCAGGGAGAAGAGGGAAACCCTACTTCTTGGGCCAGCCACCACCCCCCCTTCCTGGCTACAGCTGGTTCTAGGCCTCAGGCCTACTCTCCTGCCTTCGGTCTCTGCCCACAGGAGCCACAGGGGCCCCAGGCCAAGGCGTACGGCCACCAGCCCTCAGGACTGATTCGGGCCTGGGACAGGCTCCAGCCTCCGGGACTGTCCCCTCTCTCCTGCCTCTCAGACCTCCCCTTCAGTCCCTGCCGCAGCCAGGGGGCTTGGAGGTGCCCTGGTTTGAGCCGCCTGCCCAGAACGTCCCCCCATGGGAGGTGACGCTAGTTGTCGGGCTAGATCATGCTGAGCCCTCAGGCTCTGCCTACACCCTCCTTGTAGCTACATGGCTTCCAGCCACACATCCTGCGGGTGGACCAGGGCCCAAGGTGACCTGCCATGGCCCAAGGACCTCGGCTTTAAACTCTGCTCCTCCCCGTCTCTCTGACCACCTCCGTGCCATGCATCCTCCCAGCTGTTATCATTATCAACAACAGCAGTTTCTACAGAGCCTCTTCTCTGTGTGCTGAGAGCTTACCATACAGCTGCTTCCTGGGTCATCAGAGCAGAGCTATGAGACAGGAGAATCTCATTTTGCAGATGAGACACTGTCTTATGAGCAAGACCTGCAAGTGTGTGACTGCTGAGTGCCTCCTAGGGAGGCTCAGGGCCTTCCCTGGGGCTCCCATCAAGAGTTGGAGGGTCATTCTAAAGCAGGTTCTCCGCCCACCTTCTCCCAGCAAGAGTCGGAGAAAGGGGCTCTTTCGTTGAGGACTGAATGGCTAAGCAGCTCACACCACCTCTTTGTGCCTCAGTGTCCTCATCTGTAAACTGGGAGAATAATATCACCTATTTTGTGAGGCTGTTGGCAGAATTCAGCCTTCCCAGGTGGCGCTAGTGGTAAAGCACTCGCCTGACAATACAGGAGGCATAAGAAACATGGATTTGATCCCTGAGTTGGGAAGATCCCCTGGAGGAAGGCATGGCAACCCACTCCAGTATTCTTACCTGGAGAATCCCACGGACAGAGGAGGCTGGTGGGCTGCAGTTCATAGTGTTCAAAGTGTTCTACACACTGAAGGGACTTAGCACAGACAATGCTGGGAGGATTCACTGAGTGTCTGCGTGCAGCTGTGGTGGTCGGTGCTCACGCTTGCCAGCTGTTGGAATTATTGTCAATGCCTGCTGAGCACCGTGCAGGGACTTCTGCATCTCATGGAAGCCCCACCACCTTCCCTGGGTATCAACATTGTCCCCTTCACTGCCCCACTACCCCCATTTCGCAGCTGAGAGAAAGCTCTGAGACCGGAAGGGGCGTGTTGAAGGCCTGGGCAGCTGGTCCCATACAAAGCCAGGTGTAACCAAGTCTCGGCTCAGCTACCCTGGCTGACAGCCTGAGAGTGTCGGCCTTGGGGTATCCAGCCTGAAAATAAAAGTGATAGTCACTTGGTCGTGCCTGACTCTTTGCAACTGCATGGACCATAGCCTGCCAGGCTCCTCTGTCCATGGAATTCTCCAGGCAAGAAAACTGGAGTGGGTAGCCATTCCCTTTTCCAGGGGATTTTCCCGAGCCAGGGATCCAACCTGGATCTCCTGCATTGCAGGCGGATTCTCTACCATCTGAACCATCAGGGAAGTCCAGCCTAGGGGAGGGTAAAGAGCAGTGTCCTGTGTTCCGAATTCCTGCTTCCACGCCCGGGTCTGCCTTGGACCTCATGTCTTCCCTTCCCTCTTGGCCTCAGTCTTTCTGTCTGTAACCCTAAGTAGACTGGGTTCTTCATCTCTGATGAAGGCCCTCTTGGCCTCAATGTGGAGTGTCTGGAATTCCCCAGGAGCAGGGAGTTTGTCTTAACGCTGGTTTCGGCTCCGCAGGGGGAGCAAGGTGAGGACGGCAAGGCTGAGGGGCCCCCCGGACCACCTGGAGATCGGGTAAGGGCCCCCCACCATCCACCCTCTGGACCACTGCCAGGGTGGAGCCCCAAGCCCCAGCTGTGTGGGGAGCAGGGGGAGGCTGCTGTGAGCTCCGCCGAGGGCGTGGCCCAGGAGGCCCAGGTCTGGCACCCCCTGTGGTCTTCTATTGCTGTCCTTTTCATTTAGGGCCCCGTGGGTGATCGAGGAGACCGTGGCGAACCAGGGGACCCTGGATACCCTGTAAGTATTCAGAACTCCTACTTGCTGGCAGCATCGCAAGCGTTGTAAGAGGGCATTCCTTGGCCTCTGTTTCATGCAACCTGGAATGAGAACAGCCTTCGCCAGGAAACGGGCCCGTCCTGCCACTCCTAGTGCCCAGGTTTTAAGCATCCCCAAGGGCTCATCCACCATCCCCAAGGGCTCAATTCATACTGAAAGGGGAAGGGTCCGAGATCTTTCCTGAGGGAGGGAGACCCTTCCCCTCCAGGACCCTCAGTATCCCCATCTATGACTGAGAACAGCTCTCCCAGCAGAAGCAATGAGGACAGGCCACTGAACGAGCACCCAGCCCCACCCCCCACCCCCACCCCCACCCCGGCTCTTCACCCTTCATCCTTGATGGTGGGAGTCCTTTCCTTTATTCACGCTCAGTTGTGTCCTACTCTTTGTAATCCCCACGGACTGTAGCCCTCCAGACTCTTCTGTCCACGGAATTCTCCAGACGAGAATACTGGAGTGGGTTGCCATTTCTTCTTCCAGGGGATCGTCCCAACCCGGGGATCGAACCCGAGTCTCTTCTGTCTCCTACACTGGCTGGTGGATTCTTTCCCAACTGCACCACTGCCCATTTTGCAGATGAAGAAGCTGAGACTTAGGGGGACAGTGAACCATGGCTAAGAATAAGAACAAAGGCTTCCTTGGGGTCCTCCAGGCTAGAAGTTGCCCTGGCCCCCACTCCCTCCAAGATGAGCCCCTTCACCTGTCTCTGCTTGACTTCCAGGGACAGGAGGGTGTACAAGGCCTCCGTGGAAATCCAGGCCAGCAGGGCCAACCCGTGAGTGGTGCTTCCTGTCCCATCCCCCTCCTGCCCTGAGAGGGGGGCTGGTGGAGGAGCAGTGGGGGAATTAAAGATCTGGTCTCTTTAAAGCTTAAAGAGACCTGCCCTGTGGGAGGGCCTGGGACAGCCCATTCTGGTTTCTCCTGCCCTGACCCTGGGGGCATCCCCAGAGCCTGCACCCCCAAACCCCTCCCCACCCCTCCCCCTCCAGGCGGAGACTGGCCACCCTCCCCGGGAGAGAATCCTGGGGCTGCCTTGCGTCATCTCACCTTGGTTTGCAGGGGCATCCGGGACCCCGGGGACGGCCGGGCCCCAAAGGATCGAAAGGGGAAGAGGTAAGAGGCCCAGATGCTCACAGGGAAGGTAGACCCTGGGAAGGGAAAGACCGGCCTAAGCACGTAGCACATGGGAGGCAGCACTGGGGTGTGATGAGAAGGAGAGGGGACCACGGAGCGCTGCAGGGTGTGGTCCGGCCAGGATTCCTTCAGCGGGCCTGAGGGACAGGAGATGACCAGTCCCAATCATAGAGCCTCTGGGAGGGGGACCACCTGTTCAGTCAGCTAGTGGGATTTGAACCCTGGGCAGTCAGTATCCAAAGCTGGCCTCCCTTTCCACCACAATGTACTGCAGAAAGAAAACTGGGAGCAGTGAAGTGAGAGCATGTGGAGGAAGACAGGGAGTGTGACATTCTGGAGGAATGTGGAGGCGGTGGAGAGGGAATTTCCTGCCTTCACCCAGGCCTCCTAGATCGGCCTCCACTGAGGCTGGGCCAGGGCTGTCTCAATGCCCTCAACTTCTCCCACGGGTGCACACACACACATGCCTTCCTTCTGCTTGCACACACACTCCTCACCCTTCTGGGATACCCACACCCCTGAGGATCACACGGACCTGCCAGCCATGGGGCTCAGCTCCCACCAGGAAGTTGCCAATGCCTGGAGCCTCTGCCACAGGGTACCCAGTGAGGGCCCAGGGCCCAGAGCAGGGTCAGGGACCACACCTGGCAGGTCCCAAGGCTGGCCTTGACCCTGGGCTTCCAGGTGGGGGTGCCTGGGCCCATTGGCAGATGCAGATGCCGAAGTAGAGGGGCAGGGCTGAGCCACAGAGGGATCTCCCTTCTGGAGCCCCTCGGGTTCTGCACCTCCTCCAGGAAGCCTCCATCGTGTGCCCCTTGATTTTTCAGGGACCAAAGGGAAAGCAAGGCAAGGCTGGGGCGCCAGGACGGAGGGGGATCCAGGTGAGTGGCTCGCAGCTTTTCGCTCACCCATCCCACCCCCTGCCCTCCCCAGAAGCCCTCACCAGCTTCTCGTTTACTCCCAGGGCCTGCAGGGGCTCCCAGGGCCTCGGGGCGTGGTGGGGAGACAGGGCCCTGAGGGTGTTGCTGGACCAGATGGGCTTCCTGGCCGCGATGGTCAAGCAGGACAGCAGGTGAGCTGGACTGGGGGTTAACAGAGGGTGTCTCCGTTCGAGATGAGGTGTGCGTGTGGTGGGATGTGGGGTGCCATAGGCCATGGGCCAGGAGGAGCAGGTTTGGGAACTTGGATGGGCAGAACCAGCATATCTAGAAGTTTCCTGCATGGCCAGTGGCTTCATTCTGTGGTACCTGGACAATGGCCTATCTCACTGTCTCTCCTCCATGCCAGCACCCAGAGAGACAACCCCTGTCCAGGGCAGAGAGCTTCTGGCTTTTAAGATCCTTCATCTCCCCACTCACGAATCCTCAAGTCCTCTTGTCCCGCTGGTCCAGCCATTCTCACACACGGCCTCCATCCCCAAGTCTGACCTCCACCCCCACCAGGCTTCTCCCACGCTGGTGGATTTTGAAGTCACCCTGCCTCCTTGGCTGCCTATTTCCTGAAACATGAAAAATCCTCCTTTGCCCTCTTTCTTCACAGGGGGAGCAAGGAGATGACGGGGACCCCGGGCCCATGGGCCCCACTGGGAAGAGAGGAGATCCAGGTGTGGCTGGTTTGCCTGGAGCACAGGGGCCCCCAGGATTCAAGGTCAGACACTTGTTAATGCTCTTATCCGCCCTCCACCCTTTCTGCCTTGGTACTGACTGCAGTGCCCCTGAGTACAGTGCTGACGTGGGCACCCATGCCCCAGGGACCGTGAGAAAAAGGGAGTCTACAGTGCTGACGTGGGCACCCATGCCCCAGGGACCGTGAGAAAAAGGGAGTCTACTTCCTCAGAGGTCCCGCCCCAAGCTCGAACCTGGCTTGCTGCTGCTGCTGCTAAGTCGCTTCAGTCGTGTCCGACTCTGTGCAACCCCATAGACGGCAGCCCACCAGACTCCCCTGTCCCTGGGATTCTCCAGGCAAGAATACTGGAGTGGGTTGCCATTTCCTTCTCCAATGCATAAAAGTGAAAACTGAAAGTGAAGTCGCTCAGTCGTGTCCGACTCTTAGCGACCCCATGGACTGCAGCCCACTAGGCTCCTCCATCCATGGGATTCTCCAGGCAAGAGTACGGGAGTGGGGTGCCATTGCCTTCTCCTGGCTTAAAGGAGAGTTAATCCCTGGAGCTATAATACTGCCCCCTACCAGGCCTTTGAGGCTGTCAACTGTTTATTGAGTTGTCCGTGGGCGCCCTCTTGTGGGCCTTGTGGGGCAAATGCTGGCTGCTGGGACCTTCCAAGGCATCTTTTTAGGAAGTTTCCTTGCTCGGTGGGGGAGGCAGTCATGAGGCTGTCTGAGCCCAGGGTTAGACACTGAAGGGAAAATTGAGATGAATGAATGAGGCTCTCACCCTCTCTGAGCTTGAAGTTTAGTTGGAGAGAGGTTGTAACCCTCTTTAAAGACAGAGGGCAGAGGGGAGAGGTGGCCTTGGCCCGTGGAAGATTTAAATGAGGCAAGAAGGGGAGGCGACATTCTAGGCAAGAAGAAGAGCGTGAGTGGAGGTAGGGACTGCCTGGCCTGTTGGGAAGAAACAGTGAAGAGAGGTGTGTGAGAGAGTTGTCAGGAAGTGGGCCCTTGAATGCCAGAACAAGAAAAGAGACTTTCTTATTAAGCAGGCTGAAGTTTGAGCACCCTCCGCCATCCCCAGACCTACACCTGTTGCCCCAGCAACCAGAGATGTTAACTGACCCGGTGGAATCACTGTTCTGTCTCTCCAGCTGCCCTCCCCATCTCCTAGAGCCGTTTTCTCCCGTTGACTGGTCATCTTGGTGTGTTTCTTTAAGGGTGAAAGTGGGTTGCCTGGGCAGATGGGACCCCCTGGCAAGCGAGGAACAGAAGGCGGCATGGGGCTTCCTGGGAACCAGGGGGAGCCTGGATCCAAAGGCCAGCCGGTGAGTGAGCCCCAAGGAACACACATATTCCCACACATGCACACACACACACACAGACCCACCAGCCACCTTCCTGCACTGTGAAAAGCAAAGAGCAACACTCTCCATGGGCACGAGATATCACTCTGCCTCCCCTGAGTCAGGGATGAGGGGATGGAAAAAAGCTGAGGAATGAGGTGTGGGTGGTCCCTTAAGAATGAGGAGAGGCCATCCCAACCAGAACCTTAAGTAGCCTGATGTAACCTTGAATCTGGATTTCCCAGGTGGCGCTAGTGGTAAAGAACCCACCTGCCCGTGCAAGAGACTGTAAGAAACATGGGTTTAATCCCTGGGTCGGGAAGATCCCCTGGAGGAGGGCATGGCAACCCACTCCAGTATTGTTGCCTAGAGAATCCTGTGGACAGAGGAGCCTGGAGGGCTTCAGTCCATAGGGTCACAAAGAGTCAGACACGACTGAAGCGACTTAGCACACACACAGCCTTGTATCTATTCGAGAAATTACATCTATAGTTTGAAAACTTCCTGCAAAGGTTCAGATGACTTCACTGGTAAATTCTAGTCATTGTTTATGGAAGAAAAATTCCAATTCTGCATACATTCTTCCATAAAATTGAAGGGGAGGGATACCTCCAAACACATGCTGTGAGGTTAGCATTACCCTGATGTCTATGCTAGACAAAGATTACAAGAAAAGAAAACTACAGACCAATATACCTCAGAAGTATAGATCCAAAAGTTCTCGATACTGTTTTAGAAAAATCAAAGAATACATTAAAAGAATGGTATGTCAAGATCAAGTGAGATTTGAAACTTCCCTGGTGGTCCAGTGGCTAAGACACCATGCTCCCAATGCAGGGAGCCCGGGTTTGATCCCTGGTCAGGGAACTAGATCCCACATGCACCACCAAGAGTTCACATACCACAGCTACAGATCCTGCATGTTGTAACTAAAAATAAGATAAAATCCCACATGCTGCAGGTAAGAACCAACACAGTCAAATAAAGAAATGTATTTTTTTTAAAAAGAAGATCAAGTGAATCAGGAAAAAAAGATCAGGAATGCAAGGATAGTATAACATTTAAAAATAAATCAATATAATTCACCATATTAACAAGCTAAAATTTGTTGTTCAGTCGCTCAGTCATGTCTAACTCTTTGTGACCCCGTGGACTGCAGCACACCAGGCTTCCCTGTCCATCACCTTCTCCCAGAGTTTGCTCAAACTCATGTCCATTGAGTCGGTGATGCCATCCAACCATCTCATCCTCTGTTGTCCCCTTCTCCTCCTGCCCGCAATCTTCCCCAGACTAAAATAGAAGATCCAATTAATCATTTCAGTAGATGCAAGAAAAGCAAATGATAGAATCCAACTCCATTTCTGATAAAAATTCTCAACAAACTTGGTATAGAAAAAACTTCCTCAACTTGATAAAGGACAGTCATGAAAAATCTATAGTTAATATCGTAGTTCCTAGTGAATGATTAAATTATTTCTCCCAAAGAGCAGAAATAAGTCAGATACCTGTTCACAGCACTTTTGTTCAACATTGTGTTGGCATTTCTAGCCACTGCTGTCGGGCATCATGTTTGTGAGCCATTCACATTCATATGATTGCCTTGAGGTGGAGTGGCTGATATCCCTTCAAGGAGGCAGGCCTGGGGGTCCTGCCTGATTGGCCAGGCACCTTGTCTTGGCCTCACTTGCCCTGTCTCATCTTGTTCTCCCCATAGGGTGACTCTGGCGAGATGGGATTCCCAGGAATGGCTGGCCTCTTTGGACCCAAGGTACAGATTCTCTATTCCTCTTGGGGTCCTGTCCATCCACCTGCTTGTTCACTTATTATTTCTTGGGCACAAATATTTCTTGGGCATTTGCAATGGGGGCTGGAACACAGCCAGAATCTAGCATGAACACCTTTGTCTCCCAGCCTAATGTTCCAGCAGACCTGGGTTCTAAGCCCAGCTCCGCAGTTTATCTGCTCTGTGCCTGAGCAAGTTACTTGGTCTCTCCAAGCCTCAGTTTTCTCATCTATAAAATGGGCACAGTAGCAGCAAAGGGTTGTTACAATGAAGATTAAACCTGCACCATTTAGCGCTGAGCTAGCACGCTGCCTGCTGCGTACTAGTTGTGGACATTTGTTCCTCTTTCTGGAGCCTCTCAGGGAAGGCCTCTCTTGACCGGGAGGGCAAAGGTTGGGCAGACCCCAGGGGTGGCGGAGCTGCCGGAGCCCTCGCCCAGTGGCCGCCCAGACACAGCAGCCCTTCTCCACCTCCCGCAGGGCCCCCCAGGAGACGTCGGTTTCAAAGGCATCCAGGGCCCTCGGGGGCCTCCTGGCTTGATGGTGAGTCCTCCCCTGTCTGTCCAGAGGCCGGCCAGCCATCAGCTGGGTGACGTCACCCTTCCTGTTCCTTCAGTCTTGAGCCTTCTCTGCCCACTATCTCCCTTCCGGTTTCTACACCTTTTCTTAACATTTATTTTTTAATTGGAGGAAAATTGCTTTACAATGTTGTGTTCCTTTCTGCGTACGACGTGAATCAGCCATAAGCATACATACGTCCCCTCCCTCTCGAACCTCCCTCCCACCCCCTACCCTGCTTCCACACCTTTGCTCGTGATCTTCCTGCCAGCTGGGCTGCCGTCTTTCCCGCTTTCACCTGCTCCCGTTCCCCACCAATGGCCCACTGTAACACACACCGCTCAGGCTCAGCAGACGTGCGGCCTGGCCCCGCCTGGGGAGGTCTCCCTTCCATCTCCTGGGGGCCTTCAGGCTGCCCCCTACCCTCTTGTCCCAGTGACTCTGTTCCCCAGGCGCTGGGACAAGAACACACAAGCCTTTCTCTCCCCTTTAGGGAAAGGAAGGTATCATCGGGCCCCTGGGAATCCTGGGACCTTCAGGACGCCAGGTATGTGCAGGGGGCTGGCCAGAAAGACTGCTGGGGCAAGACTGTCTGTGTGACCTAGAGCCAGTCTGAGCCTCAGTTTCCCCATCCGGGCGGTGGGGCTCCTCCTCTGAGCCCCCTCTCACTGGGCCATGGTTTCCTGCAGGGTCCAAAGGGCGACAAAGGCAGCCGCGGGGACTTGGTGAGTGGACAGGCTGGTGGGCAGTGTGGTGGGTGGGGGGCAGGGGGGCGGCACGGCTCAACCTGCTCCTCTAACTCTGTCTCCCCACTTCTGTCCCCCTCCAGGGATTGCAAGGTCCGAGGGTGAGTGGGCTGGGGTGTGAGGGCTGGGGGGATGGTGGAGTCAGGGGGCGGGCACTCTGGGCTTTCCTGCCCATGACCAGTCATGTCCTGGGACCTCGGTCTGTACGCAGGTGGCCACGGTGCCTGGGTCTCAGGAGGAGGCTTGGGCGGGGTCGGGGGATGAGAGGCCTTTGAGCGGGGCCTCACTGTTCTCCTCTTCCTCCAGGGTCCTCCCGGTCCCAGAGGGCAGCCCGGCCCACCGGTAGGTAGTGTGTGCTCCCCTTGAACTGTAGGGCAGCTGGTGGGACCCCAGACTGTGTTGGCGGCCTTCATAGGACTGGCCCTGACTTCACAGGCCAGGCCTTTGAGATAGTACAGCTCAGCCCGGGTGGTGCCAGGCAGAGACCAGGGTGGTGGGTTCTCTCATGCCCTGAGAGCCCCTCCCAGCTCCCGACAGCCCCTGGGACCGCAGCACAGTGTCCCTGCCAGACACAGACCCAGCCTCTTCTTTTGCAGGGTCCTCCAGGGAGCCCTATCCACTTTGTAAGTTGGAGAACTTTCTCTTCGGTCTACTTGGAGTAAGGCCTGGGATGTGGAGGGGGAGGGATGACAACAGACCCCTCCCTGGCCCAGGGCTGCCCACGCCCCATCCTTCCTCACTCCATACCGAACCCTCAACCCTGCCCTGAGGGGCAGGAAACCCAGGTATTAGCCAGAATGCAGGCCAGTAGATCCAGGAAGACCTCCCTCCGCTGGCTCCGGGCCCTGTTGGCCCACTCTGTGCCGTTCCTTTGACAGATCTTTAAGCTTCTGGTACTGATTCCAGCCCCTGAGTTTTGGGAAGGGAGCTGCCCCACACCAGTGAGCAATTTGGGGGACACCAGCTGGGTGTCCTAGAATTTAATTCAGTCCTGACACTACTTGGAGCAGCATCAGATTCCACGGGTTGAGGGCTCAGTCCTACAAGATCGCTGCTGGCTCCCCCCGCCAGGACCCCACACCTCCATCCCTCACCCCCCTTCCCTGCCTCTCTTCCGATGCCAGTGGCAAATCCAGGTCTCATTTGTGCTTCTGACCAACTAGCTATACACCAAAAGTTCCCACCAGGTCCTCCTTGGCATCTGTTAATTTGCTAGGGCAGCTCACAGAACTCAGAGACACATTCTACCTACCAGATTAGTGGCTTATTATAAAAGGCTGTAACTCACACGTGTCATTTTGGACTTCCCTTCTCAGCGGGTAAAGAATCCACCTGCAATTCAGGAGACACAAGAGATGCGGGTTTGTTCCCTGGGTTGGGAAAATCCCCTGGAGGAGGAAATGGCAGCCCACCCCAGTATTTTGCCTGGAGAACCCCATGGACAAAGGAGCCTGGTGGGCTGCCTTCCATAGAGTTGCAGAGAGTCGGATGCGACTGAGCGCAGGCACAGAGGAGCAGCCGGATGGAGGTTGTGCATCATCAAGGCATGGGGACGGGTCACGAGCTTCTGTGTTTATTCCAAATCTGCACCTGTTCACCAAGCTGGGAGCCCTCCGAACCCAGTCCTTTTAGGATTTTCGGGGGGCTTCGATACACAGACATGATTGATTAAGTCATCGGGGATGGCGATTGACTCAGTCTCCAGCCCCTCTCCCCTCCTTGGAGGCTGTGGGACTGGTAACTGAAAGTTGCAACCCTCTGATCACGTGGTTGGTTCTGGAGACCACCAGCCCCCACCCTTAGGTTACTTAGGAGCTTTCCAAAAGTCATCTCATGAACACAGCAAAAGATACCCTATTTCAGAAAACTCCAAGTGTTTTCGGAGCTCTGTGCCAGGAACCAGATTGAAGATCAAGTATAGATTTCTTATTGTGCATCACCGCATGACAGAGTGTGTCCAGCTCAGATTCTGAGTCCAAAGAGGGTCAGGCAAGGTTGCAGGTTGGGCCCCGGTGCTCCTCCCTTGCTTGAATGAAAACACATCCCCCCCTCACAAGCCCTCTGGCAGTCTGTCCACATTTGATCATGGTCCCAGTTGACTGTTAGAAGCAGGCCCCGACCGCATCCCAGAGAACGGCCAAGGGGAAGGACTGCATGGAGAAGGAGCCCTGGCCACGAGCAGCTTGAATCCCTGCTCTCTGTCCTCGCCGTCCATCCCTCTGTCTCATCCACGAAGCTAGAGTGACGGCCCTGGCCTCTTCCTCTACATCCTTCTTTCTTCAGTAAAGGAAGCAAACTAGGAGGCAATTAAGAGATCTAGGAAAAGACTTTTCCCTCTTAAAAAAAAAAAAAAGGAAAACGAGAGGATTTTTATTTCTTGAATAATAACTAATAGATTCAGTGCTTGTTATATGCCATATAGCATTCGTAGCGCTTTTCTGGAATTCCCTTGTGGTCTGGTGGTTAGGACCCCACGCTTTCACTGCTGAGGGCTCGGGCTCAGTCTCTGAGCCCTAATCAGGGAATTAGGATTCCTCAGGCTGTGTGGGGAGGCAAAAAAAAAAAAAAAAAGAAGTGCTTTTCGTGTGTTCTGCTGTTTAGTCACTAAGTCTTGTGACTCTTTGCAACCCCATGGACTGTAGCTTGCCAGGCTTCTCTGTCCATGGGATTTTCCAGGTGAGAATACTGGAGTGGGTCACCATTTCCTTCTCCAGGGGATCTTCCCGATCCAGGGATCAAACCCAAGTCTTCTGTGTCTTCCTGCATTGTAGGCGGATTCTTTACCTTGAAATCATTTATTCCTCTCAACAGTTATGAGTTTTAATATCAGGATGAGAGAACCAAGTTTAAGCAACTTGCCCAGATTGTACAGTTAGTAAGTTGCAAGGCTTGGGATCTGAACTTGAGAAGGACTGCCGGAGTCCTAGCTCCAGACCCCAACCCTGGGGCTTTACTCACTGTCAGATCTTGCCCCCTCTCTATATTCATGATGAGGTCGTGCAGCTGTGTTTCTGGGAAGCCCAGTGCCAGGACTGGTGGTGCAAGTGGAAGTGAGACACTTAGAGTGCAAAGGGGAGACCCCGGGGCTGTGGGAATGTAGAAGGCTGGGTCCACACCCAGCCTGGGGGCATTCGGAGAGAGTTCCCATCGCAGGGTGGTATCTATAGGATGCGTGCAGGGCAGGCTTTCTCACCCACAGCGCTGTGGACATTTGGAACCAGACAATTCTTTGCTGTGAGTGATTGTCCTGTGCATCGGAGGATGTGTAGCCACAGCCTGGCTTCCAGCCACTGCATCCCGGTAGCACTGCCTGCTCGAGTTGTGCCAGCCCCTGAAGTCTCGAGATATTGCCAGATGCCCTCTAGGGGGCAGCATCACCCCTGGCTGAGAACCGCTGGAACAGAGGATGGAACGATGGAGGAAGGGAACAGGCAAATGGAAGCAGCGCGTTCAAAGGCGTGGTGGCTAAACAGAGCATGGCACTTAGGAACTGAGAAGTGCAATAGTGTGTCTGGTGCACGGAGCACCCGTGGGAGACAGAGAGAGGCAGGGCTGGAGAACACAGCACGCAGGCCACTGCCAGGAGTTTGGACTTAATCTTGGGAGCGACAGAGCGCTATGGAAGTGCCTGGAGGAAATTAGTGGAAGCATCTGTTTGCAAGGGGAGGAAGAACAGAGTTCCCCAGAAGGCATGCTATTGGCCAGGATCCCACTAGGGAAGGTGGGGTGGGAGGGCCCTTGCTCAGACCCTGGGACTCCTGCTCGGTGGGGGCCAGGAGGCACACCCTGTCTTCTCTCTGCGCAGCAACAAGATGACCTTGGGGCAGCTTTCCAGACGTGGATGGACACAAGTGGAGCACTGAGAGCAGAGGTGCCACCCGGGGCCCTGCCCACGTGGGGTCCCTTCCTTGGGGTGGAGGGGGCGGTGCAGAAATGATGACCCACATGTGGTCAGTGGCCTCCACGTGACCCACACTGAGCAATTCACAGCCAGCTAGTAACCCAGAAGCAGGGCCGAGCCCTTTTGCTCTCCTCCTGAGTCAGGTAGAGATGTCAGAAGCAGCTTCTTGGTTCAGTCCCAGAATCCACCAGAGGCAGGAAACTTGTCCACGGGTTCTGCTAAGACCCTGGCCAGTGGTCACCTCAGCACCAGGATACAAGGCTGAACAGGGCCCTGGGTATCCTCTGGTCAAACCCTGTCAAGAGTGTCCTTTGCTGAGTTGCTTTCCCCCCACGATGGGGGACTCAATACCTCCCAGCTCAGATCGTCAGACTTTTCCATTTGTGCCCTGAGTGCTCTCTCCAGGCTCATGAGCCAGGGGAATGGCAGATGGAAAAGCTTGTTATGTTCCTTCCATTCTGGGGAGTGGGGGACGGGGTAGTCAGTGGAAAGTAAGTCCTTCGCCAACTCCTTCCTGAGGGATTTGGGACCCCTTCCTTGACTCCTTGCTCACAGGACCCTCCTATTCTGCAGCAGAAGCCAGGCTGACTGTCCACATCTCTCAAGCCCCCAGGCCCTCTAGGTAGATCTGCCCCTGGCCACCGCTGGTCCCCAGTTTCTTTATTTGTTAAGTGGAGGGACACCCAAGCATAGCCCCTGCAGGGAGCTCAGATGTCTCCTTAGTGGCAAGAACTTGAGGCAGTGGAGGCTTAGAGCTCCAGCCGGACAAGGACCTCAAGGGCCCGACGGCCACCCTCTTTTCTCACAACAGGGTTACAGCCATCCGGACCGGCTGGTGCTGGACCAGGGAGGGGAGATCTTTAAAACCTTACACTACCTCAGCAACCTCATCCAGAGCATTAAGACGCCCCTGGGCACCAAAGAGAACCCCGCCCGGGTCTGCCGGGACCTCATGGACTGTGAGCAGAAGATGGTGGATGGTACGAGGGCCTGTGGGGTCTGTCTCAAGCAGGGCTTCCCGGCCCCAGGGGTGGGGCAGGGTGGGGCAGGGGATTCCAGGAGGAGCTGAAGAGATGGTTAACCGCTCTAAGACAGAGCAATTAGCCATTAGGTTCTCCGGTCAACTGGGCCGAGTGTCTGTCCTTGGGGAGGCAGTCATTTATTCACTCAACAGTCACAGAGCCCCACAGTGTGCCAGGCATTGAGCCTCCTGGGGCATGGGGATATGGTGGGAAACACAGAGGACGGGTCCCACCCTTCCAGAGTTGAACCCACAGATCCATAAGCTGGGGATGACCATTTCACTGCAGTGGGCCAAGAGCTCTGGCAGAAAAAGGCCCCAGGGCCAGGAAGGCCCCCATCGTAGCTCCCCTGGAGAGCCAGGATTCCCAGTTTCTGTCCTCTGCACCTCATCCAACTCTCCTCTCTCTGTGAGCTGTGTGGTGCCTTGGAAGGACGACAGTTTTAGAGGCGGACAGACCTGAGTTCAAATGTCCGTCCTGCCTCTTTCCTGCTCTGTGAGCTGGGTGAGCCACCCTTCTCTCTGCTGCGTGAGAAGGCTGTCCTGATCTATCAGCTGTGGGGCCTTTGGCTCCTTGGAAACCCAAAAGGGGAAGCCAGGTGCCAGCAGAGCTTCCTGGTTGATGGGATAGAAGCCCTGACTCCCACCAAGTTCTGGGAGGATCAGAGCCTTGGCAGTAAAACATTTCAATTAAACAATCCCTAAATCCCTCGGGCAAGTGGCTCAGCTTCTCTCAACCTGTAGTCCTTTCTGGAAAATGATACTTACCAGTGGCGACAGGGGGATACTTCCCATGTGGCCTCTCTGGAGACTCTGCCAGCTCTGAGCTCTGCCCAGAGAGTTTCCTTCCATCACTACAGCTCACAGAATCCCTTTTCTGCTCCACCTCCCTGACTTCATGTCCAGCTGGGACTCAGCGGGTGACCAGGTGTCAGATTCACCTGTAGAACCAAGCTTGGGGTTCCTCCCCACATGCATACACCGCCCCCCATCCCATGTTGCCTATAGGTACCTACTGGGTGGATCCGAACCTTGGCTGCTCGTCCGACACCATCGAAGTCTCCTGCAACTTCACACATGGTGGACAAACGTGTCTCAAGCCCATCACGGCCTCCAAGGTATCCATCTGCTCCCCAGCGCTCACTGGCTTGCTCTCTCTACACCCCTTGCCCCCTGCCCTGGACCACAGTCCATCCAGGCTTGTGACTGAGCCTTAACTATCTTGCTACATAACCTCGGGAAAATCATCTCCTCTTTCTGAACCCCAGTTCCTCATCTCTGCATTTGGTTTCCAAATCCTTTTGTGTTGGGTGATGCTGATGGTTCTGTCTTCAAATAGAACTTTCTGCCTAATGTCTAAGACACAGCAGTTAGCCAAGCTGGCTTGGCTTAGACAACTATGACCGTAAGCACAAAAGAAGTCAGCGAGATGATCCCCTGGGGCATGTGTTCTGGGGTTGTGTATGCAAATATGTAGCTCATGTTTGGTGCCCACATACCTGCGATGGTCTCTGGGCTGAGAATTTTAGGTGGCCCAGGGCAACTCCAACAAACCACAGTGTGCAGCAGCGGGTGGAACATAACCACGCCCCCGGCTAGGAAACCCCTCGCTGGAGGGTGGGTCTGTAGTTGCAGCAAGTCCTCCATATGAGACAATTCATGCTGCAGAGAAAAGGGTTTCTCTGGCTGCAGGAGAGGTGGGACTCCAGCGCCCCCCAGGGGAAGCTCCGGAAAGTACCTTGTCCTGACCATGGCAGACCCAGAGTCTGAACATCCATAGCCCAGCCAGCTGGGTAACAAGTCCTGGCTGGGTCCCCACCATGGGCCAGACACTGAGCCAGGTGCTGGGCTCAACAGGAAATATGGCAGCCTCCACAAGCAGAGCTCACAGTCCAACAGGCCCCTTCCCCTCTGACACGGAGGGTCAGCAGCTTTGTGGCAAACCCACCTGGCAGACGGGTGAGGCTGGCACCTGGGTTGGCAATGCGACTGCCCATCTGAGTCGCCATCCCCATCAGGAACAATGAACCACTGTCCTGGGCTGGCCTCAGCCTAATGATAACCAGTGTTGTGGCTGGACCAGCCTCCCTGATTTTTCTTAAGGTTGCAAAATGCCCTCCAGCAATAACCACCCGGAAACAGGGGAAAAAAAAAAATGTAGAAAGGTTATTACTTACAGGACCTGGAAATTACAGCATGCCTGGGGCCGCACAGTGAGGTCTCTGGTAGAGAGAGAAAGGGACAGTGCATCTCCTTGTATTGGAGGAGGAGGAGGCTAGGATTTCATAGGTTCACTCTGTGCTGGTGAATTTAAAACCTAAGGGTGGGAGTTTAAAGCAGAAGAGAAAAAATAAGTGATCCAAACAGTTGTTGAAATCAACCAGAGCTCTAACACAAAGGAGCCGCAGTGTTGGGAGGTGGCCCAGCCCTTCCAGGGTTAGTCTGTGGGGCTGGCAATGTGTTTATTGGAGATAACCTTCTTTGAAGTGTATGCCTCAGTGATCAGAGCCTAACTCAGGGACTTGTATCACACAAAAAAGGAAACAACACAACGGTCAGGGCTTATACGACCATCTGCCCTGTGATGCCCTGTGATGTAAGACATCAGAGTCAATGGTGAGGATATTTAACCTCCTGGGTAGCTGATATGTTAAAAGTCAGGGGTAAGGCACCTTGAAACCCAGAAAATACACATCTGAACAGGATCACAGTAGAAAATCCTGTAATTATTATAGAGGCAATAGTCTGAAATTCAGTCAGGAGCCATTGTCCCAAACTCGAAGGATCCCGTAATGAAACTAAGTCAGTGATCTGAGGGGCCCCAGAATCTGTTCCAAGATTTGTGTAATATTGTGAAGCATTTATACATCTTGGACATCGTGTGTAAGTAGGTCAATCTGAATCTGTCCCGAGTAGGGAGATTGTTTCATATCTCATCTAACCAATCTCTTGGTCCCGAGAATAGGTCAATTCAGTAAAAGAGTAGTATCTCATCTCAGGAGGCAGTGATACCCAAATAAGGTACAGTACAGGTAATCAGGTATTGAATAAGAGGCATCTGTATGGAAACAAAAGAAGTCAAGAACTCCCTGGCAGTCCAGTGGTTAGGACTTGGCGTTTTCATTGCCATGGTCCTGGGTTCAATCCCTGGTGGAGAAACTAAGATCCCACAAGAGGCATGATGTGGCCAAAACAAAAAAAAAGCCAATGATTGGAGAAGATTATAGTCCCACTTTTTGAGTTCTAAAGGTGCAAGTCAAGAAGATTTCTAGATGTTGGGCTCCAAACATCTTCAGGTGGAGTGAGGGCAGACAGAGGCAGTCTGATAGGTTTCCTTGGGTTGCAGTTTGAATGTGCCTGGTTATCTTTCTGAGTGGCCCCCATGGCAACGGGCATGAAGATTGTCCATACATGCACAGTTGTGATGATCTCTCTGCAGTTTATATCATGTTAGCCCAGTGTAGCTTGCATGGCTTTGGGAAGAGTGCAATCTTCATTTTCAATAGAAAGTGAAATCAGAAGGGTGGGAGAAAAACTGGAAACATTAGTTTGGAGAGTTGTAGCTAGATATTGGAGGAGCCAAGAAGAATTCAGCATCCTGTCCAATTTACAGGTAGAAAGCAAAGTCTCAGATGATTAACAGAACTAGAATCCAATGTCCACAACCATGTGTCATAGTTTCTATTGAAACAATTTTTCTCTGTGCAGTCATCCCCATTTCTATTAAAGAGAGCCATAGAAAGACTAATTTGTTTGCAAATTAAGTCTCGTTTCAACAAATGTGGTTATTCACACAAGTGCAGCTAGAAAAATGATTGACAACATGAGCTCTTTGCTGCTTTGCTGAAACCTTTCATAAGGAGTCTCAGATTGAATTTTAGAAGCTTCTTCAGGGCAAGAAACCAAGATCTAACCATCAGACTTTACCTAGAATACCTGTAAATTTGGGTAAATTCCTCTCTTCTCAAAGTGCCCAAAATATCTTCTGATTCCTGTAACTGCCAGGAAGTAGCCTTCCTTACTCACCTGATAAGACTGCTGGGAACCCTGTAGTCAAGGTAACAGACCAGTTTTTCCAAGGGTCTTTATTGGCTCCATGAAGTCAACCTTAGTTCCTTAAGCGATCTGGTCATATCAGAGTCTGTATATATATATATATATATATATATGCTGCTGCTGCTGCTGCTAAGTCACTTCAGTCGTGTTCAACTCTGTGCCACCCCATAGACAGCAGCCCACCAGGCTCTGCCATCCCTGGGATTCTCCAGGCAAGAACACTGGAGTGGGTTGCCATTTCCTTCTCCATTGTGTGAAAATGAAAAGTGAAAGTGAAGTCGCTCAGTCGCGTCCAACTCGTAGCGACCCCATGAACTGCAGCCTACCAGGCTCCTCCATCCCTGGGATTTTCTAGGCAAAAGTACTGGAGTGGCTTGCCATTGCCTTCTCCGATATATATCTATATCTATATCTATATCTATATATCTATCTATCTCTCAAATATGACAATCTAGTCAAAGCCTTGTTGATAACCAGTATTTCCAATCATGTTCTGTTACAAGAACAGAGTCTTACTGAGCTTATGCAAATAACTATACTGCCATGAAAATAAGAATACTCACAGAGCGAATTCTAGAAGGATCCGGTAGGGAGAAACAGCAATTATTTCATCTTTGTTCACAAAGGTGTACTTCCCCAAATTGTTGTAAGTCATTGCTAGCTTTAGAGAACAATTTTCCTTAAACGTGGAAACAAAGATTAATAACTGCCAAACAAAAGTCATAAAAAATTATAATCAGTCCTATGCAGTTGATCACCGATCTTGATCTTTTGTTAGCAGTTTCATAAATCCAGTTTTTCCTTCAGTTCAGTTCAATTCAGTCACTCAGTCATGTCCGACTCTTTGTGACCCCATGAATCGCAGCATGCCAGGCCTCCCTGTCCATCACCATCTCCCGGAGTTCACTCAAACTCACGTCCATCGAGTCGGTGATGCCATCCAGCCATCTCATCCTCTGTCGTCCCCTTCTCCTCCTGCCCCCAATCCCTCCCAGCATCAGAGTCTTTTCCAATGAGTCAACACTTCACATGAGGTGGCCAAAGTACTGGAGTTTCAGCTTTAGCATCATTCCTTCCAAAGAACACCCAGGGCTGATCTCCTTTAGTATGGACTGGTTGGATCTCCTTGCAGTCCAAGGGACTCTCAAGAGTCTTCTCCAGCACCACAGTTCAAAAGCATCAGTTCTTCGGTGTTCAGCTTTCTTCACAGTCCAACCCTCGTAAATCCTTGCCCATTCAGTTCAGTTCAGTTCAGTCGCTCAGTCGTATCCAACTCTTTGAGACCCCATGAATCACAGCACGCCAGGCCTCCCTGTCCATTCAGTGGTATGATTTAAAAGTTATCAAAAATCTGTACTTGTCAGACTCCTGTCCGTGAATCTGAAGATGGAGCACTTTTGCAAAGGCATCGGAGTAAAGCAATAATTATAAATAACAAAAGAAATGACATTTTTTATGCCCACAGTTAAAGATCTGATGAGAGTTCATTATGATCAAGTTGACAAGGAAAATTTTGTTATTTTTGTGACACACAACATTTTAAGACAATTGGAGTTATGTTGGATAACATTACGTATCAGAATTTCAGGAATTTCATATGATTTCTTGAATATTGTATTAACAAAATATATCCATTTGAGGATATCCATAAAGAAGACATAGCGTTATTTCCTGCTGCTGCTGCTGAGCCACTTCAGTCCTGTCTGACTCTGTGCAGCCCCATAGACGGCAGCCCACCAGGCTCCCCAGTCCCTGGGATTCTCCAGGCAAGAATACTGGAGTGGGTTGCCATTTCCTTCTCCAATGCATGAAAGTGAAAGTGAAGTCGCTCAGTCGTGTCAGACCCTCAGCGACCCCGTGGACTGCAGCCTACCAGGCTCCTCCATCCATGGGATTCTCCAGGCAAGAGTACTGGAGTGGGGTGCCATTGCCTTCTCCGAGCCTACTTGACAATATTTCCCATGTGATTTAACATATTAAATAAGCCTAATTAGTTTAGTGTCTCTCTTTTTATTAGGAAAGAGAAGGATATTTTGAGATGTTCCAAGGATCCTCTGGAAAACCCCAAAGTTACTTCCAGATCAAAAAAACTTCATTTAGAATTTGACTTGCAGAAGTTTGTCAAAAATATCAAAGATTTTCAACATTTAATTACAAAGAACCACAGATCATTATTTTTAAAAATGCTTAATTATCTACTTAGCTGAAGTGACAAAGGATTTTAAAAGCAAATACAGAAGGTTCCATAGTTGTGAGCAAAAGTTAGCTGTTTTGGTATTGAGAAGACTGTTTTCTAGGTAATTAAAGATCCAATTAAGACAACATGAAGCTCAGGAGATTATTCTGATAAAACACAAAATCTTTGTTTTCTAGCCAGATTACTTAAAAAGTAAAGAATAACTTTTCATACTTTTAACAGGAGCAGATCAATACTCCAATAAAATGTATCCTTTTAGCAAATGAAAGAAAATTACATAAGAACATTATTGATATTATTTTTTTAAAAGCCTCTTATAATAACAATCCAATTTTAGCCAACTTGACCACATAAAAAAATTCTTTTTTCTGACAATATGATTAAACTATCTATAAAATCTTCATTAGACAGTAGACAAAGTCAGCCATCATCCCAAGCTAATTTTTTTTGTAATAAAAATAACATGGATTTATTTAGCTAGTAAACACTGGAAAAGTTGTCTATCTGCAGTATATTTAATGCTGTTAACTCTGAAGACATACCTATTTTAATTAAAACAAATGTAGGCTAGCTTTTATTTACCAAAGATTATCCCAGATCACGTGAACTTGAAAAACATTTGGATTAGTTTCTGTATTTCTGAATGTTTGGAGTAACTAATTCATAAGTGCTTATTTTTAAGCCAATTAAACAGAGCTCTTTTACACATTAACTTTGGCTATACCATTCAGAGATAGAGAGAAAAAAAGTCACATATTCATCCAGAGATTACAAAACCACACAGACCCTGAGACCCTATAGCTTCCTTTCCAAAATTTTAGCCATGAATCAGGTACAATATAAAACTCACTTTTTTATAAATAACATTCGGCTCCAAATTGTGTCTGGCAGACAGAACAAGTTAAAGTTACGTGCTTCAGCACCTAATGCTTTCTACCAATATTTGTGGAGATGACTTAAGATCTGTATTTGTTCCTGACAAGTAATCTTAAGGAGGCTGTGGACTAGATTTTGAATAAGAGAGCTTTTATAGCAGTTTGTATTTTGAAAGGTCCCTTTCTCTGTTGTTTTATTTTTTTTTTTCTTCAGCCCCAGACAATTTTAGGCAGAGTTTTAGTTACCTCCTGGGTGTTTCCATTTCAAAGATTTAATCTTCAAGGGACAGAGAAAGAATGTAAATTTTCTTCTAGGAGTTTTAGTCCCTTTTGTATGGTTTTGGCAGTTCCAATAAAATGTTGTAGTATTGCTCTGTAATTAGGGTAGTGCTCTATTAAAATAATTCCCTGGGTCAAATGGGGCCTCTTTGGAGTTGAAAATGAAGAGGGGGTCATCTGGATAACCACAGCTGTGGAAATGGTAAACCCACTAGATCAGGCCAATTTTGTGCAGCAGGAGATGGGCCTCATCTTAATGTTCTCCATTCACTGTGAGCCTTAGCAGTGATCACCGCGAGGGAAGGATGCAACCACGCCATGAATGAACGTCCAGGAGAGGGGGCCCTGGTGGGGCATCAGTGGTCTAGGGTCCTTTGCCTTCCCGGCTCCCTCTTTCTTATCCAAGATGGCTAGATAACCCTTTTCAGCTTTTCCCTTAAGGGGTGCATTATAGGGTGTGTTTCTTAGTTCTGCCTTGTTCAGGGGAAAGCCCAGGGAGCTGAAGATCTTGGAGGAAGTGAGCGTATAGCCCAGATGGATCTTTAAGAAAAATTATGGATTTTAGGGTCTTTAGAGATATTGGTCAGTTGATACATTTTGGCAGCCTTGAATAACAACAATATAGCCAAATAGCCAATTAGCTCCTTTCTTTCCGTCCTGCTGCATAAAATATTTAAGAAAAATTTGAATTTCATTTAAGGTATAGTTTTTCATCTCAGTTTCTACTTCTTGATTTTCTCCTATTATCTTAATCCAAAGTGGGTTACAGGAAGAATTTAGACGGCACCACTGTGAACCATCTTCACAGCTGGCCACTTTCCTTCCCAGGGTGTTCCAAGAGATCTCTTCAGGATTGAGGTCTGAGTCCACTCACATGGTGTGTGCAGGGTCTTTGGGAAAAGCCCTCAGGCTCCTGGACTGTGATATCAGAGACTAGCATGTTGGTATGCCCCCCAGGATGCTTCCATGGGGTCTTGCATTTATCGAGAAACCCCCGCAGGGTTCTTAGGAGATGCTGACATCAGATGTTTAGGACATTTACATTTGTCCATTAATTCTTTTAGTAACATCACCCCAGGGATAGGAGCCGTAATACCCCACTGGGTCAGGGATGAAGAATGACAGCGATGAGGGAAGCTTGGACCATGGGGACCGTAGATCTCTGTTATGTCTTCTGTCTGGTGGTCCACTGGTTTCCAGTTGCAAGGCTATTTCACTTTTCTGGCACAACCACCAACTCTATGGTCGTAGGTGGAGTTCTCCTATCCTCCCCATGTACAGGAGTATTTCTCTTATGCCTTTATCCCAGAACTCTGCCCTTGAGGCATGGAGGATCTGTTGTTATTTAGTCGCTAACTCTTTTTCCACCCCAGGGACTGTAGCCTGCCAGGTTCCTCTGTCCATGGGATTTCCCAGGCAAGAATACAGGGGTGGGTTGCCATTTCCTTCTCCAGGGGATCTTCCCAACCCAGGGATCTAACCCACCCAGAGGACCTTTATACACATTGTCAATTAAGGCCTTTACTGGACCATAAAGAAAGCTGAGCGTCGAAGAATTGATGCTTTTGTCTTGTGGTGCTGGAGAAGACTCTTGAGAGTCCCTTGGACTGTGAGGAAATCCAACCCGTCAATCCTAAAGGAAATCAACCCTGAATATTTATTGGAAGGACTGATGCTGAAGCTCTAATACTTTGACTACCTGATGCGAAGAGCTGACTCATTAGAAAAGACCCTGATTCTGGGAAAGATTGAAGCCAGGAGTAGAGGGGATGACAGAGGGTGAAATGGTTGGATGGCATCACTGACTTAATGCACAGGAGTTTGAGCAGGCTTCAGGAGATGGTGAAGGACAGGGAAGCCTGGCATGCTTCAGTCCATGGGGTCGCAAAGAGTCAGGCATGACCGAGCAACTAAACAACAAGGCCTTTATAGTCAGTGGTCCAGTGGCTAGTAAGAGCCTCTGGCCCTGATCACATTGCTCCGGGAAGACTGTTGGATTATCAAGGTGAAAGGTTGTTGTTGAATCACGCAAAGACACCGGGATTCTTGGCCCCCGGAGGATAAGAATTCAGTCCGGGGCCAGAGACGAGGCTTGATCGCTCAGAGCTTTTGTGTAATAAAGTTTTATTAAAGTATAAAGGAGATAGAGAAAGCTTCTGACATAGGCATCAGAAGGGGGCAGAAAGAGTACCCACTTGCTAGTGTTAGCAATGAAGTTATATACTCTCCAATGAATCCAAAGAATGTCTGGAGGTTGTAAAGACCTCACCAGACCTACTCCCATAATTTACATTTTAAGATAACAGAATTAGCCAGAAGGTTTATCCTTGTAAAGACCAGGTCTACTCCCATAATCTACATTTTAAGATAACAGAAGGTTTAATCCAGAGACTGTCCTTAATCCAGAGACTGTCCTCAGGCAGGATACATTATTGTTATATAGTCCTAAGGAATGTAGAGAAGGAAAAAAAAGTTTGTCTTTTCTTCCTCCTTGAGAATTCCAGACCCCTCTCTCCTTGGGGACCCCTAGACTCCTTATCAACCTGCCTAGGAAAAGACTCTCTCAAAGGCAGGCGTGACCTTTTTGGTTGGATGTCCCCAGTGGCTCGGCAGTAAAGAATCCTCCTGCAATGCAGAAGATGCAGCAGGAGCTGCGGGTTCGAGTCCTGGGTCAGAAAGAGCCACTGAAGAAGGAAATGGCAATCCATTCCAGTATTCTTCCCTGGAAAATCCCATGGCCAGAGGAGCCTGGTGGCCTATATATATAATCCATGGGGTTGCAGAAGCGTCGGACACGGATTGGTGACTAAACAACAATCACAGCGATGTGCGAAAGCACACAGCAGTGAGACAGAGTCCTTTCCCAGATGCTAACACCCACCTGAATGAGGTGGTTAGTAAGCAAGCTGCAGGTCAAGGGCCTCCTCTCCATGGATTGTAAGGGAGATTGTGCAGTCCTGCCTACTATTCCAATTGTTATGTACCTCTCAATCTATCAATAACCATGTCATGGTCGGACCAGCCTTAGTGGTTCTTATTATGATTTCAAGATGACCTTCAGCAATAACTATCAGGAAACTTTGAAAAAAGTAAAGGTTTATTACTTACAGGACCTGGAATTTCCACAGCCCACCTAGAGCCACACACTGGGGTCACGGGGAGAGAGAGAGAGATGGTGCAGGGGCCTGGGTGCTGCTTTTATTGGGGTGGGGGTGCGCTAAGGTTTCGTAGGCTCAGTCTTCATTGGTGAATTTAAAATATAAGGGCCAGAATTTAAAGCATGGAGAGAGAAAAAAGAAGTAGCCCAAGTGGTTGGTTATTGAAATCAATCCAGAGCTCAAAAACAAAGGGGCCTCAGTACCGGAGGTGGCCTGGCTCTTTATCTAGTTCTATAACTGGCAGGGTATTATAGGAAGTAGTCTGCCTTTGAAGTGGATGCCTCTTTGAAGTGGATGTCTCAGCAATCAAAGCTTAAGTCAGGCACTTGCATCACACAAAATAAGAAAACCCAACTGTCAGGACTTACAGTACAACCATTTAAGCCCCAAATCCTGCCCTTTCGTTTGCTGTCACGTCTGCCTTTTCCAGCAGCACCCACCCACCCTACCTGGAGCTTGGGACTTAGAAATGTGGTGAAGCCACTTGTCATTTCCTTTGCCCTTTAAGAGCCTCTCGATCCTGGGCAAGATCCTCTCCCTCTCTGAGCCTCTGTATCCCAGCTCAGCCCCGGAGACAGTACATCAGGACCCTCGCGGCTCTGGCTGGAGCCAGGCAGACCTGGTTCTTTCCCTTCCTTACTCCTTGGCTGTGGGACTAACTCACACCCACCTCAGTATTTCTGTCTTTTGAGTGAGCAACACCTCTGGGACCATGGCTGGGAATTGCTTCCCAGGAAAGGGCTTGTGCCTGGACCTTCCAGAGGAAGGTGAGGAATTCGGAGAGCAGTGGGCAGCCAAGTCCAACCCTGCCTGACCGCTGTGTCTCCTCCACAGGTGGAGTTTGCCATCAGCCGGGTCCAGATGAATTTCCTGCACCTGCTAAGCTCTGAGGTGACACAGCAGATCACCATCCACTGCCTTAACATGACCGTGTGGCAGGAAGGCACCGGGCAGACCCCAGCTAAGCAGGCTGTGCGCTTCCGGGCCTGGAACGGGCAGATCTTTGAGGCTGGGGGTCAGTTCAGTCCAGAAGTGTCCATGGATGGCTGCAAGGTAACTCTTGGGGCCCTTCATAGGCCCCTCATACACAGACAGGTGTAAAAACATGTTCTTATATATAACAATTTTATACTATACTATATTAGTATAACATATACTAAACTATATTAGTATACTATGTTATAATTTATATTATACTATAATATATATTAGTATAATTTTATACTATACTATTATATATATATTAGTATGCATATAATTTTTATCTTTGTGTAATAATTTTTTATAGCTGTTTTATAAAATTGCTTTCATCCTCTTTCCTCCCTGGGAAACTTTCAAGGGAAGGCCTGGGCTGGTAGATTGGTACTTATTTGCAAGGCTACTTATAGAAGGATATATTTCTACTCTTCTCTCTGCCCCCTGCCCTCCAGTTAATTTCTTTCTCTTAACCTGGTTGTTTTCCAAGGCTTAAAACAGGCTGGGTTGTAATTGAAGAGGGAGACAGAAAGTCATCCAAAAAACCAGTCTCACAATATTAAACAAAACCAGTAATGCACAGTGTTACTGAGGATGTGGGGAAACCCAACACTCTCACACAAAGCTATTTGGAAAAATTAAAAATAAATTGGTAGAGGTTTTCAGGGCAGCAGCTACGTATATATCTCCAGTATATATCCAGAGCCTTACAAATGTACCTATCCTTTGATCCAGCAAATCTGTTGATACTTCTGGAATTTGTTCTAAGGTCACAACGTGCACAAGCTTAGCGGCAACGATACTCATGACAGCTTTACGTATAGGGATCAAAATAGTGGAAGCAGTCTAAATGGACACAGACAGGTCACTGTGACAGTGAAATGCCACGTGGACATTAAAAATTGTGAGGAAAGATGATGAAAGGGAGAACTTTCCTGGTGGTCCAGTGGTTAAGAATCCACCTGCCAATGCAGGGGACACAGGTTCGATTCCTGGTCCGGGAAGGTCCCACATGTCTCAGAGCAGCTAAGCCCGTGTACCACAACTATTGAGGCCTGGGCACCCTAGAGCCTATGCTCTGCAACAAGAGAAGCCGTGGCAATGAGAAGCCTGTGCAACGTAACTAGAGAGTAGCCCCTGTTCGTTGCAACTAGAGAAAGCCCTCACACAGCAAAAAAAACAAACAAAAAAAAAAACAAAAACAAAAAAAAAAACAACCCAGTGCAGCCAAAAAATAAATAAATATTTTAAAAGGAAGAAGAAAGATGATGGGGAAAGGCACGTGATACATGATGAGGACCATGATGGAGGTGTGTACCCCTTTCCCTCTACCCTCAGATCCAGGATGGCCGCTGGCATCAGACGCTCTTCACCTTCCGGACCCAGGACCCCCAGCAGCTGCCCATTGTCGGCGTGGACAACCTCCCTCCTGCCTCATCAGGGAAGCAGTACCGCCTCGAAGTTGGACCTGCATGCTTCCTCTGACCTCTGACCTCCTGGCTCCTCTAGGCCTCGAGGAGGAGGGAAGAGGAGAAAGAGGCAAAGGGAGGGTACCTAGGGGTAGGTGGGCCCAGGAAAGGCAGCTCACCTGCCCAGGGATCCTTGAGCAGACCCCAGCTGTTGTCTGCCCAGTGGAAGAGGCTGAAGGGTAGCAGGACACACGGGGTGTCCTTGGGAACAGCTGATCCCAACTCAGCCCCAAACACCAACCAAAGAGCCGGCCAGAACAAGCTGGGCCTGCAACCCGCCTGAGCCCCACGGCCTGTCTCCCAGCTCTGCGGCCACCCCCTTCCCTGCCCAGCTTCCTGCCCAAAGAGCCCCACCTTCCAGCCAGCTTGAGAGAAGGGGGCATCTTGTCAGCTGGTCCCTGCCGGGGAGCTTTGATGTGCAATATTAGAGAGGAGACATGAAAAAAGGAGAAAAGGAAAGAAAGAAGTATATATATATTATTTAAACAAACACAAAGAAGGTGTGTTACAATTTTTTTTTTTCATCTGAGAAAGAGGTGAGAAGGGGAGAGAGCAGCCAGGGGGTGGGAAGCGATGGATGCAGAGAGGGAGAGGTGAGATCCTCGGGGCTGGGGGTGTCCACGTCTGCTACCTCCCACTGTGAAATCGCTGGTGCTCACAATTGTCTTCTAGTGTATGTGATCTTTTTAAGGAAAAAACAAAACAAGTCTATTTAAGATTCTGAAGGTGCTACCATTTTGCCACAGACTTTGAAGAAACATTTAGATGTGGGGTATCATCCACGTTTTTCTCTCTCCTCCAAATGACAAAGTTCAGGGAATTTTTAAAATTTCCCTAGTGTCACCCTTGTGCTCATCAGGTAATCTGTTAAGGAGGTGGGGAAAGAAGGTAAAAGTAAAAAAAAGAAAAAAAAAAAGCAAAGCAAAAAAAAAAAACAAAAAACAACCAGAAACAGAAGTAGGAAAGATTTACCTTTTAACTTATGGACTTTAAAATGCTTGTCCTCTAAAGGCAGGGGGAGGCCTGAGCATGAAGGATCTTATTTTGGCCTTTCTTGGTCTTGGAGGGAAGTTAGCTTATCTTGGATGGCGTGATCTAGACTGGGGAGTCCTGACCTTGAGCTTCAACCTTGAAGAAACCAGTGAGGAGAATGGCGCTGGGTCAGGACTGGCCTTGGAGGTGGAATGTAAATACGGACCCATCTCATGAAAGCACAGACCATCTCCTAAGGTCTTCCATTCTGGAGCTTATCCTTCCAAGATAACAGTCATCACTCTTGCTTTTTCACTGTCATTCAATTCTGTAGAAACCCAGTGTTGCTAACTCCAAGTGTAAATGTGGGCGCAGGAGAAAGGCTTGTTGTGGGAATCTCAGAGTTCAGCATGGCAGGGCTCAACAGGGTAATCTGAATTGTCCTGTATCAGTGAACCAGTCAGCATCCAGGTTGGATTTTTGAGGTCATTTTAACTATGGAATTATTTTTATAGAAGGGGAAATTTTATGTGAAAGTCTATTTGTGTCTCTCTCTTTTTTTTTTCTTTCTAAAGTTGTGTCTCTTTGGGAATTGGATTTGATTTTCCTTATTTAATACCTCACTCTGGCCCACCCTCCCCTACCCCCACTTCCTGTCTCCCTGCCCTGCCCACCACCCCCTTGCTCCCGGAAGTGCGTTTTTTGTAGCCGCTCGGGCCTCATCTCAGCGCTCGGTCTCCCAGGCCGCCAGTCTCCACCTGGCCTCTGTCCCGGCGTCTGTCTTGTCCTTGGGTTTCTCTGCTGTCCTCGTTCATGTCTCTGTCCACATGTCAATGTGTTAAAACCCAAGTGGGTTCTGTTTCTCCCTTCTGGATTTTAAATAAATATTTAAAACTGAGGCAATGGAATGACGCACCTGTGGCTGTGTGCTTCTTTGAAGAGACGGGAGGGAAGTTTCTGGCGTGGCTGAGGGTTGGAGGAGGTGTGGAGGGGTGGCGGGGTGCCCTGTTGATGCAGCTTCCCCCAAAGGAGAGGGGACAGGGAGAGATATGGTGCCTCAGAGTGAGAGGCCTGAGAATGAGGAGTCGGGTCCTGCAGGGTCCCACTGGTTTCTTAGGGCTGCTATAACAGTACCACAGCCCTGGTGCCTTAGAAGAGCGGAGAGGGGCTTGAGGCTCAGCCGCCATCATGAACAACACAGTAACTATCCGGACCAGGAAGCTGATGAGCAACCGGCTGCTTCAGGGGAAAGGCATGGTCATCGACGTGCTTCACCCTGAAAAGACAACAGCACCTAAAACAGCAAATGTGGGAAACTGGCCCAAATGTACAAGACCATACCACGTATCATCTTTGAGTTTGAATTCAGAACCCATTTTGGTGGTGGCCAGACGATAGTGTTGGAGAAGACTCTTGAGAGTCTCTCTTGGCTTTGGCATGATTTACGATTCCTTGGATTACGTGAAGAACAACAAGTCCAAACAAAGACTTGCAAGACATGGCCTGTATGAGAAGAAAAAGACCTCAAGAAAACAGCAAAAGGAACACAAGAACAGAATGAAGAAAGTTCAGTTCAGTTCAGTCGCTCAGTCGTGTGACCCCATGGACTGCAGCATGCCAGACCTCCCTGTCCATCACCAACTCCCAGAGTTTACCCAAACTCAAGTCCATTGAGTCAGTGATGCCATCCAACCATCTCATCCTCTGTCATCCCCTTCTGCTCCTGCCTTCAATGTTTCCCAGCATCAGGGTCTTTTCAAATGAGTCAGTTCTTTGTATCAGGTGGCCAAAGTATTGGAGTTTCAGTTTCAGCATCAGTCTTTCCAATGAATATTCAGGACTGATTTCCTTTAGGATGGACAGGTTGGATCTCCTTGCAGTCCAAGGGACTCTCAAGAGTCTACTCCAACATTGCAGTTCAAAAACATCAATTCTTTGGCGCTCAGCTTTCTTTATAGTCCAACTCTTACATCCATACATGACTACTGGAAAAACCATAGCTTTGACTAGAGAGACCTTTGTCGGTAATGTTTCTGCTTTTTAATATGCTGTCTAGGCTGGTCATAGCTTTTCTTCCAAGGAGCAAGCGTTTTTTAATTTCGTGGCTGCAGTCACCATCTGCAGTGATTTTGGAGCTCCCCCAAATAAAGTCTCTCACTATTTCCACTGTTTCCCCATCTATTTTCCATGAGGTGATGGGACCACATGCCATGATCTTAGTTTTCTGAATGTTGAGTTTTAAGCCAACTTTTTCACTCTCCTCGTTCACTTTCATCAAGAGGCTTTTTAGTTCTTTGTTGCTTTCTGCCCTAAGGGTGGTGTCATCTGTGTATCTGAGGTTATTGATATTTATCCCGGCAATCTTGGTTCCAGCTTGTGTTTCTTCCAGTCCAGCGTTTCTCTTGATGTACTCTGCATATAAGTTAAATAAGCAGGGTGACAATATACAGCCTTGCTGTGCTCCTTTCCCAATTTGGAACCAATCTGTTGTTCCATATCCAGTTCTAACTGTTGCATCTTGACTTGCATACAGATTTCTCAAGAGGCAGGTCAGGTGGTCTGGTATTCCCATCTCTTTCAGACTTTTCCACAGTTTATTGCGATCCACACAGTCAAAGGCTTTGGCATAGTCAATAAAGCAGAAGTAGATGTTTTTCTGGAACTCTCTTGCTTTTTCGATGATTCAGCAGATGTTGGCAATTTGATCTCTGGTTCCTCTGCCTTTTCTAAAACCAGCTTGAACATCTGGAAGTTCACGGCTCATGTACTGTTGAAGCATGCCCCTGGAAAACCGCTATGGATATTTTGTGTAAATGGAATCTTAGTGGTATCTGACCTTTTGTGAATGAATGCTTTCATGCAACATAATGTTTTCAAGTTTCATCCTGATAGCGTGGATCAAGACTGCATTCTTTTTCACAGCTGCATAGTATTTCATTGTGAGGATAGACCAAATTCTGTTTACTCATTCATCCATTGATAACCTGTGGGTTCTTTCCATCTTTGGGTGATTGCTAGGAGTGCTTCAGTGTGAACAATTCTTACCTGTGAGATTCTTGAGAGAAGCCATCGCCGTACCTGCTTTGGAAGAAGCGAGTGAGAACCTGGCAGATAGAGTCAGCCAGAGTCAGTGAATAAATATACAGGACACACAGATAAATTTGAATTTCAGATCAACAGTAAGTATGTTTTTAGCATAAGTATGTCCCGTTCAGGACTTCCCAGGTGGCTCTAGTGGTGAAGAATTCTCCTGCCAATGCAGGAGACACAAGAGAGAAGGGTTCAATCCCTGGCTCAGGAAGATCCCTTGGAGTTGGAAATGGCAACCTGTTCCGGTATTCTTGCCTGGAAAATTGCATGAACAGAGGAGCCTGACTGTCTACAGCCCATGGGGTCCCAAAGAGTCAGACACGACTAAGTGAGCACACACACGTGCATGCACACACACACACACACACACACACACACACGTCCCATTCAGTATTTGGGACATACTTATACCTGCCAGACCAAAACCCATATCTCCTGACTCAGTTCAGAGTACTTTCTTCTTTAGCTTGTTCCTCCTTTCCTGGGATGTTGGAGAAATCAGAACATTTCTGCCCTTCTCATTTACAAGAAAGAACAAATCATGAGAAGATGAGCTCATATCTAGGATTTTATGTTTTAAAGACTAGCTGTAAGGTTCTAGGTCATCAGTCCACAGCTGGGTCTTCTCTACCCTCCACATCCTGGCATCTATCCCAGACTGTGAGCCCCTGGAGTCACTGTCCGGCAGTGACTCTAAGACTTCCATCCATGGAGCCCAGGATTTGTGGTCTGGAAGGGCTTGGAGATTTTCACATCCTAGATACACTCTCGTGTTTGACAAAGAGGCACCCCATGATTCAGTTAAGTTGACATAAAATGAATCATCACAAGCTAAAGCTAATAGAGAATGAATAGAGGTTAGTCAGACAGGGAAAGGCATTGGGAGGAGAGGGAACAGTTAAGGCCTGGAAGTAAAGAAGCACTGCATATCTGGGGAGTAGCAAGGAGTCCCAGGTGGCGCTAGTGGTAAAGAACCTGCTTGCCCATGCAGGAGACGTAAAAAACACGGGTTCGATCCCAGGGTCGGGAAGATCCCCTGGAGGAGTGCTTGGCAACCCACTCCAGTATTCTTGCCTGGAGAATCCTGTGAACAGAGGAGTCTGGAGGGCTACAGTCCATAGGGTCGCAGAGAGTCAGACACGACTGAAGCGACTTAGCACGCTTGCATACAAGTAATTCAAAGTGGTACCGGAGGGTCAGGGGAAGCCTGGGGTATTGGGTTAGGAATAGGACAAGCCACAGGTTTGTACAGGAGAGCAGGGTTTGTGTTGGCCAGATGGAGTCTGTGCTGTGAAGGGGCACTCGAGCGGCGCTGTCCAGGGGCAACTGACAGAACTGAAAGGACAGGTCAGAGGGGCGACCCAGTCTGTGTTCCAGAGAGTCATCAGCCATGGAGACACAAAGGGTGAGAGAGGCAGGAAGAAGGGCCAGAGGGAAAAGAGAAGAGGAGTTATGCTAAAGCTATGCTGCTCAGCACCCTGAGCACAGCCTCCCTTCCAGGAGGCCTCTGTGACCTGACCAGGGAAGCCAGTGAAATGGGGCCAGCTTGTTCCCAGCAAGGGCAGGTGGAAAGTAGAAAGTGTCAGGGACAGAAGACAACTCTTCCCAACACAGCTAAGGAGGACATCCCCAGGGGAAAGCCCAGGCTTGCATTCACTCTGTCCCCAGCGAATCAAGCCTTAGCCAAGGACAGCCATATTTCACAATGACCAGCAGCCTGGTGCTGGGTAAGTGAGAGAGGGACAGGAGAGAAGGAGGGGAGGCTGGCAGGTGGATTCCAGTCTCAGCTTTCTGAGTGTCACGTGGCCCTGGGCAAATCATTCTCTCTGGGCCTCTATTTTTCCCCAGCAAAAAAGGGGTGACATGTCTTTCCCTGCTTGCCAACCACAGAGCAGGTGATTGTCCTATTAATACAATAGTTGGATGAACCAGGTGAAATGGAATGATATTCAACTTTTTTTTTTTTTGATCTCTAAAGTCCACAGTTTTCATATGGTTCAACCCCTATGAACACCTTTCAAAATAACAGTGGTTACACTTCCTTGCACACTTTCTGTGAACCAGGAGCTATGTGGAATGTGACCTGTGTTCACCTCACGCACTGTCTCAGAGACTCGTGTTATCGCCCTGGCTCTTCCAATGAGGGAGCTAAAGTCCAAAGAGGTTACATAAGTTGCCCAAGATCACAAAACAGGATCTGGACTTAGGCAAATATTTGGGGGGTATTTCCTCAGTCCAGACTCAAAGTTCTTAATTCAGACTGTTTGTTCTGCTGGTGTATTTTTGTGGTGGCTCATGCAGGTCACATAATAGTTGTCAGACACAGAACTTAGCCTTGGCTTGTATAAAATGGCCAGAAATACGTATAAAGTGGTTTTCTTAGGCAGTGAATCATTTCAGAGTGGTGCCTCTCCCTGGTTATTGAAACCTCACCTTTTCACCATGTCACCTTAGCCCTCTGCGTGTATGTTAGTCACTAAGTCGTGTTCAACTCTTTGCAACCCCATGGACTGTAGCCCTGCAGGCTCCTCTGTCCATGGGATTTTTCAGGCAAGAGTACTGGAGTGAGTTGCCAGTTTCTTCTTCAGGGCATCTTCCTGGCCCAGGTCACTGGTTTTCTCATGTATCTAATGCGGGGTGGGGAGATATTTGGTGAATCGAATCAAGACATATTTTTGCATGTTGGTATCTTGAGAAGGGGGTTGTAACTTGCTATCTACTGAAGAATTTATATAATGCAGGAGTCTGTCTTTCCTTCCTCACCACCCCACTTCTCATTAAACAGATGGTGATGTTTATTATAATAGGAGAACCCTTAGAAGCAAGTTTGTTTCATCTAATATCTAGTTCATCTAAATGTGAACAGATTGAATGCACATAACAATCCAATGAGTAGAATTTATTACTATTATCCCCACTTTACAGCCAGGGAAACTGAGACAGGAGAAGTTAGATAACTTGCCCAAGGTCCCACAGTTAGCAAGTGGCAAAACTAGGATATCTGGTCCCATAACTTCATGGCAAATAGAAGGGGAAAAGTTGGAAGCAGTGACGAATTTCCTCTTCCTGGGCTCTGAAATCACTGTGGTTGGTGACTGCAGCCGTGAAATTAGAAGATGGTTGCTTCTTGTCAAGAAAGCTATGACAAACCTAGAAGTGTGTTAAAAAGCAAAGGCATCCCTTTGCCAACAAAGGTCCATATAGTCAAGGCTATGGTCTTTTCAGTAGTCATGTATGAATGTGAGAGCTGGACAATAAAGAAGGCTGAGCGCCAAAAAATTGATGCTTTCAAACTATGGTGCTGGAGAAGACTCTTGAGAACCCCTTGGACAGCAAGATCAAACCAGTCAATCTTAAAGGAAATCAACCCCGAATAGTCTTTGGAAGGACTGATGCTGAAGCTGAAGCTCCAGTAGTTTGGCCACCTGATACAAACAACTGACTCACTGGAAAAGCCCCTGAAGCTGGGAAGGATTGAAGGCAGAAGGAGACGTGGGCGACAGAGGATGAGATGGTTGTATGACATCACCGATTCAGTGGACATGAACTTGGGCAAACTCCGGGAGATGGTGAGGGCTGGGAAAGCCTGGCAGGCTGCAGTCCATGAGGTTACTAAGAGTCGGACATGACTTAGCAATTGAACAACAAGAAAACCAGGACAACTCCTTTACCAGCACCCTACTCTGCTCTGATTGCTCTTCTGTCTCTTTCCTGCCAGACTTCTCTTGACATTGTGCCAGGGACAGATGGAAGGGCAGGCTGGGGAGGGCTGCTGAAGACCTCAGTTCATGGAGGTTCCAAACCATCCTTGAAATGTATTAATAAAAAGGTGGAGAAAATTGTTCTGTGTGAGGATGAGTGCTGGGTGTGCTTGGAGAAACTACTTGGATGGCCTCTTGGGAGGAGAGTGAGACACACACCCCCCTGCCACAAGGGGCAGCCTGGGGGTGAGAAGGGTGAGGACCACTCACTCCTTCCCAGGGGAGGCATTCCACTTACTCCCTGGAAGGGAAATTTTCATTTCTCTCTCCTCTGCTCACATACTTCTGGCCACAAAGTGTGTGGATTTTCTCCCACACCAAGCAATTCTCTGACTTTCCAGACACCAACTGCATGTACTTAGTCACTCAGTCATGTCCAACTCTTTGCAACCCCATGGACTGTAGCCCACCAGGCTCCTCTGTCCATGGGATTCTCCAGGCAAGAATACTGGAGTGGGTGGCCATATCCTTCTCCAGGGCATCTTCCTGATCCGGGGATTGAACCCGTGTCCTCTGTGTCCCCTGCACTGGCAGGTGGGTTCTTTACCACCGTACACTTGGGAAGCCCAAGACACCAACTGGGTATCCTACAATTCAGTTCAGTTCTGATACTCTTACGGAACCAAACTTGGGTCTGCTTGCCACATACACAGCAAAGCCAGTCTACTGACACTGCGTTGTGGTGAAGCAAAGTCCAGCATTTATTGCAGGCACCAAGTGAGAGGAATGGGCAACTCATGCTCAAAAGACTAGAGCTCCCCAACAGCGTTCAACAAGGGTTTTAAAAGAAAGTGTTAGGGGAGAGGCTCTTAGGATGCGAGATCAGTTCATGGACCTTCTTCTGATTTGTTGGTGGTGGGGTAACAGGGGGATGTTTCAGAAATCTTGATCATAAACCTTCTGGTTTCAACTAGTCTAGGGTCTACAGGCTTGTGGTCAGCATGTCGTCCCCATCCTCCACCGAGGTACAGGTCTTAGTTTCTGCAGAACAACTCAAAGACAACCATCAGATTGCTATCTACATCCCTTCCGGAGGGACTAGGAGTCCTGCATCTATATTGTCCCACTTACTGACTGCTTAAGCTTGCTCTTTGGAACTCAAGGAAAGGCTTAGAAAGGTGCAAAGACCTTGCAGGGTCCTGCTCAGTTTCTTTCTCCCCTTTTCTTTGATACCCCTCAGTTATGAGGGAAACGGGTTGAACAAGAAAGGAAATAAACGTTTGGATAGATAGATTCATCATAAACTTGGTAAGGACACTTGGATTTAGGGGGACTCAGTTTCAACACTAATCAGGGTGAACATCAGATCCTGCAGGTTAAGGGCTCAGACCCACAAGACTGTCCCCAATGCAATGGCAATCACAAGTCCAGGTTGTCCCCTGTGCGTCCAACTCACCAGCTTTAAATCACAGACTCCCATAACCCCTTCTTTGGGTTTGACCATTTATTAGAACAGCTCAGAGAATTCAGAAGATCATTTACTTACTAGATTACCAGTTTAGCATAAAAGGATACAATTCAGGAATAGTCAGATAACAGTGATGCCCAGGGCAAGGTATGTGGGAAAGAGCACAGGACTTCCATGCCTTCTTTGGATCGGCCACCTACCCAGCACCTCCACATGTCCCAGCTCTGACTTCACTGAAAGCACCCTTACCTGGGCATGGCTGATTAAATCATTGTTTGTCATTAGTGACCAAGACAATCTCCAGCACCAGTTCCCTTCCCAGAGATGAAGGGGTGGAGCTGAAAATTTCAATCCTCTAATCACAAAGTCGGTCCCCATTCTGAGTGTATCCAGGAACCCCCAGCCAAGGGACATCTCATTCGTCTACAAAAAGACAAGTATCACTTTGGAGATCCCAGGAGTTTTTATGACCTGTGTTACCAGAAATGGAGGTAGAGATCAAGTACATGTTTCTTATTACAGTCAGTCCCCTACATACAAATGAGGTCTGTTCAGAGAGTGCCTTTGTAAGTCTGGTATATTCGTAAATCCAACAAAGTGAGCCTAGGTACTCAGCTAACACGATTGGCTGTATAGTACTGTACTGTAGTAGGTTTATATTACTTTTCGCACAAATAATACTTAAAAAAAAAACACAAAAAATAAAACATTTCTAATCTTACAGCACAGTACCTTGAAAAGTACAGTAATACAGTACAACAGCTGGCATACAGGGGCTGGCGTCGAGTGAACAGCCAAGAGTTACTGACTGGAGGGTGAGAAGAGGTGGGAGATGGTAGAGCTGAAGGATCTTAGGAGATGGAGGGCAAGCTGCAACTTCACGCCTGATGCTGATGGAACACACGTTCACAACTTGCAGCTTCGTGTGCAGGGCACTTACTGTGTATCACACTCACTATCTATGGTTTGCTTCAGGAGGCATGCAGGTTAGGCCGGAGCTGAATTGCTCTGGACAAAAGAAAGACCGCGTCCTGCCATTTACTGGCCCTCCCTGTTCACCCTTCGCCCACCCAGGGGGCGACCCTAGCATTTTTGAGCATGAACAAATGAAGGCCTACAGACCACTGTTCTAAATAACTAACCATTATACATCAAAAGCTTTTAAATAAAACTGACTCTTTAAAATTAACATTTGGGAAATTTAATCAATGGATTAAGGCTTGTTCAAAAGTTTGTAAAGCTATAAATCATTCACCATGCTAGCATTCAACCTCGAGCTGCTGATGCCAAGAATCAGATCCATGCCTAATGTGTGTTATATCTACCTATACATGAATTTAAGAGGAACATGAATGATTTCACATTGCAAAATATTTCTTGGCTACCACATGCAACTGTTGCAAATATTGCCTAGTTCTAATTCAGGAGGGCCTCCCCAACCACAGGTTGCAAAAAAAAAAAAAAAGTGGTTTCTCGTTACTATTGGGAAGCAAGGGCTAATGTGGTAAGAAAGTATGGCCTTTATGCAGAGAGGGAGGAATGAGAAAATTAATTTATCTGTCTTTTTCTGTAGTCAGATCCAAGCTCGTACACCCCACACACAGGGAGGTCAAATGGAGACAGAGTCTGGAGCAGAGAAAGCTAATCGAGGAGGTGCCAACACGGAAAATGGAGACTTACACCTGTCTCAAGTCCATCTGGTTAGCTGGCTGGGGCACAGGGTTTTTAGAGGCAGGAAGGGTGAAAAGGAGAGAGGTGTAGGATGCGTGATCAGCTTGTGAATCTTCTTCTGATTGGTTGGTGGGGAGGTAACAGCAACAGTTGTTTCAGAAATCTCCATCATCAGCTTTCTGCTTCCAGCTAGTCTGGTGTCTGCGTGCTCGTGGTCAGGATGTCGTCCCCATCCTCCACCTGGGTACAGGTAGGTCTAGTTTCTGCAAAACAACTTAAAAATAAACATCAAATCGTTATCAACATCCCTTCCGGAGGGACTAGGAGTCCTGTGTCCATGTTGTCCTAATCATTAACTGCTTGAGCCTGCTCTTTGGAACTCAGAGAAGGCCTAGGAGACATAAGCCTTCCTACCACACCCCCCTTTTTTCTATCAACAAGAAATGGAGGGTTTTTATTTTACCTGGGAGGGCCTTGCAGGGTCCTGCTAGGTTTCACTACCTCTAAGTCCACTCAAATCTTCCCTGGACTCGGAAGTGGGTCTGAAGGGATGAAGGCATCAGCCTCCATGACTCTGAGCCCATCACATGCTCCAGCCACACGGACCGTCCTAATCCTGCCGCTATCTCCCGTGCCAGCAGTAGCATCGCCTTCAAAACCTCGGGGTGTTTGGGAAGAGCATCTGGTGTTTCAGGGAGAGAGCAGAAGATGGGAAGACTTGTTCCCCTGGGCTCTGAACATGGTTGGCTGTGACAGAAGGCATTTAGGGTTATGGGTCACCCTGTGCCAGTACCAGGCGGCAGATCCCAAGTGACAGAGGTGCTTGTGTGTTGTTGCATGAACGTGTGTGTGTGTGTGTGTGTGTGTGTGTGTGTGTGCGTGTCCATGTGTGTGATATGTAGGGACCTGGAAAGATCTGGGCTCTAGGTAAGAACCTCACTGGCCCCGGTCTGATGGTAGCAGTGTGCCCACATGGCATTCAGCATGTCCTTACATAGTGTCTTGAAACTGCCCACTTCCATCATCTCACACCTGGACCACTGCAACTGCCCAGCTGCTCTGCCAAGTTCGTTCTCCTGTGCTTGTCCTCCCCGTCCCCTGTTCTTCTCACTGCAGACAGTGGGCTCTCTCTAAAGGGCAAATCTGATACTACCCCTCTGCACACACCTCACTTAAAATCTTTCTGTTTCTCCCCAGTGCCTCAGAGGACACTGCAAACTCCTTGGCCTGGTTTCCATGCTCTGCAGCTTGGGTTCCCACCAGAGCACCACCCCCAGCATCAGCCTCCATCCCTCTGACCCCATCACAGGCTCCAGTCACATAGACTGTCTTGATCCTTCTTGTATCACCCTCTCCCTTACCTGCACTGTTCCCTCCTGAAGTGTTCCAATCGTGTTTGCAAGACTCCAGTTAAAGCAATGCAAGTTCAAGACACTAGCTGAGCTGATAAAAACAGAAAAAGAAGGGAAATTCTAGTTCTGACAAGGATGTGGAGGGAGAGACTCATTTCTGCATTGCCATATCAGTACAGCATTAAAGGTTGTTAAGTGCTTTTTGATTTATCATGGTTTTGCTTTCTCTCTTTTGGGGGAGAAGTTTTTTTTTTTTTTTTTAAATCAACTTAATTAAGGTATACTAGGCATACAATAAGAGCTTCCCCAGTGGCTCTATGGTAAAAGAAACCCCCTGCAAAGCAGGAGTCACTGCAATGCAGGAGTCACTGGAGACATGGGTTTGATCCGTGGGTGGGGAAGATCCCCTGGAGGAGGGCATGGCAACCCACTCCAGCGTTCTTGCCTGGAGAATCGCATAGACAGAGGAACCTGGTGGGCTAGGTCCGTGGGGTTGCAAAGAATCGAACACGACTGAAGCAACTTAGCATGCACAGCATACAATAAAATTCACACGTTTTCAATTTCCAGCTCAAAGAGTTTCACAAATGTACATATCAATACGTGTGTAACCACCACCAGAATGAAAATATAGAACACAGTCATCTACTTCAAAAAGTTCTCTCATGTCCCTGGGCAAATTGCCAAGGCAACCACTGATCTGATTTCTACCATTATCATTAGTTTTGACTGTTCTAGAACTTCATTTAAGTGGAGTCACACTGTCTGTGTGCTGGGTTAGTTCTTTTTTTTTTAATGTTTATTTATTTGACTGCACCGAGTGTTAGCTGCAGCAGCTGGGATCTTAATTACAGCGTGTGGGATTTCGTGTGGCCTGTGAACGCTTAGCTGAGGAATGTAGGATCTAGTTCCCTGACCAGGGATGGAACCCAGGCCCGCTCATCAGGAGCATGGAGTCTTAGCAACTGGACCACCTGGGAAGTCCAGTCCCTAAGCTGTTGAGTCTAGCTCCTTTCTTTTTTTTTGGCGGGGGGATGGCTGCACTGGGTCTTCGCTGCCATTCACGGGCTTTCTCTAATTGCAGTGAGCAGGGGCTACTCTTCCCAGTGGTGTGTGGGCTACTCTTTCCTGTGGTGTGTGGGCTACTCTTCCAGTGGTGTGTGGGCTACTCTTCCCTGTGGTGTGTGGGCTCCTCACTGTTGCAGAGCACAAGCTCTAGAGAGTGAGCTCAGTACTTGTGGCACACGGGCTCACTTGTCCCACTGCGTGTGGGATCTTCCTGGACCAGGGATTGAACCTATGTTCCCTGAATTGGCAGGTGGACTCCGAACCACTGGACCATCAGGGAAGCCTGAGTCCGGTTTCTTTCGTTCAGCATGTTTTTGAAATTCATTTATGTTGTTGTATATATCCACAGTTCATTCTTTTTTTGTTGCTAAGTATTATTCCATTGTATAAAAATAACACAGTTTGTGTTTCCATTTTCCTTTTGACAGATACCTGAATTGTTTGTAGCTTGGGGGCTATTTATTTTTATTTATTGGGGGGAGCTTTTAAATATCACTAAAGTCTTGTATTTTTAAAGACATATGTTTTTCTTTCTCTTGAAAGAAATTTGGATGGTCTCTGATATATCTTCAGAGGAAAAATTACAATCTAAAACGCTATAGGCAACTGCCTATAAAGTTGGAAATAAAGTTGGAAAAAAAAAAAAACAAAATAAAATGCTCTAGGTATAAAGAGAGGACATGTTTATGGAAGTTAGAATCCAGGAAGTGAATGGAAGACTATTTATTTTTATTTATTGGGGGGAGCTTTTAAATATCACTAAAGTCTTGTATTTTTAAAGACATATGTTTTTCTTTCTCTTGAAAGAAATTTGGATGGTCTCTGATATATCTTCAGAGGAAAAATCACAATCTAAAACGCTATAGGCAACTGCCTATAAAGTTGGAAATAAAGTCTCAATAAAGTTGGAAAAAAAAAATAAAATAAAATGCTCTAGGTATAAAGAGAGGACATGTTTATGGAAGTTAGAATCCAGGAAGTGAATGGAAGACTATTCATCCATTCAAACTACAACCGCTGACTACACAGACACAGGAAAAATTATGCAAATATATGAAATGAATAAGAATACAAAATTGTAAGCCTATCATAATAATATTTTTGAAATCTATTTATATAGATAAAGATTTGACTCCATCACATAGAAATGCAAATGAGCAGAGGAATTATTTATTCCATGGTTTATACTGAGTGTCTGCTCCTTGCTGGGCACTGTTCCAGGACTGGGAACATATGGGTGAAAAGAAAGGCAAGCTCCCTGCTCAACCAGCAGGGGGTGGAGAAAACACAGGGACCATTTCCTGTTTCAGATGTTGCTGCTGCTGCTGCTGCTAAGTCGCTTCGGTCGTGTCCGACTCTGTGCGACTCCATAGACAGCAGACCACCAGGCTCCCCCATCCCTGGGATTCTCCAAGCAAGAACACTGGAGTGGGTTGCCATTTCCTTCTCCAATGCATTAAAAGTGAAAGTGAAGTTGCTCAGTCGTGTCCAACTCTTCAGGACCCCCTGGACTGCAGCCTACCAGGCTCCTCCGTCCATGGGATTTTCCAGGCAAGAGTACTGGAGTGGGGTGCCATCGCCTTCTCTGAGAGGCGGTTTAAGTAGTATCAGATAGGCCAAAATATTCATTCATCTCTTGTAACATCCTAGGGAAAAACTCGAGTGAACTTTTTGGCCAACCCAATACATTTGCTTCTCTGGTGGCTCAGATGGTAAAGAATCTGTCTGCAGTGTGGGAGACCTGGGTTTGATCCGTGGGTTGGGAAGATCCCCAGGAAAAGGGAATGGCTACCCACTCCAGTATTCTGGCCTGGAGAATTCTACGGACTGTATAGTCCACAGAGTCGAAAAAAGTCAGATACAACTGAACGACTTTCACTCACTCACTCAATACTGGAAATAGACATTCAACTTAGAGGTCCCTTTCTTTTGGAAATGTCCCTGCCTCCAGGATTGAGTTGGGGCCTCTCTGGATTTTTGTTGTTTCACAGATGTCCCCACACTCATTTGGGATTGATCCCATGTTTGCCCATACCTCCTACCCCTAAATCTCTCCCCCACTCATTCCCATATACACCACACTCTCCTGGGAACTCTCTAAGTTGCCTTCAGCACTTGATTTACAGCAGTTCCTTTAAGAGAGTTGGACTATAAAGGAAGCTGAGCACTGAAGAATTGATGCTTTTGAACTGTGGTGCTGGAGAAGACTCTTGAGAGGCCCTTGGACTGCAAGGAGATCCAACCAGTCCATCCTAAAGGAGATCAGCCCTGGGTGTTCATTAGAAGGACTGATGTTGAAGCTAAAACTCCAATACTTTGGCCACCAAATGCGAAGACTCATTTGAAAAGACCCTGATGCTGGGAAAGATTGAAGGTAGAAGAAGGGGACAACAGAGGATGAGATGGTTAGATGGCATCACTGACTCAATGGACCTGAGTTTGAGTAAACTCCAGGAGTTGGTGATGGACAGGGAGGCCTGGCATGCTGCAGTCCATGGGGTCGCAGAGTCGGACATGACTGAGTGACTGAACTGACTGACTGACCTTTAAGTCTTGGTGCTTAATAGAACAGGAATTCAATGAAAACAGGAGACTTTGTTTACAGGCCCCTCGATCATTATCTAAACACATTAACTAGTACCACTCGGGTCCAAACCTTTGGACCCTGGTAACTCCTCCAGGTTAGGGACCCAAATTAGACCCAGGCTTGCAAGATTTACCTACAGCTGGCTTTGCAGGAAGGACGGAAGGATTTGTGCAAAACATTTCACAAGAGTGCCGGATTGTGTCACAACTGGGTCCTAGGGACCCGCCCACAGCTCCTTTAAAAGTCACTGACGTCTTCCAACCCCCAGCTTGCTTGGCTGCAGGTGTCTCCTGGTCTTAGCATGGCACTGCTTTGGGCTCTCACTGTCCTGAGCCTCCTTCCCCTGCTCGATGCCCAGAGCCCCGAGTGTGCCAACCTGATGACGGTGGCGCCCATTACCAATGCCACCATGGACTTGGTAAGTGCCTGACTCCCTGAGCACCATGGGCAGCTGCTTCCCTCCCTGGGCTTTCCTTTGCCCTCCTGATACCTCCCTTTTCTCTCCTGGGGCCTGGGCTGAAATTTTGATGAGCCTCCAGAGACATTTCTCGGCCTCTAAACTCAGATGTCTACTTGCAAGATCCCTCAGCAGGGAACAACTCTGTCCTAGGTGGGGAGCGGCTGCCCAGGGGCTGGGGGGGCATTTGGAGAGATACCTGGTTCCCTGAGTGAGCTCTTGTATGATCACTCCTCATCCGGGGCCCCAGTCTCCTTGTTTGCAAAAACGGGACAGAGATCTGCTGTCTCATCCCAGCTAACTATCAAGGATTTGGCTCCATCACCAATTCCTGGCTTCTCCCCAGCTCTCTGGCAAGTGGTTTTATATCGGCTCCGCTTTCCGAAACCCCGAGTACAATGAGTCGGCTAGAGCAATCCAGGCGGCTTTCTTTTACTTTGAGCCCAGGCACGCGGAGGACAAGCTGATCGCCAGAGAGTACCAGACCATGTGAGAGCCCACACCACCAGCCCCAGCTTCTGGCTTTCACTCCCAGCTGCAGAAAATCCTTAAGCGAGTCCAACTTTCCTCCTGGCCTCAGCCTCAGCCTTCCCATTGATGGAATTGCGGTGGGGGGGGGGGGGGGGGTGGATACTGACTCTAATTATCATCTGACTCGTTGACTGCGATGAGCGATCGAGCACTTCTCTTTGACCGCTTTCTGTTTTTCTCCCTGCTTCTATCCGGCTGTAGTGCAGACAAGTGCGTCTACAACTGCAGCTTCATAAAAATCTATCGTCAGAATGGAACCTTGTCTACAATTGGTGAGAGCCAGCCTTCAGGTGGAGGGCTGCTGTATGGAGAGGGGAGATGGTGGGTTGTCCAGCCTCAAGGAGGGGGCCCGGAGGACTTCTTATATCTCTGCGGTCCTTGCACCTGCACACAGCAAATAATCAGTAATAACTGCCAGCATTTTCAAGTTCTTGCTGTGTGCCAGGCACTGTTCGAAGTGCTTTACATTTAATCCCCTTCATACTCACTAACAACCCTAGGAGGACATTATAGTGATCAGATGGGGAAACAGAGAAACTGAGATGTCAAGGAGTTTCCCCAAGGTCACACAGCTTATAATTAGAACTAGGATCTAAACCCCAGGCTGGCTCCAGTCCTACGTCTCAGTCAGTTACTCCGTATCTTCTGCGAGCTAAAGGTGGGAGCCTGTATGGGGCAGGCAGTGGCTTCACCCACGTCCCACTAACACTGCAAAGAGGGCGCCCACTAGGAGCTGGTGAAATTGAACAGATGTCACTTTGCAGCCCCGAGGCTCCTGTCTGAGTCTGGTTTCCTCATCTGTAAAATGGGGAGATAAAGGCCTTGACAACCACGGTCCACATGAGGCTCCTGAGATTGTACACATGGAGGGCACTCGGTGCAGAGCCTGGCACATGGCAGGAGCGCGGGACCAGTGGCCCCAGGGAACCCCTGGCCTTCCTGGACTGGCTGTGTGGCCTTGGGCACATCCCTGTTCCTAGCCCATGAGATGGGGAACTGTGTGGTTTCCCGTGGTCTCACCAGAGTCTTCTCTTTTTCAGAGTCGGACAGAGAACACTTTGCTGACCTGCTGCTCAGCAAGCACTTCAGGACCTTCATGCTTGCTGCCTCCTGGAATGGCACAAAGAATGTGGGGGTGTCCTTCTATGGTAGATGTCCCAAACCCCCACTCCACCCAAGCCTCACCCCAGGACCACCACTCCCCGGGCTAGGTTCCCCAGAACCCCAGCCCTCCCTGGCCTCCCACTTAGGCCTCCCACATCCCCACCTGTCCCCTTGGTCCATCTTGTAGCTGACAAGCCGGAGGTGACCCAGGAGCAGAAGAAAGAGTTCTTAGATGTCATCAAGTGCATAGGCATCCAGGAATCAGAAATCACATACACCGACGAGAAGAAGGTGAGTGCAAGGAGGATGGGGTGGTGCTCACCCTGAGGGTGGCCCCACCTTGGGCAGCCTCAGAGGCCTAGAGAGGGGAGCTGTCCGTCAAGGCTTCACAGCGAGACAGGACCTCCTGATCAAGCACCGGCTTCCCTGAAGGACCCCCGGGGGATGGATGAGTGTCCAGGAGGGAAGAGTCACTGGGAAATCAGAGAGGATGCCTGGAGCACGTGGGGGGATTGGAAAACCTAACAGGGGAGGGAAGAGCAGAGCCAAGTTGCAGCAAACGGAGAAGAGAATTCCTTGTATGTACAGGGAATGATCATTTACAGCTGCTGCCTGCCACGCCCCAGGCCTCTAATGCCTGTGTGACGGGCAATAGGTCTCATGGTTTTGGAGTCACCCCAACCGCAAGTCTAGGACTGCTGTCCCGATTTTTGCTATAACAGAATTTTCTGTGTCCTCTTAATGCTTTCCTTTAAATCTGTGTTAAATGAAAGGCTTTACTTGGTCTTGTCCTGTGCACTATCTGAAGTCACAGAGCTGATGAGCTGGCTACCCTTTCTTGATATACGTGGAATACTATCACGATTATTAAAATCAAAACATCTCCATCTGCCTGCCACTGAAGGTCATTTCCCATGACCACTAGCGGCACAAATCACCGCCCCCCATTTTCGGGAACCTCAGAAAAGAGCTTATGAACACAGGCACGGGAGTTGGTCCTGCGGCCAGCAGCCTACCTCCCCCATCGCGCTGGCTCGGGGGACAGGCCCCAGGCTGCCCTGACCCTCCCCCTCATCATCTTCAAAACGGTGCGAGGAATCCAGGAGATAACAGAAGGGCAGACAGGGCGTGAGTGCTCAGACACGCCAGTTGTTGAGGGTTTGAGCCTCTGTTTCAGTGCTGAATAAGCTGAGATATGGAGAGAGAAAATAACCTGCCCATGGTCACCCAGCCGGAGCCCTGCGTGGGCTGGTGCCACAGTCCAGAGCTCATTCCCCTCCGAAGACCCAGAGTCTCTTTCTGGCCGGCCCCTCCCCTCACCCCCGCTCCGTGCCCGCTGCCAGGCCTGGCCCGTTGGTCTCCTGAGCTCAGCCGGCCCTGCCTCCTGCCCAGCCCAGCCCACCCCTCCCTGGCCATGTGCTGTCTTCTCCCGCTAGGATGCGTGTGGGCCGCTGGAGAAGCAGCACGAGGAGGAAAGGAAGAAGGAGACAGAAGCGTCCTAGTACTGGGCCAGGATCCTGGGGGCTACGAGGGCCCACCCACAGCCCCCTGCTCACCCTTTGTAACTCAGTTCCCTTGGTTGCATCAATAAAGTTTGTTTTGGTGCAGTCAGGTTGTCCTTTGAGCGTTCATTCATTCATTCATGTGCCCGCCTGAGTCAACTGAGGTCAGCCCTGGCTGATCAGCTGCCCTGAGTGGATCCCTGGATGGAAAAGCCCTTGCTGTAGTCCCCAGCACATGTACCAGAATGGACAGCCATATGCACTGAGTGCCCAGTGCTGGGAGTGCTGGGAGCCCAGCACAGGGAAGGTTCCTTCTAGTGGGGAAGTCTGGGAAGGCTACCTGGAAGGGGCGCCTGAACCACTCTAGAAAGATTAGAGCTTGATAGCACCTGCTGTTCCCACTGAAGCCAAAGATCTGTTTAAGGAATATCGAGGTAGAGGACCGTGAGCAGGAGGTCAGGCAGAGAGAGGGTGGTGAAGACTCAGGAGTGTGGTGCCAAGCACCAGGGTCCTCACTTTATTAATAGATGTCACCCTGGCCATCTGAGGAGGTGAGTTGGGAGGGGCAAAGCAGGAGGCAGGGAGACCGGCTCGGAGTCTTCCGTGAGCATCCTGGAAGAGGCAGGTGCCGGGGGCAGGGCAGGGGCCGGATGGAGGCTCAGGGGACTCGGGGCCAGGCCAGAGGGGCTGTGTGTCTCCTTGAGGTGTCCCCAGAGTGCCCGCCTGTCACCCAGAAGGAAGAAAGGACACCTAAGGGTAAGGAGGGTCTCTCAAATCCAGACAACTTACATATGTGATCGGAGCTCTCGTCATGGAGCCATGTCCAAGGCAGACCCACTCAGAGGTGCAAAGAGGACTGAGAGTCTGAAGCCAGGAGTTGAGCAAGGAAGGCTCGTGTCTGGGACTTCCCTGGTGGTCCAGCGGCTAAGAATCCATGCTCCCAATGCAGGGGGCCTGGGCTCAATCCCTGGTCAGGGAACAGATCCCATATGCGGCAACAAAGGTCCCACGTGCAAACTAAGGCCCCAGTGCAGCCAAATAAATAAATAAATAGATAAACATTAAAAAATAAAAAAGAAGGCTGTCCTCCTTCCAGACCCAAGCGTTCTGCGATATATGGTCACAGGAGAAAAGCAGCATGATGCACGTGGCAGAGAAGTTGGACTGAATAATTCAAGTATTCTGTGTACACAGGTCCTAAGCCATCTGGAGAGAGAGGACCATAACCCTCGCTCTTGAAACCCAGTCCTGTGGCTCACACACCTGCATCCTCCAAAGAGCCACACCCCCAAGACTCCAGCATCCTTTGTCCAAAGCTGCAGCCATGCTGTGCCCGGGGCAGTGAGGCTGGAGACACTGCCCTGGGTCCCTACCTTGGGCTCTGCCTTCCCATCCACGTCCCATGAGGGTGTGGGCCTGGAGGCTCAGAACCTACAAGATATCCTTCATCTCAGCAAGATGCCATTGTCAACTCTCCTGAGAAGGATCAGCTGAAAAATGAAATCGAAATGGGGTCCAGAGAAGCAAGTGAGATGAGAGGTGGGAAAGACTGAAGAAAAGGCCAAGGGAAGAGGAAGCAGGAGTCAGGGAGAAAATGTCATGGAGGTTTAGGGAGAATAAAACAGTTACAAAGAACACAGACTTTGGAGTCAGACCATCGCAAGTTCCGGTAGACAGAACCTCGGTCTCCTCATCAATAAAATGGGGGCACACTTAGCTCAAGGATTGGCATCTAGGAGACGCTCAGTCAATAGTAGCTGTTGTTTGGTGTCAAAAGGAGCACTGGAAAGAGAGTCCAGGCGCGTGCTCACCCAGACACCAATTTGCTCACAATGTCTCACAAGAGAGGCTTGGCCAGACGGCCTCTCCTCGCAGCCCCGTCCAGCAGAAAGCTTCACGGTTCTGAGTGGGTAAAGTTGGAGAAACAGATGGCACCAAGAGGCAGGCAGGTCAAGTCTGGAAATGCGCGCCCAACCTGCCCTCCGGGGGAGGGCTCCGCTCAGTGCTGAGTCTTTTGTACCCTAACGTGACCTTAAAAACCATAAGTGGATGACATACACCAGAGATGTGGGTGGGTTTGCGAATGTTTGGGGTGTTCTTTGACCTCCATTTCTTAAGATTACTATGTAGGACTTCCATCGCGAGCCAGTGTTAGGACTCCATGCTGCCACTACAGGGCACGCAGGTTCAGTCCCTGGTCAGGGAACTAAGATCCCACGTGCCACGTGGCATGGCCAAAAAATACAAATAAAGAAATTTTAAAGATCAATATTCACTCTTATTTATTTGCTCTCATAACGAAAATAGACTTTTTTTTAATGCCCCAAATATACAAATATCAGTGATGCACACACATTCCAGAAAAGCTGAGGTCTGAGCTGCTACACGGTTGGGGAGCAGATGGCCTGGCCTCAGGGGCACACACCAGGAGCTGGCAGGAAGCTGGCCACTGGCCCAGTTCCACAGGGGTCCGAGGGGAGAGCCAGGGGTCTCAGCATGAGGTACTGAGGCGGGACCGTGGTAGACAACTTTCCGGGGCCCCCAGTGGGGTGTCTCCATCGCAGCAAGCCCGTGGGAAAGGCTTCTTGATCATGGGGAAGCTGGGTGCTTCTAAGATATTCCAATGGCCTCAAAGTACCCCACAGACCGACCACCAGTCACCAGAAGGAAAGTCCCCAGCCACGTCCTTCCCAGAGACGCCTACTCTGGAGTGGCTGGTCACAGGTGGGGGACAAGTTTTCACCAGAGACCCTGGCCCCATCCCCTCTTATCTGGCCTCCTAAGAAGGATTCAAGGCCAGAAAAATGCCTCAGTTAAAGAAAAAAAAAAAAAAACAACAACCTGTCCATCATATATAAAATACATATTATTAGCTGGAGATGGACGCGTGCAGGCCAGGGGCCTCCCAGAGATGGCGTCTGGGCAGAGGGTGGCCTCAGTCCCAGCCTCAACCTCCTTCAGGGCTAGGAAGTGGCTTCTCTGAGTCACCCACTGCCACTTGTTCCGTTTTGGAGGCACGGAGGCTGAGAAGGCAGGGCCCGGGGCGGAGGGAGCCTTCCTCGTGAGGGTCTGCGGGGCCTCTGGGAGTGGCTCAGCGCCCTCTGGCCTGGGGCGGGGGGCGACTGCCAGCCCCCTGCCCGCCACGCATGCCTGAGCCTCGAGCGCAGTCAGAAGAGGCAGGAGCCCCGCAGGCTGCGGGCCTGGCGCAGCTCGGCCGACAGCGAGCGGCTCATGTGCTGGGTGGTGGAGCGGACGCTCTCGGCAGCCTCGACCGCCCGGCTCAGGGCCTTGTTGAGCTCCTCCAGGTCCTTCAGGTCCAGCTGGACGGAGTGCCGGGGTCCCCGGGCCGGCCGGGAGCAGGCTGTGGGGGGCCACTCGGTGGCTGCTCGGACTGAGGGGGCTGAGGTAGGTGCTGGCGGCGCGTAGTACCTGCAGGGAGAGATGGGTGAGTTTCCCGACCACGGGGACGCCTTGGGGCGCCTCAGGCCCGGCTCGGTCCTTGGCCCCTACATTCTGAGCCTCGGTTTCTTCACCTCCAAAATGGGAAAAATATCCCCCGCCAAGGGATGTGTTGGAGGGATGAAGCCAGAACAATGCTCGAAAGCAGTCAGTGCCATCTATCCATTCATTGAACAAATACGTACTGACCTTATACTAAGTACCGACTGGTGTGCTGGGGCCTGCGGTTACCATGGTGAATGAACAACCCTGCCTGCTGCCTTCCTGGAGCATCTAGTCTGGACGCCTGGTCTCAGGGAGACCAGGACCACCCCAGGTTCTGGAGCAAGCCTCCTTCACCAGAGAGGTAATGCGTGGAGTCCTATTTGTCAGGTGTGGAGTGATAGAGAGGCGTGACAATAATAATTAGGATGCTGCAGGAGTGCGATGGTCTGGCTCCTCTCACCCAGAGCAGGGGGTGGAAGTGCGTCCTTCCCAGCCCGGTCCTGCGGGAATGTGGGGGTGTTGTTTAAAAGTCCTGGGGGAAATGGGCAGAGGAGCCACGAGATGAAGCACAGATTTCCCCACGAAGTGACTCCTGCATTCATCCAAAGATGCCCAAGTTTAGGGTTCAAGGAAACTACTGCTGGGCAAGAAGCAGTGGCATCTGTGACGTGGAATACAGTGTGTCGAGGGGGACAGACTGAAAGATGGGGACAAAGAAGTGTTTTGCCTAAATGGAGCAGGAATGAGTTTAGGAAGACTTGGCTGGAGACATTCGCTGGTGTGTTGCTTGGCATGCGGTAAACTCCAGTCTTACTGCTGATCCTTCACTTTCTAATTTGCATTATTGCACAGTGTGCTATGCTAGGATCTGAACAGATGTCTCTCCAAACAAGATAAACAGATGGCCAACAAGCACATGAAAAGATGCTCAATATCATTAGCCATCAGGGAAATGCAAATCAAAACTACATGAGATGCCACTTCACACACTCCCCACCCACTGGGTTGGCTAAAAACAAAGACAGATAGCAGTGAGTTTTGTGAGAGGATGTGAGAGACTGGAACCCTCATACACTGCTGGTGGGAATGTGAAACGGTGCCACTAGTTTGGAAGGCAGTTTGACTGTTGCTCAAACAGTTAAACACAGTGCCTAGCCCAGGACTGGAATCTTCATCCTGGGTACCCACAGGCCAGCCTCTGAGATAAGTGCTTTACTAGCACTACCTCATTTATTTCGTAGGTACTTTTATGCTTATTTTACAGATGAGTGAAGTGATGCTCAGAGAAGCTAAGGGATGCAGAAGGCTGCCTCGAATCCTGGTCATTCCTCTTGGCCACCCGCATGACCATGAACAAGCTACATCACTTTCAAGGGCTCCATTTCCCCCAGAAAACAGCCACACTTAGCTACCTCCCAGGGTAGAGCCAATAGGAAAACACAGGTAAAAAGCTCTGTATGTCTGCTGCTGCTAAGTCGCTTCAGTCGTGTCCGACTCTGTGCGACCCCATAGACGGCAGCCCACCAGGCTCCCCCGTCCCTGGGATTCTCCAGGCAAGAACACTGGAGTGGGTTGCCATTTCCTTCTCCAATGCATGAAAGTGAAAAGTGAAAGGGAAGTCTCTCAGTCGTGTCCAACTCTTCGCGACCCCATGGACTGCAGCCCACCAGGCTCCTCCGTCCATGGGATTTTCCAGGCAAGAGTACTGGAGTGGGGTGCCATTGCCTTGCTGCTGCTGCTGCTGCTAAGTCGCTTCAGTCGTGTCCGACTCTGTGCGACCCCATAGACAGAAGCCCACCAGGCTCCCCCGTCCCTGGGATTCTCCAGGCAAGAACACTGGAGTGGGTTGCCATTTCCTTCTCCAATGCATGAAAGTGAAAGGTGAAAGGGAAGTTGCTCAATCGTGTCCAACTCTTCGAGACCCCATGGACTGCAGCCCACCAGGCTCCGCCAATCCATGGGATTTTCCAGGCAAGAGCACTGGAGTGGGGTGCCATTGCCTCTTGGTGCCCTATAAATAACAGCTACTGAGGATTCTCCCAGAATCAGGGGGCTGGGGCAGTACTCGATTTAAACCCACAGCTAATTAGCTCCCAGTAGATCCTGATACATATCATCTGAACCGAATGAATGAATGGGCTTCTTGAACCCAGTTCTCTCCTTTAGGGACAGACGAGCTAGTGTAACTACTGGATTCCCACACACCCCTGCCTTCTGATAATTTGATGACCAGACTGACCTGAAAGTTACCCCGAATTCCCCATAGGGCAGATGCTACAGAACAGAACAACAACAACCAGAAAACCCCACTAAACCGAAAAATTTGCTAGAAACTAGAAAGCCGGACTAGAAAGCCTCTAGTTCAGAGGTTATAAGGCGGCTGGCCAGCAGGTGGCAGCACAGGCCCACTCAGCTTTCTAAGGCTTTCCCGGCCGCAACCCCTGAGCATATTCAGTCCTGCTTGACTGGCCGCTGGAGAAATGTAGTGTCATCAGTCCCAATTTAAGTAGTATTAGAAGCACTATGGCGACTGGCCGCCCTGACCCACTTATTTTAAAGTGAAGGAAACCGGTATAGAACTAGCTGACAACAGTCTGCAGAAGAAGACAAATCTCCTAATTCCAGGGTCTGGGCTTTTATTCCCTGCACAATCCTATCCTGTTGAAAGCACCTTCCCTCATTTCTCTCCTTACTGACAACAATACTGAACGGTGGCAGCATCCACGGCGATGGCACAGCTGCCATTTATTCAGCAAAGAGCATGTGCCAGCATGCACTACAAACCCCACAAACATCTCATGCCACCTGCCTCATCTAATCCTCACACCAACTGTATGCGACCGAGACCTGACCCCATTTAACAGAGAGGGAAACAGGCTCAGAGAGGAAGTAGCTTTACCAAGGCCACAGCAATCATAAAGGGCAGACAGGATTCCAGTGCAGCTCTGATTCTAAAACCTAAGCCTTTTTCACTTCGACTCCTGTGTCTTCTGTCTTAACCGATGTTACATCCGAATGTAACATGTAAACAGCGATTGCTCATCCTACCATGGACCAGACTGGTGTGCCTCTGAACTGGCAAGACCACTGGGAGCAAGGAAAGTCTGAGAAACTGTCTCAGCCAGGAGGAGCCTGGGAGATGTGATAACTAAATGTATGTGGTTCCTTGGGGCGGCAGATCCTGGAACAGAAAAAGGACTTCAGGAAAAAACTGCAGAAGCCGAAGTAAACTGTGGACTATAGTTAATACCCATGTATTAATAATGGTTCACTAACTGCACACGGACCATGTCAAGGTGTGCGTGTGTGTTAGCTGCCCCGTTGTATCCAACTCTTTGCGACCCCATGGACTGTAGCCCACCTGGCTCCTCTGTCCATGGAATTTTCCAGGCAAGAATACTGGAGTGGGTTGCCATTTCCTTCTCCAGGGGATCTTCCTAATCCGGGGATTGAGCCAAGTCTCTTGCATCTCCTGCACTGGCAGGCAGATTCTTTACCACTGTGCTACTTGGGAAGGTTACCATATCAAGGTAAGATGGTAGTATTAGAGGAGACTGTGTTTGGGGTGTATATGAGAACTCTCTGTCTTATCTGTTCCTTTTCTCTATAAATCTAAAACTGTTCTAAAAATAAAGTCTATTTTTTTTTTAAGTGAGGGCATTAGTTGCTTGCTAAGAAGACTCACAAGGAAATGGGAAATGATTAGGGTTCTAAGTCCCCATGAGGGCAAGGCCCTCTGCACCAGGCTCCTTCACTGTTGGGTCCCCAGGGTCAAGCAGTCTCCCTGGTACCCAGGGAGCATTCAAGGTTTGTTGAGTGACTATACAAGTGTTGGGGAGAAACACAGGAGTACTCAGTGCTGAGTTCTCAGCTACCCAGCTCAGGGCTGAATGCTATTAAGCGATTCAAACAGGCAAGGAGGGCTGGAAGGGAAGGTTCTTACACAGTGGCTGATGGATAAGGCAGGACGGGAACCGAGGAGATGTAGGCAAAGGCAGGAGGGGCTGGTGCCGAGGGTGCAACAGCCAGATACCACAGTCCAGGAGGTGGCCGGGGTGGCGACCCTGCCTGCTTGCTCCTCTGCTTGGGGCTGGACATTGAAGGTGCATTTCTGCTGGTGGCGGCCTTTTCTGGCGCTGTCAGGGAGGGACAGTAGAGACACAGTCTCACAACCTGGGAAGATCTGGCAGAGAACAGAAGGCCCCCAGCCCCGCCAACCCCACTGGAGCGGGGGCTGGCCATGCAGGGAGTGCCTCGCTTTGGGAAGCCAGCTCGCATCCAGTTTGCTCCACCCCAGATTGGGTGAGCTGCCACCCTGGGTAAACCCCCTCCCAGGGCCCCAAACCCAAATCCAGGGGAGCAGCGGGAAAGAGACAGAGCATCAGTCCTACCAGAGGTGGCTGAGTCTGGGCCATCCCCCTCAGAGGGGGACCCAACTTGACTACACAGGGGACATCGCAAGGTCTCACTGCGAGACGGTCCCAGGGGGCCCCTGCTGACAGCACCACCTGGAAGAGGAGGCAGGGAGGTCAGCAGAGGGTGATGTCTGAGCCACCAGGCCCCGCCGCAGGCCTCCCGCGGCACTGAGCTCCTCTCAGGGACCACTGCAGAGGAGACAGGCTGCCTCCACTGGGCAACAGTGCTGATGGGTTACCATGGCAGGGAGAGGCACCTCATGAGCCAGGCCCTCTGCTCAGAGTCTTCATTTATTGATTGACTGAATCCAACAAGCCACTGAACTAGCTGGCTCTACCACTTGTGAGCTGTGTGTGCTTCGGCAAGTCACTTGACCTCTCTGAGCTCATGGGAATGGTAATAAAATGGACAAAACCTACTTCCTAGGGTTGTGAGGATAATGCTTGTAAAAGCCTTATCATGTTGCTAAGTAAGGGCTTAATAAACGACAGCACCATCAGTATCATCACCATTGCTTGAAAGAGCCTCAGAGACCATCTCCAAACCTTTCATTATAGATGTGGAGCCCAAGGCTCAGAGAAGTTAAGGAACTTGTCTGATGTCACACAGCATGTCAGTGGCAGAACCAGGACTAGAACTTGGTGTCCATGTTCTCAGGCCACTGCTCCCCCCACTACTCTTCCCCTAAACCCTTGGGTTTGGGGGAGAGGGTGGGGAGGGCAGAAGGTAGACAGAGGGGAGACAAGATAATCATCGCTGCCAGCCTGCCTGCTGCTCACACCCCTCCCCGCATCAGGAACTTCTGAAATCATGTTCATGGTTTCTCCACGTCAAGGGGAAGGAGAGTGGCTTCAGGCAAAGCACCTGGAGAAATAGGTGTGAGGGCAGAGCACTCTGGGAAAGCTGAGAAGTCCAGAAAAGTCCTGCTCCCGTCTGCACCTTGACCTGCCTGGGCTCAGGGCAGCCTATGTCCGGCCCAACCGCACCTCTGCCCCCCAGCCAAGAGCAAGAAGCTGCAGCCTTACGGCCCTGGCTGCTTCTCTAGGTACCACCCCCTACCTGGATCCTCCATCCTAGGGGGTTGGCAGTGGGGACAGGAGACCGGGACACTGCTTCTTGGGACAGTCTTGGGGGTCAGAACATAGTACTCCTGGCCTGGGGAAGAAACCAGAACAGTATCAGCTGTGCGTGGATGCAGAACTGGAGATGATTTAGAATACAAATCTCTCTTCTTCCTCCAGATGGTTTAACAGTCTCCCTCTCAATCTTTTTTTCATAAGTGTGCATGTACGTATACATATATAGATAAAACACGTTTATCTGTCCATTTATTGTAAGCCCTTTCCAGACTCCTGTTTCATCTCAGATCCTATTGGAACCAACTGCCTAGTTCTTGACATATGGAAAAAAATCAACAAACCCAGGCTCAGTCAGGACTGGAAAGCAGGCAGAAAGACAGGATAAGCAATGACAAAGCATGATGGTACTCCCCAGACCCCAGCTTGCTCGTTAGGATTAGAATGGCTTGGGCATGGAGTCAGTGGTGTTTTCTCTGTGCTTCAAGTGGCTGGGAAATGGGGAGAGTCATACTGTGGGTTTCACAGGCTTGTTGGGAGGACTGAGGGGGGCTGTATCCGTGTATTCTGCCCTGCATTCCGCAGATGTCAGGTCCTTAAGGTTATCAAAAAATCGGACAGACTCTTGGGTCTGCACTCAGCTATACTATTCCCTGCCTTATCCATCCCTGAATCTCACATAAGACCTTTGGGATGATGCCTGATTATTTTTTTCTCTCTCCTCTGCCATGCAGGGTCTTCACTTTATACTCCGTGTGTGTTGCACTGGGGACCCTGGACACGCTGTTGTTTTGACTTCTAAACCTCAGTGTCTTTTTGCTCCGTTGGGAGATGTGTATCTCATTTCCTGCTTTGTCTGCATCACTTAGCCTTCGGGATCTGAGGTTAACCGCCCTCCTTCCCAGAGATACATGGGTGAGAGCCAAGTCTGTAATTTACTTACTGCAATTTACATGCTTACTATAATTGCTTATTTGTTACTGCCTTCTCTGCTGTGCAGTCAGATTCATGAAAGTAGGAACCACATCCATATTTAATATTTGACCTGTGGGCATGCTTTGTCATGTCCGACTCTTTGTGACCCTAAGGACTGTAGCCCCTCAGGCTCCTCTGTCTATGGGATTTTTCAGCCAAGAACACTGGAATGGATTGCCATTTCCTACTCCAGGGGAATAGGTCCCATCATTTCATGGCAAATAGATGGGGAAACAGTGGAAACAGTGACAGACTTTATTTTGGGGGGCTCCAAAATCACTGCAGATGGGGACTGCAGCCATGAAATTAAAAGATGCTTGCTCCTTGGAAGGAAAGTTATGACCAACCTAGACAGCATATTAAAAAGCAGAGACATTACTTTGCAACAAAGATCCATTTAGTCAAAGCTGTGGTTTTTCCAGTGGTCATGTATGGATGTGAAAGTTGGACTATAAAGAAAGCTGAGCGCCGAAGAATTGATGTTTTTGAATTGTGGTGTTGGAAAAGACTCTTGAGAGTCCCTTAGACAGCAAGGAGATCCAACCAGTCCATCCTAAAGGAAATCAGTCCTGAATATTCACTGGAAGGACTGATGCTGAAGCTGAAACTCCAATACTTTGGCCACCTGATGCGAAGAACTGACTCATTTGAAAAGATCCTGATGCTGGGAAAGATTGAAGGCAGGAGAAGGGGACAACAGAGGATGAGATGGTTGGATGCCATCACAGACTCCATGGACATGAGTTTGAGTAAACTCTGGAAGTTGGTGATGGACGGGGAGGCCTGGTGTGCTGCAGTCCATGGGGTCACAAAGAGTCGGACACGACTGAGCGACTGAAGTAACTGAACTGAACTCCAGGGGATCTTCCCAACCCAGGGATCAAACCCACATCTCCCATGTCTCCTGAACTGGCAGGCAGATTCTTGACCACTGAGCCACCTGGGAAGCTAGGTTATATTTAACGTAATGCACTTTGAAATCCTACTATGTGTCACCACACGCTATGTGCTGGGTGCCCCCTGGGGAATCACAACCTTAATGGAAGGCCAGGAGGAAGTGATTCTGTGTTCACTGTTATACCCAGGTCCCGCAAGCAGGAAGCTCTTCATAACCCGCTTCATGACTGACCAGCTGAGTGGACTTTCTCTGAACCCAGCACAGGCCCCGACAAAGCGGAGGTCTCAGAAACTGTTTGCTGAGTGAATCCATGGACAAACACACCCAGATTCACAGAGACAATGCTCCCTGATGTTTTTGTATCACAGAACTCAGAAAAAGACAATATTTCAATGGCCCACTGGCTACATGGAAGCGACCACCTGGGGACTGTGCACCTCCAGCGCCCCCTCCTGGCTCACCTGTGTATTGGCCTCGGAAGGTGACCCTGTTGGGCCGTCCGGTGCTACTCACTCCTTTTGTTCCATCCCGAGCGGCCTGCGGACTGTTCTCGGTGGTCCTGCCCCTCTCAGAGAACAACCTGGGGGAGGCTGGCTCAGATTCGGAACCTGGGGTGGAAAGAGGGGCATCAGAGGGGGAGGGGATGGGGGACACGTAGCTAAGGGATTGGGCAGATCACGAGTCCAGGCTCTGGGATTTTAAGCCTACAGCCCCCCTTCCCCCGGCCCCTTAGTAATCACAGCCGACACACCCGGACCCCTGACCCTGTGCTAAGCGCTTTGCATGCTCCCTGTCACGCACCCTCGCAGCAGCCCCAGGAGTGGACACTGTGATCACTGCACTGTTAGCTGGCCCCTTAACTGCACAGCGCAGGTACACAAGCTGGCAAGGCCACACAGCTGGGAGGACATGAGCTGGGGCCACCGACTTCAGAGCCTTGCTCCTCCAGGCAAGTCCCCTGTGCTTTCGGGCTTTGGCGTCCTGATCTGCAGAAGGTGGATGATTCGACCCACCCTGCAGTGAAGACGAAGCAAGATGACACATACGCTCGAAGCCCTTTCAGAAACTGCAGCACAGAGCCGGTGCGCAGCACGCCGCGGCTGCCATTGGAAGCACGTGGCACTTCAGAGCACTACAACTGCCCAACAAAGACGCCCCAAAACCTTCTCTGGGTTTCCTCGAGGGTGGCTTCTGTGGCCCCTGACTCTTGAGCCAACTTGCCCAGACTGTGGCCTCCAAAAATCAGTCCTGGCAGGTGGTCACTTACTCAGGGACAGTCGAGGCTCCTCCCGAGGCACCGAGGAGGACCTGGCTCG